>NW_027437617.1:0-347110 GCF_965140245.1 Athene noctua | reverse complement strand
CCTCCGTGCTTGCTTTTTCTCAGAAAGAGCCGTGGTGTATGTTTTCGCCGGAAAACGCGTTTTCGGCCGAAAACGTGTACGTTTGCACTTCCCCGCCACAGGGAAGCTGCTAGCCGGGAATTCTCTGCCTGGTTCTACCCGCTGCCCGGAACGCTACGCAGGGCAAAAGCGGTTCTCGTCCTCCGTGCTTGCTTTTTCTCAGAAAGAGCCGTGGTGTGCGTTTTCGCCGGAAAACGCGTTTTCGGCCGAAAACGTGTACGTTTGCACTTCCCCGCCACAGGGAAGCTGCTAGCCGGGAATTCTCTGCCTGGTTCTACCCGCTGCCCGGAACGCTACGCAGGGCAAAAGCGGTTCTCGTCCTCCGTGCTTGCTTTTTCTCAGAAAGAGCCGTGGTGTGCGTTTTCGCCGGAAAACGCGTTTTCGGCCGAAAACGTGTACGTTTGCACTTCCCCGCCACAGGGAAGCTGCTAGCCGGGAATTCTCTGCCTGGTTCTACCCGCTGCCCGGAACGCTACGCAGGGCAAAAGCGGTTCTCGTCCTCCGTGCTTGCTTTTTCTCAGAAAGAGCCGTGGTGTGCGTTTTCGCCGGAAAACGCGTTTTCGGCCGAAAACGTGTACGTTTGCACTTCCCCGCCACAGGGAAGCTGCTAGCCGGGAATTCTCTGCCTGGTTCTACCCGCTGCCCGGAACGCTACGCAGGGCAAAAGCGGTTCTCGTCCTCCGTGCTTGCTTTTTCTCAGAAAGAGCCGTGGTGTGCGTTTTCGCCGGAAAACGCGTTTTCGGCCGAAAACGTGTACGTTTGCACTTCCCCGCCACAGGGAAGCTGCTAGCCGGGAATTCTCTGCCTGGTTCTACCCGCTGCCCGGAACGCTACGCAGGGCAAAAGCGGTTCTCGTCCTCCGTGCTTGCTTTTTCTCAGAAAGAGCCGTGGTGTGCGTTTTCGCCGGAAAACGCGTTTTCGGCCGAAAACGTGTACGTTTGCACTTCCCCGCCACAGGGAAGCTGCTAGCCGGGAATTCTCTGCCTGGTTCTACCCGCTGCCCGGAACGCTACGCAGGGCAAAAGCGGTTCTCGTCCTCCGTGCTTGCTTTTTCTCAGAAAGAGCCGTGGTGTGCGTTTTCGCCGGAAAACGCGTTTTCGGCCGAAAACGTGTACGTTTGCACTTCCCCGCCACAGGGAAGCTGCTAGCCGGGAATTCTCTGCCTGGTTCTACCCGCTGCCCGGAACGCTACGCAGGGCAAAAGCGGTTCTCGTCCTCCGTGCTTGCTTTTTCTCAGAAAGAGCCGTGGTGTGCGTTTTCGCCGGAAAACGCGTTTTCGGCCGAAAACGTGTACGTTTGCACTTCCCCGCCACAGGGAAGCTGCTAGCCGGGAATTCTCTGCCTGGTTCTACCCGCTGCCCGGAACGCTACGCAGGGCAAAAGCGGTTCTCGTCCTCCGTGCTTGCTTTTTCTCAGAAAGAGCCGTGGTGTGCGTTTTCGCCGGAAAACGCGTTTTCGGCCGAAAACGTGTACGTTTGCACTTCCCCGCCACAGGGAAGCTGCTAGCCGGGAATTCTCTGCCTGGTTCTACCCGCTGCCCGGAACGCTACGCAGGGCAAAAGCGGTTCTCGTCCTCCGTGCTTGCTTTTTCTCAGAAAGAGCCGTGGTGTGCGTTTTCGCCGGAAAACGCGTTTTCGGCCGAAAACGTGTACGTTTGCACTTCCCCGCCACAGGGAAGCTGCTAGCCGGGAATTCTCTGCCTGGTTCTACCCGCTGCCCGGAACGCTACGCAGGGCAAAAGCGGTTCTCGTCCTCCGTGCTTGCTTTTTCTCAGAAAGAGCCGTGGTGTGCGTTTTCGCCGGAAAACGCGTTTTCGGCCGAAAACGTGTACGTTTGCACTTCCCCGCCACAGGGAAGCTGCTAGCCGGGAATTCTCTGCCTGGTTCTACCCGCTGCCCGGAACGCTACGCAGGGCAAAAGCGGTTCTCGTCCTCCGTGCTTGCTTTTTCTCAGAAAGAGCCGTGGTGTGCGTTTTCGCCGGAAAACGCGTTTTCGGCCGAAAACGTGTACGTTTGCACTTCCCCGCCACAGGGAAGCTGCTAGCCGGGAATTCTCTGCCTGGTTCTACCCGCTGCCCGGAACGCTACGCAGGGCAAAAGCGGTTCTCGTCCTCCGTGCTTGCTTTTTCTCAGAAAGAGCCGTGGTGTGCGTTTTCGCCGGAAAACGCGTTTTCGGCCGAAAACGTGTACGTTTGCACTTCCCCGCCACAGGGAAGCTGCTAGCCGGGAATTCTCTGCCTGGTTCTACCCGCTGCCCGGAACGCTACGCAGGGCAAAAGCGGTTCTCGTCCTCCGTGCTTGCTTTTTCTCAGAAAGAGCCGTGGTGTGCGTTTTCGCCGGAAAACGCGTTTTCGGCCGAAAACGTGTACGTTTGCACTTCCCCGCCACAGGGAAGCTGCTAGCCGGGAATTCTCTGCCTGGTTCTACCCGCTGCCCGGAACGCTACGCAGGGCAAAAGCGGTTCTCGTCCTCCGTGCTTGCTTTTTCTCAGAAAGAGCCGTGGTGTGCGTTTTCGCCGGAAAACGCGTTTTCGGCCGAAAACGTGTACGTTTGCACTTCCCCGCCACAGGGAAGCTGCTAGCCGGGAATTCTCTGCCTGGTTCTACCCGCTGCCCGGAACGCTACGCAGGGCAAAAGCGGTTCTCGTCCTCCGTGCTTGCTTTTTCTCAGAAAGAGCCGTGGTGTGCGTTTTCGCCGGAAAACGCGTTTTCGGCCGAAAACGTGTACGTTTGCACTTCCCCGCCACAGGGAAGCTGCTAGCCGGGAATTCTCTGCCTGGTTCTACCCGCTGCCCGGAACGCTACGCAGGGCAAAAGCGGTTCTCGTCCTCCGTGCTTGCTTTTTCTCAGAAAGAGCCGTGGTGTGCGTTTTCGCCGGAAAACGCGTTTTCGGCCGAAAACGTGTACGTTTGCACTTCCCCGCCACAGGGAAGCTGCTAGCCGGGAATTCTCTGCCTGGTTCTACCCGCTGCCCGGAACGCTACGCAGGGCAAAAGCGGTTCTCGTCCTCCGTGCTTGCTTTTTCTCAGAAAGAGCCGTGGTGTGCGTTTTCGCCGGAAAACGCGTTTTCGGCCGAAAACGTGTACGTTTGCACTTCCCCGCCACAGGGAAGCTGCTAGCCGGGAATTCTCTGCCTGGTTCTACCCGCTGCCCGGAACGCTACGCAGGGCAAAAGCGGTTCTCGTCCTCCGTGCTTGCTTTTTCTCAGAAAGAGCCGTGGTGTGCGATTTTCGCCGGAAAACGCGTTTTCGGCCGAAAACGTGTACGTTTGCACTTCCCCGCCACAGGGAAGCTGCTAGCCGGGAATTCTCTGCCTGGTTCTACCCGCTGCCCGGAACGCTACGCAGGGCAAAAGCGGTTCTCGTCCTCCGTGCTTGCTTTTTCTCAGAAAGAGCCGTGGTGTGCGTTTTCGCCGGGAAAACGCGTTTTCGGCCGAAAACGTGTACGTTTGCACTTCCCCGCCACAGGGAAGCTGCTAGCCGGGAATTCTCTGCCTGGTTCTACCCGCTGCCCGGAACGCTACGCAGGGCAAAAGCGGTTCTCGTCCTCCGTGCTTGCTTTTTCTCAGAAAGAGCCGTGGTGTGCGTTTTCGCCGGAAAACGCGTTTTCGGCCGAAAACGTGTACGTTTGCACTTCCCCGCCACAGGGAAGCTGCTAGCCGGGAATTCTCTGCCTGGTTCTACCGCTGCCCGGAACGCTACGCAGGGCAAAAGCGGTTCTCGTCCTCCGTGCTTGCTTTTTCTCAGAAAGAGCCGTGGTGTGCGTTTTCGCCGGAAAACGCGTTTTCGGCCGAAAGCGTGTATGTTTGCACTTCCCCGCCACAGGGAAGCTGCTAGCCGGGAATTCTCTGCCTGGTTCTACCCGCTGCCCGGAACGCTAGGCAGGGCAAAAGCGGTTCTCGTCCTCCGTGCTTGCTTTTTCTCAGAAAGAGCCGTGGTGTGCGTTTTCGCCGGAAAACGCGTTTTCGGCCGAAAACGTGTACGTTTGCACTTCCCCGCCACAGGGAAGCTGCTAGCCGGGAATTCTCTGCCTGGTTCTACCCGCTGCCCGGAACGCTACGCAGGGCAAAAGCGGTTCTCGTCCTCCGTGCTTGCTTTTTCTCAGAAAGAGCCGTGGTGTGCGTTTTCGCCGGAAAACGCGTTTTCGGCCGAAAACGTGTACGTTTGCACTTCCCCGCCACAGGGAAGCTGCTAGCCGGGAATTCTCTGCCTGGTTCTACCCGCTGCCCGGAACGCTACGCAGGGCAAAAGCGGTTCTCGTCCTCCGTGCTTGCTTTTTCTCAGAAAGAGCCGTGGGGTGCGTTTTCGCCGGAAAACGCGTTTTCGGCCGAAAACGTGTACGTTTGCACTTCCCCGCCACAGGGAAGCTGCTAGCCGGGAATTCTCTGCCTGGTTCTACCCGCTGCCCGGAACGCTACGCAGGGCAAAAGCGGTTCTCGTCCTCCGTGCTTGCTTTTTCTCAGAAAGAGCCGTGGTGTGCGTTTTCGCCGGAAAACGCGTTTTCGGCCGAAAACTTGTACGTTTGCACATCCCCGCCACAGGGAAGCTGCTAGCCGGGAATTCTCTGCCTGGTTCTACCCGCTGCCCGGAACGCTACGCAGGGCAAAAGCGGTTCTCGTCCTCCGTGCTTGCTTTTTCTCAGAAAGAGCCGTGGTGTGCGTTTTCGCCGGAAAACGCGTTTTCGGCCGAAAACGTGTACCTTTGCACTTCCCCGCCACAGGGAAACTGCTAGCCGGGAATTCTCTGCCTGGTTCTACCCGCTGCCCGGAACGCTACGCAGGGCAAAAGCGGTTCTCGTCCTCCGTGCTTGCTTTTTCTCAGAAAGAGCCGTGGTGTGCGTTTTCGCGGAAAACGCGTTTTCGGCCGAAAACGTGTACGTTTGCACTTCCCCGCCACAGGGAAGCTGCTAGCCGGGAATTCTCTGCCTGGTTCTACCCGCTGCCCGGAACGCTACGCAGGGCAAAAGCGGTTCTCGTCCTCCGTGCTTGCTTTTTCTCAGAAAGAGCCGTGGTGTGCGTTTTCGCCGGAAAACGCGTTTTCGGCCGAAAACGTGTACGTTTGCACTTCCCCGCCACAGGAAGCTGCTAGCCGGGAATTCTCTGCCTGGTTCTACCCGCTGCCCGGAACGCTACGCAGGGCAAAAGCGGTTCTCGTCCTCCGTGCTTGCTTTTTCTCAGAAAGAGCCGTGGTGTGCGTTTTCGCCGGAAAACGCGTTTTCGGCCGAAAACGTGTACGTTTGCACTTCCCCGCCACAGGGAAGCTGCTAGCCGGGAATTCTCTGCCTGGTTCTACCCGCTGCCCGGAACGCTACGCAGGGCAAAAGCGGTTCTCGTCCTCCGTGCTTGCTTTTTCTCAGAAAGAGCCGTGGTGTGCGTTTTCGCCGGAAAACGCGTTTTCGGCCGAAAACGTGTACGTTTGCACTTCCCCGCCACAGGGAAGCTGCTAGCCGGGAATTCTCTGCCTGGTTCTACCCGCTGCCCGGAACGCTACGCAGGGCAAAAGCGGTTCTCGTCCTCCGTGCTTGCTTTTTCTCAGAAAGAGCCGTGGTGTGCGTTTTCGCCGGAAAACGCGTTTTCGGCCGAAAACGCGTACGTTTGCACTTCCCTGCCACAGGGAAGCTGCTAGCCGGGAATTCTCTGCCTGGTTCTACCCGCTGCCCGGAACGCTACGCAGGGCAAAAGCGGTTCTCGTCCTCCGTGCTTGCTTTTTCTCAGAAAGAGCCGTGGTGTGCGTTTTCGCCGGAAAACGCGTTTTCGGCCGAAAACGTGTACCTTTGCACTTCCCCGCCACAGGGAAACTGCTAGCCGGGAATTCTCTGCCTGGTTCTACCCGCTGCCCGGAACGCTACGCAGGGCAAAAGCGGTTCTCGTCCTCCGTGCTTGCTTTTTCTCAGAAAGAGCCGTGGTGTGCGTTTTCGCCGGAAAACGCGTTTTCGGCCGAAAACGTGTACGTTTGCACTTCCCCGCCACAGGGAAGCTGCTAGCCGGGAATTCTCTGCCTGGTTCTACCCGCTGCCCGGAACGCTACGCAGGGCAAAAGCGGTTCTCGTCCTCCGTGCTTGCTTTTTCTCAGAATGAGCCGTGGTGTGCGTTTTCGCCGGAAAACGCGTTTTCGGCCGAAAACGTGTACGTTTGCACTTCCCCGCCACAGGGAAGCTGCTAGCCGGGAATTCTCTGCCTGGTTCTACCCGCTGCCCGGAACGCTACGCAGGGCAAAAGCGGTTCTCGTCCTCCGTGCTTGCTTTTTCTCAGAAAGAGCCGTGGTGTGCGTTTTCGCCGGAAAACGCGTTTTCGGCCGAAAACGTGTACGTTTGCACTTCCCCGCCACAGGGAAGCTGCTAGCCGGGAATTCTCTGCCTGGTTCTACCCGCTGCCCGGAACGCTACGCAGGGCAAAAGCGGTTCTCGTCCTCCGTGCTTGCTTTTTCTCAGAAAGAGCCGTGGTGTGCGTTTTCGCCGGAAAACGCGTTTTCGGCCGAAAACGCGTACGTTTGCACTTCCCTGCCACAGGGAAGCTGCTAGCCGGGAATTCTCTGCCTGGTTCTACCCGCTGCCCGGAACGCTACGCAGGGCAAAAGCGGTTCTCGTCCTCCGTGCTTGCTTTTTCTCAGAAAGAGCCGTGGTGTGCGTTTTCGCCGGAAAACGCGTTTTCGGCCGAAAACGTGTACGTTTGCACTTCCCCGCCACAGGGAAGCTGCTAGCCGGGAATTCTCTGCCTGGTTCTACCCGCTGCCCGGAACGCTACGCAGGGCAAAAGCGGTTCTCGTCCTCCGTGCTTGCTTTTTCTCAGAAAGAGCCGTGGTGTGCGTTTTCGCCGGAAAACGCGTTTTCGGCCGAAAACGTGTACGTTTGCACTTCCCCGCCACAGGGAAGCTGCTAGCCGGGAATTCTCTGCCTGGTTCTACCCGCTGCCCGGAACGCTACGCAGGGCAAAAGCGGTTCTCGTCCTCCGTGCTTGCTTTTTCTCAGAAAGAGCCGTGGTGTGCGATTTCGCCGGAAAACGCGTTTTCGGCCGAAAACGCGTACGTTTGCACTTCCCTGCCACAGGGAAGCTGCTAGCCGGGAATTCTCTGCCTGGTTCTACCCGCTGCCCGGAACGCTACGCAGGGCAAAAGCGGTTCTCGTCCTCCGTGCTTGCTTTTTCTCAGAAAGAGCCGTGGTGTGCGATTTCGCCGGAAAACGCGTTTTCGGCCGAAAACGTGTACGTTTGCACTTCCCCGCCACAGGGAAGCTGCTAGCCGGGAATTCTCTGCCTGGTTCTACCCGCTGCCCGGAACGCTACGCAGGGCAAAAGCGGTTCTCGTCCTCCGTGCTTGCTTTTTCTCAGAAAGAGCCGTGGTGTGCGTTTTCGCCGGAAAACGCGTTTTCGGCCGAAAACGTGTACCTTTGCACTTCCCCGCCACAGGGAAGCTGCTAGACGGGAATTCTCTGCCTGGTTCTACCCGCTGCCCGGAACGCTACTCAGGGCAAAAGCGGTTCTCGTCCTCCGTGCTTGCTTTTTCTCAGAAAGAGCCGTGGTGTGCGTTTTCGCCAGAAAACGCGTTTTCGGCTGAAAACGTGTACGTTTGCACTTCCCGGCCACAGGGAAGCTGCTAGCCGGGAATTCTCTGCCTGGTTCTACCCGCTGCCCGGAACGCTACGCAGGGCAAAAGCGATTCTCGTCCTCCGTGCTTGCTTTTTCTCAGAATGAGCCGTGGTGTGCGTTTTCGCCGGAAAACGCGTTTTCGGCCGAAAACGTGTACGTTTGCACTTCCCGGCCACAGGGAAGCTGCTAGCCGGGAATTCTCTGCCTGGTTCTACCCGCTGCCCGGAACGCTACGCAGGGCAAAAGCGGTTCTCGTCCTCCGTGCTTGCTTTTTCTCAGAAAGAGCCGTGGTGTGCGTTTTCGCCGGAAAACGCGTTTTCGGCCGAAAACGTGTACGTTTGCACTTCCCCGCCACAGGGAAGCTGCTAGCCGGGAATTCTCTGCCTGGTTCTACCCGCTGCCCGGAACGCTACGCAGGGCAAAAGCGGTTCTCGTCCTCCGTGCTTGCTTTTTCTCAGAAAGAGCCGTGGTGTGCGTTTTCGCCGGAAAACGCGTTTTCGGCCGAAAACGCGTACGTTTGCACTTCCCTGCCACAGGGAAGCTGCTAGCCGGGAATTCTCTGCCTGGTTCTACCCGCTGCCCGGAACGCTACGCAGGGCAAAAGCGGTTCTCGTCCTCCGTGCTTGCTTTTTCTCAGAAAGAGCCGTGGTGTGCGTTTTCGCCGGAAAACGCGTTTTCGGCCGAAAACGTGTACCTTTGCACTTCCCCGCCACAGGGAAACTGCTAGCCGGGAATTCTCTGCCTGGTTCTACCCGCTGCCCGGAACGCTACGCAGGGCAAAAGCGGTTCTCGTCCTCCGTGCTTGCTTTTTCTCAGAAAGAGCCGTGGTGTGCGTTTTCGCCGGAAAACGCGTTTTCGGCCGAAAACGTGTACGTTTGCACTTCCCCGCCACAGGGAAGCTGCTAGCCGGGAATTCTCTGCCTGGTTCTACCCGCTGCCCGGAACGCTACGCAGGGCAAAAGCGGTTCTCGTCCTCCGTGCTTGCTTTTTCTCAGAATGAGCCGTGGTGTGCGTTTTCGCCGGAAAACGCGTTTTCGGCCGAAAACGTGTACGTTTGCACTTCCCCGCCACAGGGAAGCTGCTAGCCGGGAATTCTCTGCCTGGTTCTACCCGCTGCCCGGAACGCTACGCAGGGCAAAAGCGGTTCTCGTCCTCCGTGCTTGCTTTTTCTCAGAAAGAGCCGTGGTGTGCGTTTTCGCCGGAAAACGCGTTTTCGGCCGAAAACGTGTACGTTTGCACTTCCCCGCCACAGGGAAGCTGCTAGCCGGGAATTCTCTGCCTGGTTCTACCCGCTGCCCGGAACGCTACGCAGGGCAAAAGCGGTTCTCGTCCTCCGTGCTTGCTTTTTCTCAGAAAGAGCCGTGGTGTGCGTTTTCGCCGGAAAACGCGTTTTCGGCCGAAAACGCGTACGTTTGCACTTCCCTGCCACAGGGAAGCTGCTAGCCGGGAATTCTCTGCCTGGTTCTACCCGCTGCCCGGAACGCTACGCAGGGCAAAAGCGGTTCTCGTCCTCCGTGCTTGCTTTTTCTCAGAAAGAGCCGTGGTGTGCGTTTTCGCCGGAAAACGCGTTTTCGGCCGAAAACGTGTACGTTTGCACTTCCCCGCCACAGGGAAGCTGCTAGCCGGGAATTCTCTGCCTGGTTCTACCCGCTGCCCGGAACGCTACGCAGGGCAAAAGCGGTTCTCGTCCTCCGTGCTTGCTTTTTCTCAGAAAGAGCCGTGGTGTGCGTTTTCGCCGGAAAACGCGTTTTCGGCCGAAAACGTGTACGTTTGCACTTCCCCGCCACAGGGAAGCTGCTAGCCGGGAATTCTCTGCCTGGTTCTACCCGCTGCCCGGAACGCTACGCAGGGCAAAAGCGGTTCTCGTCCTCCGTGCTTGCTTTTTCTCAGAAAGAGCCGTGGTGTGCGATTTCGCCGGAAAACGCGTTTTCGGCCGAAAACGCGTACGTTTGCACTTCCCTGCCACAGGGAAGCTGCTAGCCGGGAATTCTCTGCCTGGTTCTACCCGCTGCCCGGAACGCTACGCAGGGCAAAAGCGGTTCTCGTCCTCCGTGCTTGCTTTTTCTCAGAAAGAGCCGTGGTGTGCGATTTCGCCGGAAAACGCGTTTTCGGCCGAAAACGTGTACGTTTGCACTTCCCCGCCACAGGGAAGCTGCTAGCCGGGAATTCTCTGCCTGGTTCTACCCGCTGCCCGGAACGCTACGCAGGGCAAAAGCGGTTCTCGTCCTCCGTGCTTGCTTTTTCTCAGAAAGAGCCGTGGTGTGCGTTTTCGCCGGAAAACGCGTTTTCGGCCGAAAACGTGTACCTTTGCACTTCCCCGCCACAGGGAAGCTGCTAGACGGGAATTCTCTGCCTGGTTCTACCCGCTGCCCGGAACGCTACTCAGGGCAAAAGCGGTTCTCGTCCTCCGTGCTTGCTTTTTCTCAGAAAGAGCCGTGGTGTGCGTTTTCGCCAGAAAACGCGTTTTCGGCTGAAAACGTGTACGTTTGCACTTCCCGGCCACAGGGAAGCTGCTAGCCGGGAATTCTCTGCCTGGTTCTACCCGCTGCCCGGAACGCTACGCAGGGCAAAAGCGATTCTCGTCCTCCGTGCTTGCTTTTTCTCAGAATGAGCCGTGGTGTGCGTTTTCGCCGGAAAACGCGTTTTCGGCCGAAAACGTGTACGTTTGCACTTCCCGGCCACAGGGAAGCTGCTAGACGGGAATTCTCTGCCTGGTTCTACCCGCTGCCCGGAACGCTACGCAGGGCAAAAGCGATTCTCGTCCTCCGTGCTTGCTTTATCTCAGAAAGAGCCGTGGTGTGCGTTTTCGCCGCAAAACGCGTTTTCGGCCGAAAACGTGTACGTTTGCACTTCCCCGCCACAGGGAAGCTGATAGCAGGGAATTCTCTGCCTGGTTCTACCCGCTGCCCGGAACGCTACGCAGGGCAAAAGCGATTCTCGTCCTCCGTGCTTGCTTTTTCTCAGAAAGAGCCATGGTGTGCTTTTTCGCCGGAAAACGCGTTTTCGGCCGAAAACGTGTACGTTTGCACTTCCCGGCCACAGGGAAGCTGCTAGACGGGAATTCTCTGCCTGGTTCTACCCGCTGCCCGGAACGCTACGCAGGGCAAAAGCGATTCTCGTCCTCCGTGCTTGCTTTTTCTCAGAAAGAGCCGTGGTGTACGTTTTCGCCGGAAAACGCGTTTTCGGCCGAAAACGTGTACGTTTGCACTTCCCGTCCACAGGGAAGCTGCTAGCCGGGAATTCTCTGCCTGGTTCTACCCGCTGCCCGGAACGCTACGCAGGGCAAAAGCGATTCTCGTCCTCCGTGCTTGCTTTTTCTCAGAAAGAGCCGTGGTGTGCGTTTTCGCCAGAAAACGCGTTTTTGGCCGAAAACGTGTACGTTTGCACTTCCCGGCCACAGGGAAGCTGCTAGCCGGGAATTCTCTGCCTGGTTCTACCCGCTGCCCGGAACGCTACGCAGGGCAAAAGCGATTCTCGTCCTCCGTGCTTGCTTTTTCTCAGAAAGAGCCGTGGTGTGCGTTTTCGCCGGAAAACGCGTTTTCGGCCGAAAACGTGTACGTTTGCACTTCCCCGCCACAGGGAAGCTGCTAGACGGGAATTCTCTGCCTGGTTCTACCCTCTGCCCGGAGCGCTACGCAGGGCAAAAGCGATTCTCGTCCTCTGTGCTTACTTTTTCTCAGAATGAGCCGTGGTGTGCGTTTTCGCCGGAAAACGCGTTTTCGGCCGAAAACGTGTACGTTTGCACTTCCCGGCCACAGGGAAGCTGCTAGACGGGAATTCTCTGCCTGGTTCTACCCGCTGCCCGGAACGCTACGCAGGGCAAAAGCGATTCTCGTCCTCCGTGCTTGCTTTATCTCAGAAAGAGCCGTGGTGTGCGTTTTCGCCGCAAAACGCGTTTTCGGCCGAAAACGTGTACGTTTGCACTTCCCGGCCACAGGGAAGCTGATAGCAGGAAATTCTCTGCCTGGTTCTACCCGCTGCCCGGAACGCTACGCAGGGCAAAAGCGATTCTCGTCCTCCGTGCTTGCTTTTTCTCAGAAAGAGCCATGGTGTGCTTTTTCGCCGGAAAACGCGTTTTCGGCCGAAAACGTGTACGTTTGCACTTCCCCGCCACAGGGAAGCTGCTAGCCGGGAATTCTCTGCCTGGTTCTACCCGCTGCCCGGAACGCTACGCAGGGCAAAAGCGATTCTCGTCCTCCGTGCTTTCTTTTTCTCAGAAAGAGCCGTGGTGTGCGTTTTCGCCAGAAAACGCGTTTTCGGCCGAAAACGTGTACGTTTGCACTTCCCGGCCACAGGGAAGCTGCTAGCCGGGAATTCTCTGCCTGGTTCTACCCGCTGCCCGGAACGCTACGCAGGGCAAAAGCGATTCTCGTCCTCCGTGCTTGCTTTTTCTCAGAAAGAGCCGTGGTGTGCGTTTTCGCCGGAAAACGCGTTTTCGGCCGAAAACGTGTACGTTTGCACTTCCCGGCCACAGGGAAGCTGCTAGCCGGGAATTCTCTGCCTGGTTCTACCCGCTGCCCGGAACGCTACGCAGGGCAAAAGCGATTCTCGTCCTCCGTGCTTTCTTTTTCTCAGAAAGAGCCGTGGTGTGCGTTTTCGCCGGAAAACGCGTTTTCGGCCGAAAACGTGTACGTTTGCACTTCCCGGCCACAGGGAAGCTGCTAGACGGGAATTCTCTGCCTGGTTCTACCCGCTGCCCGGAACGCTACGCAGGGCAAAAGTGATTCTCGTCCTCCGTGCTTGCTTTATCTCAGAAAGAGCCGTGGTGTGCGTTTTCGCCGCAAAACGCGTTTTCGGCCGAAAACGTGTACGTTTGCACTTCCCCGCCACAGGGAAGCTGATAGCCGGGAATTCTCTGCCTGGTTCTACCCCCTGCCCGGAACGCTACGCAGGGCAAAAGCGATTCTCGTCCTCCGTGCTTTCTTTTTCTCAGAAAGAGCCGTGGTGTGCATTTTCGCGGGAAAACGCGTTTTCGGCCGAAAACGTGTACGTTTGCACTTCCCGGCCACAGGGAAGCTGCTAGCCGGGAATTCTCTGCCTGGTTCTACCCGCTGCCCGGAACGCTACGCAGGGCAAAAGCGATTCTCGTCCTCCGTGCTTGCTTTTTCTCAGAAAGAGCCGTGGTGTGCGTTTTCGCCGGAAAACGCGTTTTCGGCCGAAAACGTGTACGTTTGCACTTCCCCGCCACAGGGAAGCTGCTAGACGGGAATTCTCTGCCTGGTTCTACCCTCTGCCCGGAGCGCTACGCAGGGCAAAAGCGATTCTCGTCCTCCGTGCTTGCTTTTTCTCAGAATGAGCCGTGGTGTGCGTTTTCGCCGGAAAACGCGTTTTCGGCCGAAAACGTGTACGTTTGCACTTCCCCGCCACAGGGAAGCTGCTAGACGGGAATTCTCTGCCTGGTTCTACCCGCTGCCCGGAACGCTACGCAGGGCAAAAGCGATTCTCGTCCTCCGTGCTTGCTTTATCTCAGAAAGAGCCGTGGTGTGCGTTTTCGCCGCAAAACGCGTTTTCGGCCGAAAACGTGTACGTTTGCACTTCCCCGCCACAGGGAAGCTGATAGCAGGGAATTCGCTGCCTGGTTCTACCCGCTGCCCGGAACGCTACGCAGGGCAAAAGCGATTCTCGTCCTCCGTGCTTGCTTTTTCTCAGAAAGAGCCATGGTGTGCTTTTTCGCCGGAAAATGCGTTTTCGGCGAAAACGTGTACGTTTGCACTTCCCCGCCACAGGGAAGCTGCTAGCCGGGAATTCTCTGCCTGGTTCTACCCGCTGCCCGGAACGCTACGCAGGGCAAAAGCGATTCTCGTCCTCCGTGCTTTCTTTTTCTCAGAAAGAGCCGTGGTGTGCGTTTTCGCGGGAAAACGCGTTTTCGGCCGAAAACGTGTACGTTTGCACTTCCCCGCCACAGGGAAGCTGATAGCCGGGAATTCTCTGCCTGGTTCTACCCGCTGCCCGGAACGCTACGCAGGGCAAAAGCGATTCTCGTCCTCCGTGCTTGCTTTTTCTCAGAAAGAGCCGTGGTGTGCGTTTTCGCCGGAAAACGCGTTTTCGGACGAAAACGTGTACGTTTGCACTTCCCGGCCACAGGGAAGCTGCTAGCCGGGAATTCTCTGCCTGGTTCTACCCGCTGCCCGGAACGCTACGCAGGGCAAAAGCGATTCTCGTCCTCCGTGCTTGCTTTTTCTCAGAAAGAGCCGTGGTGTGCGTTTTCGCCGGAAAACGCGTTTTCGGCCGAAAACGTGTACGTTTGCACTTCCCGGCCACAGGGAAGCTGCTAGCCGGGAATTCTCTGCCTGGTTCTACCCGCTGCCCGGAACGCTACGCAGGGCAAAAGCGGTTCTCGTCCTCCGTGCTTGCTTTTTCTCAGAAAGAGCCGTGGTGTGCGTTTTCGCCAGAAAACGCGTTTTCGGCCGAAAACGTGTACGTTTGCACTTCCCGGCCACAGGGAAGCTGCTAGCCGGGAATTCTCTGCCTGGTTCTACCCGCTGCCCGGAACGCTACGCAGGGCAAAAGCGATTCTCGTCCTCCGTGCTTTCTTTTTCTCAGAAAGAGCCGTGGTGTGCGTTTTCGCGGGAAAACGCGTTTTCGGCCGAAAACGTGTACGTTTGCACTTCCCCGCCACAGGGAAGCTGATAGCAGGGAGTTCGCTGCCTGGTTCTACCCGCTGCCCGGAACGCTACGCAGGGCAAAAGCGATTCTCGTCCTCCGTGCTTGCTTTTTCTCAGAAAGAGCCGTGGTGTGCGTTTTCGCCGGAAAATGCGTTTTCGGCCGAAAACGTGTACGTTTGCACTTCCCCGCCACAGGGAAGCTGATAGCAGGGAGTTCGCTGCCTGGTTCTACCCGCTGCCCGGAACGCTACGCAGGGCAAAAGCGATTCTCGTCCTCCGTGCTTGCTTTTTCTCAGAAAGAGCCGTGGTGTGCTTTTTCGCCGGAAAATGCGTTTTCGGCCGAAAACGTGTACGTTTGCACTTCCCCGCCACAGGGAAGCTGCTAGCCGGGAATTCTCTGCCTGGTTCTACCCGCTGCCCGGAACGCTACGCAGGGCAAAAGCGATTGTCGTCCTCCGTGCTTTCTTTTTCTCAGAAAGAGCCGTGGTGTGCGTTTTCGCGGGAAAACGCGTTTTCGGCCGAAAACGTGTACGTTTGCACTTCCCGGCCACAGGGAAGCCGCTAGCCGGGAATTCTCTGCCTGGTTCTACCCGCTGCCCGGAACGCTACGCAGGGCAAAAGCGATTCTCGTCCTCCGTGCTTGCTTTTTCTCAGAAAGAGCCGTGGTGTGCGTTTTCGCCGGAAAACGCGTTTTCGGACGAAAACGTGTACGTTTGCACTTCCCGGCCACAGGGAAGCTGCTAGCCGGGAATTCTCTGCCTGGTTCTACCCGCTGCCCGGAACGCTACGCAGGGCAAAAGCGATTCTCGTCCTCCGTGCTTGCTTTTTCTCAGAAAGAGCCGTGGTGTGCGTTTTCGCCGGAAAACGCGTTTTCGGCCGAAAACGTGTACGTTTGCACTTCCCGGCCACAGGGAAGCTGCTAGCCGGGAATTCTCTGCCTGGTTCTACCCGCTGCCCGGAACGCTACGCAGGGCAAAAGCGATTCTCGTCCTCCGTGCTTGCTTTTTCTCAGAAAGAGCCGTGGTGTGCGTTTTCGCCAGAAAACGAGTTTTCGGCCGAAAACGTGTACGTTTGCACTTCCCGGCCACAGGGAAGCTGCTAGCCGGGAATTCTCTGCCTGGTTCTACCCGCTGCCCGGAACGCTACGCAGGGCAAAAGCGATTCTCGTCCTCCGTGCTTGCTTTTTCTCAGAATGAGCCGTGGTGTGCGTTTTCGCCGGAAAACGCGTTTTCGGCCGAAAACGTGTACGTTTGCACTTCCCGGCCACAGGGAAGCTGCTAGACGGGAATTCTCTGCCTGGTTCTACCCGCTGCCCGGAACGCTACGCAGGGCAAAAGCGATTCTCGTCCTCCGTGCTTGCTTTTTCTCAGAAAGAGCCGTGGTGTGCGTTTTCGTCGCAAAACGCGTTTTCGGCCGAAAACGTGTACGTTTGCACTTCCCCGCCACAGGGAAGCTGCTAGCCGGGAATTCTCTGCCTGGTTCTACCCGCTGCCCGGAACGCTACGCAGGGCAAAAGCGATTCTCGTCCTCCGTGCTTTCTTTTTCTCAGAAAGAGCCGTGGTGTGCGTTTTCGCGGGAAAACGCGTTTTCGGCCGAAAACGTGTACGTTTGCACTTCCCGGCCACAGGGAAGCTGCTAGCCGGGAATTCTCTGCCTGGTTCTACCCGCTGCCCGGAACGCTACGCAGGGCAAAAGCGATTCTCGTCCTCCGTGCTTGCTTTTTCTCAGAAAGAGCCGTGGTGTGCGTTTTCGCCGGAAAACGCGTTTTCGGCCGAAAACGTGTACGTTTGCACTTCCCGGCCACAGGGAAGCTGCTAGACGGGAATTCTCTGCCTGGTTCTACCCGCTGCCCGGAACGCTACGCAGGGCAAAAGCGATTCTCGTCCTCCGTGCTTGCTTTATCTCAGAAAGAGCCGTGGTGTGCGTTTTCGCCGCAAAACGCGTTTTCGGCCGAAAACGTGTACGTTTGCACTTCCCCGCCACAGGGAAGCTGATAGCCGGGAATTCTCTGCCTGGTTCTACCCCCTGCCCGGAACGCTACGCAGGGCAAAAGCGATTCTCGTCCTCCGTGCTTTCTTTTTCTCAGAAAGAGCCGTGGTGTGCATTTTCGCGGGAAAACGCGTTTTCGGCCGAAAACGTGTACGTTTGCACTTCCCGGCCACAGGGAAGCTGCTAGCCGGGAATTCTCTGCCTGGTTCTACCCGCTGCCCGGAACGCTACGCAGGGCAAAAGCGATTCTCGTCCTCCGTGCTTGCTTTTTCTCAGAAAGAGCCGTGGTGTGCGTTTTCGCCGGAAAACGCGTTTTCGGCCGAAAACGTGTACGTTTGCACTTCCCCGCCACAGGGAAGCTGCTAGACGGGAATTCTCTGCCTGGTTCTACCCTCTGCCCGGAGCGCTACGCAGGGCAAAAGCGATTCTCGTCCTCCGTGCTTGCTTTTTCTCAGAATGAGCCGTGGTGTGCGTTTTCGCCGGAAAACGCGTTTTCGGCCGAAAACGTGTACGTTTGCACTTCCCCGCCACAGGGAAGCTGCTAGACGGGAATTCTCTGCCTGGTTCTACCCGCTGCCCGGAACGCTACGCAGGGCAAAAGCGATTCTCGTCCTCCGTGCTTGCTTTATCTCAGAAAGAGCCGTGGTGTGCGTTTTCGCCGCAAAACGCGTTTTCGGCCGAAAACGTGTACGTTTGCACTTCCCCGCCACAGGGAAGCTGATAGCAGGGAATTCGCTGCCTGGTTCTACCCGCTGCCCGGAACGCTACGCAGGGCAAAAGCGATTCTCGTCCTCCGTGCTTTCTTTTTCTCAGAAAGAGCCGTGGTGTGCGTTTTCGCGGGAAAACGCGTTTTCGGCCGAAAACGTGTACGTTTGCACTTCCCCGCCACAGGGAAGCTGATAGCCGGGAATTCTCTGCCTGGTTCTACCCGCTGCCCGGAACGCTACGCAGGGCAAAAGCGATTCTCGTCCTCCGTGCTTGCTTTTTCTCAGAAAGAGCCGTGGTGTGCGTTTTCGCCGGAAAACGCGTTTTCGGACGAAAACGTGTACGTTTGCACTTCCCGGCCACAGGGAAGCTGCTAGCCGGGAATTCTCTGCCTGGTTCTACCCGCTGCCCGGAACGCTACGCAGGGCAAAAGCGATTCTCGTCCTCCGTGCTTGCTTTTTCTCAGAAAGAGCCGTGGTGTGCGTTTTCGCCGGAAAACGCGTTTTCGGCCGAAAACGTGTACGTTTGCACTTCCCGGCCACAGGGAAGCTGCTAGCCGGGAATTCTCTGCCTGGTTCTACCCGCTGCCCGGAACGCTACGCAGGGCAAAAGCGATTCTCGTCCTCCGTGCTTGCTTTTTCTCAGAAAGAGCCGTGGTGTGCGTTTTCGCCAGAAAACGCGTTTTCGGCCGAAAACGTGTACGTTTGCACTTCCCGGCCACAGGGAAGCTGCTAGCCGGGAATTCTCTGCCTGGTTCTACCCGCTGCCCGGAACGCTACGCAGGGCAAAAGCGATTCTCGTCCTCCGTGCTTTCTTTTTCTCAGAAAGAGCCGTGGTGTGCGTTTTCGCGGGAAAACGCGTTTTCGGCCGAAAACGTGTACGTTTGCACTTCCCCGCCACAGGGAAGCTGATAGCAGGGAGTTCGCTGCCTGGTTCTACCCGCTGCCCGGAACGCTACGCAGGGCAAAAGCGATTCTCGTCCTCCGTGCTTGCTTTTTCTCAGAAAGAGCCGTGGTGTGCGTTTTCGCCGGAAAATGCGTTTTCGGCCGAAAACGTGTACGTTTGCACTTCCCCGCCACAGGGAAGCTGATAGCAGGGAGTTCGCTGCCTGGTTCTACCCGCTGCCCGGAACGCTACGCAGGGCAAAAGCGATTCTCGTCCTCCGTGCTTGCTTTTTCTCAGAAAGAGCCGTGGTGTGCTTTTTCGCCGGAAAATGCGTTTTCGGCCGAAAACGTGTACGTTTGCACTTCCCCGCCACAGGGAAGCTGCTAGCCGGGAATTCTCTGCCTGGTTCTACCCGCTGCCCGGAACGCTACGCAGGGCAAAAGCGATTGTCGTCCTCCGTGCTTTCTTTTTCTCAGAAAGAGCCGTGGTGTGCGTTTTCGCGGGAAAACGCGTTTTCGGCCGAAAACGTGTACGTTTGCACTTCCCGGCCACAGGGAAGCCGCTAGCCGGGAATTCTCTGCCTGGTTCTACCCGCTGCCCGGAACGCTACGCAGGGCAAAAGCGATTCTCGTCCTCCGTGCTTGCTTTTTCTCAGAAAGAGCCGTGGTGTGCGTTTTCGCCGGAAAACGCGTTTTCGGACGAAAACGTGTACGTTTGCACTTCCCGGCCACAGGGAAGCTGCTAGCCGGGAATTCTCTGCCTGGTTCTACCCGCTGCCCGGAACGCTACGCAGGGCAAAAGCGATTCTCGTCCTCCGTGCTTGCTTTTTCTCAGAAAGAGCCGTGGTGTGCGTTTTCGCCGGAAAACGCGTTTTCGGCCGAAAACGTGTACGTTTGCACTTCCCGGCCACAGGGAAGCTGCTAGCCGGGAATTCTCTGCCTGGTTCTACCCGCTGCCCGGAACGCTACGCAGGGCAAAAGCGATTCTCGTCCTCCGTGCTTGCTTTTTCTCAGAAAGAGCCGTGGTGTGCGTTTTCGCCAGAAAACGCGTTTTCGGCCGAAAACGTGTACGTTTGCACTTCCCGGCCACAGGGAAGCTGCTAGCCGGGAATTCTCTGCCTGGTTCTACCCGCTGCCCGGAACGCTACGCAGGGCAAAAGCGATTCTCGTCCTCCGTGCTTGCTTTTTCTCAGAAAGAGCCGTGGTGTGCGTTTTCGCCGGAAAACGCGTTTTCGGCCGAAAACGTGTACGTTTGCACTTCCCGGCCACAGGGAAGCTGCTAGACGGGAATTCTCTGCCTGGTTCTACCCGCTGCCCGGAACGCTACGCAGGGCAAAAGCGATTCTCGTCCTCCGTGCTTGCTTTTTCTCAGAAAGAGCCGTGGTGTGCGTTTTCGTCGCAAAACGCGTTTTCGGCCGAAAACGTGTACGTTTGCACTTCCCCGCCACAGGGAAGCTGATAGCAGGGAGTTCGCTGCCTGGTTCTACCCGCTGCCCGGAACGCTACGCAGGGCAAAAGCGATTCTCGTCCTCCGTGCTTGCTTTTTCTCAGAAAGAGCCATGGTGTGCTTTTTCGCCGGAAAATGCGTTTTCGGCCGAAAACGTGTACGTTTGCACTTCCCCGCCACAGGGAAGCTGCTAGCCGGGAATTCTCTGCCTGGTTCTACCCGCTGCCCGGAACGCTACGCAGGGCAAAAGCGATTCTCGTCCTCCGTGCTTTCTTTTTCTCAGAAAGAGCCGTGGTGTGCGTTTTCGCGGGAAAACGCGTTTTCGGCCGAAAACGTGTACGTTTGCACTTCCCGGCCACAGGGAAGCTGCTAGCCGGGAATTCTCTGCCTGGTTCTACCCGCTGCCCGGAACGCTACGCAGGGCAAAAGCGATTCTCGTCCTCCGTGCTTGCTTTTTCTCAGAAAGAGCCGTGGTGTGCGTTTTCGCCGGAAAACGCGTTTTCGGCCGAAAACGTGTACGTTTGCACTTCCCGGCCACAGGGAAGCTGCTAGACGGGAATTCTCTGCCTGGTTCTACCCGCTGCCCGGAACGCTACGCAGGGCAAAAGCGATTCTCGTCCTCCGTGCTTGCTTTATCTCAGAAAGAGCCGTGGTGTGCGTTTTCGCCGCAAAACGCGTTTTCGGCCGAAAACGTGTACGTTTGCACTTCCCCGCCACAGGGAAGCTGATAGCCGGGAATTCTCTGCCTGGTTCTACCCCCTGCCCGGAACGCTACGCAGGGCAAAAGCGATTCTCGTCCTCCGTGCTTTCTTTTTCTCAGAAAGAGCCGTGGTGTGCATTTTCGCGGGAAAACGCGTTTTCGGCCGAAAACGTGTACGTTTGCACTTCCCGGCCACAGGGAAGCTGCTAGCCGGGAATTCTCAGCCTGGTTCTACCCGCTGCCCGGAACGCTACGCAGGGCAAAAGCGATTCTCGTCCTCCGTGCTTGCTTTTTCTCAGAAAGAGCCGTGGTGTGCGTTTTCGCCGGAAAACGCGTTTTCGGCCGAAAACGTGTACGTTTGCACTTCCCCGCCACAGGGAAGCTGCTAGACGGGAATTCTCTGCCTGGTTCTACCCTCTGCCCGGAGCGCTACGCAGGGCAAAAGCGATTCTCGTCCTCCGTGCTTGCTTTTTCTCAGAATGAGCCGTGGTGTGCGTTTTCGCCGGAAAACGCGTTTTCGGCCGAAAACGTGTACGTTTGCACTTCCCCGCCACAGGGAAGCTGCTAGACGGGAATTCTCTGCCTGGTTCTACCCGCTGCCCGGAACGCTACGCAGGGCAAAAGCGATTCTCGTCCTCCGTGCTTGCTTTATCTCAGAAAGAGCCGTGGTGTGCGTTTTCGCCGCAAAACGCGTTTTCGGCCGAAAACGTGTACGTTTGCACTTCCCCGCCACAGGGAAGCTGATAGCAGGGAATTCGCTGCCTGGTTCTACCCGCTGCCCGGAACGCTACGCAGGGCAAAAGCGATTCTCGTCCTCCGTGCTTTCTTTTTCTCAGAAAGAGCCGTGGTGTGCATTTTCGCGGGAAAACGAGTTTTCGGCCGAAAACGTGTACGTTTGCACTTCCCGGCCACAGGGAAGCTGCTAGCCGGGAATTCTCTGCCTGGTTCTACCCGCTGCCCGGAACGCTACGCAGGGCAAAAGCGATTCTCGTCCTCCGTGCTTGCTTTTTCTCAGAAAGAGCCGTGGTGTGCGTTTTCGCCGCAAAACGCGTTTTCGGCCGAAAACGTGTACGTTTGCACTTCCCCGCCACAGGGAAGCTGCTAGACGGGAATTCTCTGCCTGGTTCTACCCTCTGCCCGGAGCGCTACGCAGGGCAAAAGCGATTCTCGTCCTCCGTGCTTACTTTTTCTCAGAATGAGCCGTGGTGTGGGTTTTCGCCGGAAAACGCGTTTTCGGCCGAAAACGTGTACGTTTGCACTTCCCGGCCACAGGGAAGCTGCTAGACGGGAATTCTCTGCCTGGTTCTACCCGCTGCCCGGAACGCTACGCAGGGCAAAAGCGATTCTCGTCCTCCGTGCTTGCTTTTTCTCAGAAAGAGCCGTGGTGTGTGTTTTCGCCAGAAAACGCGTTTTCGGCCGAAAACGTGTACGTTTGCACTTCCCCGCCACAGGGAAGCTGCTAGCCGGGAATTCTCTGCCTGGTTCTACCCGCTGCCCGGAACGCTACGCAGGGCAAAAGCGATTCTCGTCCTCCGTGCTTGCTTTTTCTCAGAAAGAGCCGTGGTGGGCGTTTTCGCCGGTAAACGCGTTTTCGACCGAAAACGTGTACGTTTGCACTTCCCGGCCACAGGGAAGCTGCTAGCCGGGAATTCTCTGCCTGGTTCTACCCGCTGCCCGGAACGCTACGCAGGGTAAAAGCGATTCTCGTCCTCCGTGCTTGCTTTTTCTCAGAAAGAGCCGTGGTGTGCGTTTTCGCCGGTAAACGCGTTTTCGGCGAAACGTGTACGTTTGCACTTCCCGGCCACAGGGAAGCTGCTAGCCGGGAACTCTCTGCCTGGTTCTACCCGCTGCCCGGAACGCTACGCAGGGCAAAAGCGATTCTCGTCCTCCGTGCTTGCTTTTTCTCAGAAAGAGCCGTGGTGTGCGTTTTCGCCGGAAAACGCGTTTTCGGCCGAAAACGTGTACGTTTGCACTTCCCGTCCACAGGGAAGCTGCTAGCCGGGAATTCTCTGCCTGGTTCTACCCGCTGCCCGGAACGCTACGCAGGGCAAAAGCGATTCTCGTCCTCCGTGCTTGCTTTTTCTCAGAAAGAGCCGTGGTGTGCGTTTTCGCCAGAAAACGCGTTTTCGGCCGAAAACGTGTACGTTTGCACTTCCCGGCCACAGGGAAGCTGCTAGACGGGAATTCTCTGCCTGGTTCTACCCGCTGCCCGGAACGCTACGCAGGGCAAAAGCGATTCTCGTCCTCCGTGCTTGCTTTTTCTCAGAAAGAGCCGTGGTTTTCGTTTTCGCCGGAAAACGCGTTTTCGGCCGAAAACGTGTACGTTTGCACTTCCCGGCCACAGAGAAGCTGCTAGCCGGGAATTCTCTGCATGGTTCTACCCGCTGCCCGGAACGCTACGCAGGGCAAAAGCGATTCTTGTCCTCCGTGCTTGCTTTTTCTCAGAAAGAGCCGTGGTGTGCGTTTTCGCCGGAAAACGCGTTTTCGGCCGAAAACGTGTACGTTTGCACTTCCCGGCCACAGGGAAGCTGCTAGCCGGGAATTCTCTGCCTGGTTCTACCCGCTGCCCGGAACGCTACGCAGGGCAAAAGCGATTCTCGTCCTCCGTGCTTGCTTTTTCTCAGAATGAGCCGTGGTGTTCGTTTTCGCCGGAAAACGCGTTTTCGGCCGGAAACGTGTACGTTTGCACTTCCCGGCCAAAGGGAAGCTGCTAGCCGGGAATTCTCTGCATGGTTCTACCCGCTGCCCGGAACGCTACGCAGGGCAAAAGCGATTCTCGTCCTCCGTGCTTGCTTTTTCTCAGAAAGAGCCGTGGTGTGCGTTTTCGCCGGAAAACGCGTTTTCGGCCGAAAACGTGTACGTTTGCACTTCCCGGCCACAGGGAAGCTGCTAGCCGGGAATTCTCTGCCTGGTTCTACCCGCTGCCCGGAACGCTACGCAGGGCAAAAGCGATTCTCGTCCTCCGTGCTTGCTTTTTCTCAGAAAGAGCCGTGGTGTGCGTTTTCGCCGGTAAACGCGTTTTCGGCCGAAAACTTGTACGTTTGCACTTCCCGGCCACAGGGAAGCTGCTAGCCGGGAATTCTCTGCCTGTTTCTACCCGCTGCCCGGAACGCTACGCAGGGCAAAAGCGATTCTCGTCCTCCGTGCTTTCTTTTTCTCAGAAAGAGCCGTGGTGTGCGTTTTCGCCGCAAAACGCGTTTTCGGCCGAAAACCTGTACGTTTGCACTTCCCCGCCACAGGGAAGCTGCTATCAGGGAATTCTCTGCCTGGTTCTACCCCCTGCCCGGAACGCTACGCAGGGCAAAAGCGATTCTCGTCCTCCATGCTTGCTTTTTCTCAGAAAGAGCAGTGGTGTGCGTTTTCGCGGGAAAACGCGTTTTCGGCCGAAAACGTGTACGTTTGCACTTCCCGGCCACAGGGAAGCTGCTAGCCGGGAATTCTCTGCCTGGTTCTACCCGCTGCCCGGAACGCTACGCAGGGCAAAAGCGATTCTCGTCCTCCGTGCTTGCTTTTTCTCAGAAAGAGCCGTGGTGTGCGTTTTCGCCGGAAAACGCGTTTTCGGCCGAAAACGTGTACGTTTGCACTTCCCCGCCACAGGGAAGCTGCTAGCCGGGAATTCTCTGCCTGGTGCTACCCGCTGCCCGGAACGCTACGCAGGGCAAAAGCGATTCTCGTCCTCCGTGCTTGCTTTTTCTCAGAAAGAGCCGTGGTGTGCGTTTTCGCCGGAAAACGCGTTTTCGGCCGAAAACGTGTACGTTTGCACTTCCCGGCCACAGGGAAGCTGCTAGCCGGCAATTCACTGCCTATTTCTACCCGCTGCTCAGAACGCTACGCAGTGCAAAAGCGATTCTCGTCCTCCGTGCTTTCTTTTTCTCAGAAAGAGCCGTGGTGTGCGTTTTCGTCGGAAAACGCGTTTTCGGCCGAAAACGTGTACGTTTGCACATCCCGGCCACAGGGAAGCTGCTAGACGGGAATTCTCTGCCTGGTTCTACCCGCTGCCCGGAACGCTACGCAGGGCAAAAGCGATTCTCGTCCTCCGTGCTTGCTTTTTCTCAGAAAGAGCCGTGGTGTGCGTTTTCGCCGGAAAACGCGTTTTCGGCCGAAAACGTGTACGTTTGCACTTCCCCGCCACAGGGAAGCTGCTAGCCGGGAATTCTCTGCCTGGTTCTACCCGCTGCCCGGAACACTACGCAGGGCAAAAGCGATTCTCGTCCTCCGTGCTTGCTTTTTCTCAGAAAGAGCCGTGGTGTGCGTTTTCGCCGGAAAACGCGTTTTCGGCCGAAAACGTGTACGTTTGCACTTCCCCGCCACAGGGAAGCTGCTAGCCGGGAATTCTCTGCCTGGTTCTACCCGCTGCCCGGAACGCTACGCAGGGCAAAAGCGATTCTCGTCCTCCGTGCTTGCTTTTTCTCAGAAAGAGCCGTGGTGTGCGTTTTCGCCGGAAAACGCGTTTTCGGCCGAAAACGTGTACGTTTGCACTTCCCGGCCACAGGGAAGCTGCTAGACGGGAATTCTCTGCCTGGTTCTACCCGCTGCCAGGAACGCTACGCAGGACAAAAGCGATTCTCGTCCTCCGTGCTTGCTTTTTCTCAGAAAGAGCAGTGGTGTGCGTTTTCGCGGGAAAACGCGTTTTCGGCCGAAAACGTGTACGTTTGCACTTCCCGGCCACAGGGAAGCTGCTAGCCGGCAATTCACTGCCTATTTCTACCCGCTGCTCAGAACGCTACGCAGTGCAAAAGCGATTCTCGTCCACCGTGCTTGCTTTTTCTCAGAAAGAGCCGTGGTGTGCGTTTTCGTCGGAAAACGCGTTTTCGGCCGAAAACGTGTACGTTTGCACATCCCGGCCACAGGGAAGCTGCTAGACGGGAATTCTCTGCCTGGTTCTACCCGCTGCCCGGAACGCTACACAGGGCAAAAGCGATTCTCGTCCTCCGTGCTTGCTTTTTCTCAGAAAGAGCCGTGGTGTGCGTTTTCGCCGGAAAACGCGTTTTCGGCTGAAAACGTGTACGTTTGCACTTCCCCGCCACAGGGAAGCTGCTAGACGGGAATTCTCTGCCTGGTTCTACCCGCTGCCCGGAACACTACGCAGGGCAAAAGCGATTCTCGTCCTCCGTGCTTGCTTTTTCTCAGAAAGAGCCGTGGTGTGCGTTTTCGCCGGAAAACGCGTTTTCGGCCGAAAACGTGTACGTTTGCACTTCCCGGCCACAGGGAAGCTGCTAGTCGGGAATTCTCTGCCTGGTTCTAACCGCTGCCCGGAACGCTACGCAGGGCAAAAGCGATTCTCGTCCTCCGTGCTTGCTTTATCTCAGAAAGAGCCGTGGTGTGCGTTTTCGTGGCAAAACCCGTTTTCGGCCGAAAACGTGTACGTTTGCACTTCCCCGCCACAGGGAAGCTGCTAGCCGGGAATTCTCTGCCTGGTTCTACCCGCTGCCCGGAACGCTACGCAGGGCAAAAGCGATTCTCGTCCTCCGTGCTTGCTTTTTCTCAGAAAGAGCCATGGTGTGCTTTTTCGCCGGAAAATGTGTTTTCGGCCGAAAACGTGTACGTTTGCACTTCCCCGCCACAGGGAAGCTGCTAGACGGGAATTCTCTGCCTGGTTCTACCCGCTGCCCGGAACGCTACGCAGGGCAAAAGCGATTCTCGTCCTCCGTGCTTGCTTTTTCTCAGAAAGAGCCGTGGTGTGCGTTTTCGCCAGAAAACGCGTTTTCGGCCGAAAACGTGTACGTTTGCACTTCCCGGCCACAGGGAAGCTGCTAGCCGGGAATTCTCTGCCTGGTTCTACCCGCTGCCCGGAACGCTATGCAGGGCAAAAGCGATTCTCGTCCTCCGTGCTTGCTTTTTCTCAGAAAGAGCCGTGGTGTGCGTTTTCGCCGCAAAACGCGTTTTCGGCCGAAAACCTGTACGTTTGCACTTCCCTGCCACAGGGAAGCTGCTATCAGGGAATTCTCTGCCTGGTTCTACCCCCTGCCCGGAACGCTACGCAGGGCAAAAGCGATTCTCGTCCTCCATGCTTGCTTTTTCTCAGAAAGAGCCGTGGTGTGCGTTTTCGCGGGAAAACGCGTTTTCGGCCGAAAACGTGTACGTTTGCACTTCCCCGCCACAGGGAAGCTGCTAGACGGGAATTCTCTGCCTGGTTCTACCCGCTGCCCGGAACGCTACGCAGGGTAAAAGCGATTCTCGTCCTCCGTGCTTGCTTTTTCTCAGAAAGAGCCGTGGTGTGCGTTTTCGCCGGAAAACGCGTTTTCGGCCGAAAACGTGTACGTTTGCACTTCCCCGCACAGGGAAGCTGCTAGCCGGGAATTCTCTGCCTGGTTCTACCCGCTGACCGGAACGCTACGCAGGGCAAAAGCGATTCTCGTCCTCCGTGCTTGCTTTTTCTCAGAAAGAGCCGTGGTGTGCGTTTTCGCCGGAAAACGCGTTTTCGGCCGAAAACGTGTACGTTTGCACTTCCCGGCCACAGGGAAGCTGCTAGCCGGCAATTCACTGCCTATTTCTACCCGCTGCTCAGAACGCTACGCAGTGCAAAAGCGATTCTCGTCCTCCGTGCTTGCTTTTTCTCAGAAAGAGCCGTGGTGTGCGTTTTCGTCGGAAAACGCCTTTTCGGCCGAAAACGTGTACGTTTGCACATCCCCGCCACAGGGAAGCTGCTAGACGGGAATTCTCTGCCTGGTTCTACCCGCTGCCCGGAACGCTACACAGGGCAAAAGCGATTCTCGTCCTCCGTGCTTGCCTTTTCTCAGAAAGAGCCGTGGTGTGCGTTTTCGCCGCAAAACGCGTTTTCGGCTGAAAACGTGTACGTTTGCACTTCCCCGCCACAGGGAAGCTGCTAGACGGGAATTCTCTGCCTGGTTCTACCCGCTGCCCGGAACACTACGCAGGGCAAAAGCGATTCTCGTCCTCCGTGCTTGCTTTTTCTCAGAAAGAGCCGTGGTGTGCGTTTTCGCCGGAAAACGCGTTTTCGGCCGAAAACGTGTACGTTTGCACTTCCCGGCCACAGGGAAGCTGCTAGCCGGGAATTCTCTGCCTGGTTCTACCCGCTGCCCGGAACGCTACGCAGGGCAAAAGCGATTCTCGTCCTCCGTGCTTGCTTTATCTCAGAAAGAGCCGTGGTGTGCGTTTTCGCGGCAAAACCCGTTTTCGGCCGAAAACGTGTACGTTTGCACTTCCCCGCCACAGGGAAGCTGCTAGCCGGGAATTCTCTGCCTGGTTCTACCCGCTGCCCGGAACGCTACGCAGGGCAAAAGCGATTCTCGTCCTCCGTGCTTGCTTTTTCTCAGAAAGAGCCGTGGTGTGCGTTTTCGCCAGAAAACGCGTTTTCGGCCGAAAACGTGTACGTTTGCACTTCCCGGCCACAGGGAAGCTGCTAGCCGGGAATTCTCTGCCTGGTTCTACCCGCTGCCCGGAACGCTACGCAGGGCAAAAGCGATTCTCGTCCTCCGTGCTTGCTTTTTCTCAGAAAGAGCCGTGGTGTGCGTTTTCGCCGGAAAACGCGTTTTCGGCCGAAAACGTGTACGTTTGCAATTCCCGGCCACAGGGAAGCTGCTAGACGGGAATTCTCTGCCTGGTTCTACCCGCTGCCCGGAACACTACGCAGGGCAAAAGCGATTCTCGTCCTCCGTGCTTGCTTTTTCTCAGAAAGAGCCGTGGTGTGCGTTTTCGCCAGAAAACGCGTTTTCGGCCGAAAACGTGTACGTTTGCACTTCCCCGCCACAGGGAAGCTGCTAGCCGGGAATTCTCTGCCTGGTTCTACCCGCTGCCCGGAACGCTACGCAGGGCAAAAGCGATTCTCGTCCTCCGTGCTTGCTTTTTCTCAGAAAGAGCCGTGGTGTGCGTTTTCGCCGGAAAACGCGTTTTCGGCCGAAAACGTGTACGTTTGCACTTCCCCGCCACAGGGAAGCTGCTAGACGGGAATTCTCTGCCTGGTTCTACCCGCTGCCCGGAACGCTACGCAGGGCAAAAGCGATTCTCGTCCTCCGTGCTTGCTTTTTCTCAGAAAGAGCCGTGGTGTGCGTTTTCGCCGGAAAACGTGTTTTCGGCGAAAACGTGTACGTTTGCACTTCCCGGCCACAGGGAAGCTGCTAGCCGGGAATTCTCTGCCTGGTTCTACCCGCTGCCCGGAACGCTACGCAGGGCAAAAGCGATTCTCGTCCTCCGTGCTTGCTTTTTCTCAGAAAGAGCCGTGGTGTGCGTTTTCGCGGGAAAACGCGTTTTCGGCCGAAAACGTGTACGTTTGCACTTCCCGGCCACAGGGAAGCTGCTAGCCGGGAATTCTCTGCCTGGTTCTACCCGCTGCCCGGAACGCTACGCAGGGCAAAAGCGATTCTCGTCCTCCGTGCTTGTTTTTTCTCAGAAAGAGCCGTGGTGTGCGTTTTCGCGGGAAAACGCGTTTTCGGCCGAAAACGTGTACGTTTGCACTTCCCGGCCACAGGGAAGCTGCTAGCCGGCAATTCACTGCCTATTTCTACCCGCTGCTCAGAACGCTACGCAGTGCAAAAGCGATTCTCGTCCTCCGTGCTTGCTTTTTCTCAGAAAGAGCCGTGGTGTGCGTTTTCGTCGGAAAACGCGTTTTCGGCCGAAAACGTGTACGTTTGCACATCCCCGCCACAGGGAAGCTGCTAGACGGGAATTCTCTGCCTGGTTCTACCCGCTGCCCGGAACGCTACGCAGGGCAAAAGCGATTCTCGTCCTCCGTGCTTGCCTTTTCTCAGAAAGAGCCGTGGTGTGCGTTTTCGCCGGAAAACGCGTTTTCGGCTGAAAACGTGTACGTTTGCACTTCCCCGCCACAGGGAAGCTGCTAGACGGGAATTCTCTGCCTGGTTCTACCCGCTGCCCGGAACACTACGCAGGGCAAAAGCGATTCTCGTCCTCCGTGCTTGCTTTTTCTCAGAAAGAGCCGTGGTGTGCGTTTTCGCCGGAAAACGCGTTTTCGGCCGAAAACGTGTACGTTTGCACTTCCCGGCCACAGGGAAGCTGCTAGCCGGGAATTCTCTGCCTGTTTCTACCCGCTGCCCGGAACGCTACGCAGGGCAAAAGCGATTCTCGTCCTCCGTGCTTGCTTTATCTCAGAAAGAGCCGTGGTGTGCGTTTTCGCGGCAAAACCCGTTTTCGGCCGAAAACGTGTACGTTTGCACTTCCCCGCCACAGGGAAGCTGCTAGCCGGGAATTCTCTGCCTGGTTCTACCCGCTGCCCGGAACGCTACGCAGGGCAAAAGCGATTCTCCTCCTCCGTGCTTGCTTTTTCTCAGAAAGAGCCATGGTGTGCTTTTTCGCCGGAAAATGAGTTTTCGGCCGAAAACGTGTACGTTTGCACTTCCCCGCCACAGGGAAGCTGCTAGCCGGGAATTCTCTGCCTGGTTCTACCCGCTGCCCGGAACGCTACGCAGGGCAAAAGCGATTCTCGTCCTCCGTGCTTGCTTTTTCTCAGAAAGAGCCGTGGTGTGCGTTTTCGCCAGAAAACGCGTTTTCGGCCGAAAACGTGTACGTTTGCACTTCCCGGCCACAGGGAAGCTGCTAGCCGGGAATTCTCTGCCTGGTTCTACCCGCTGCCCGGAACGCTACGCAGGGCAAAAGCGATTCTCGTCCTCCGTGCTTGCTTTTTCTCAGAAAGAGCCGTGGTGTGCGTTTTCGCCGGAAAACGCGTTTTCGGCCGAAAACGTGTACGTTTGCACTTCCCGGCCACAGGGAAGCTGCTAGACGGGAATTCTCTGCCTGGTTCTACCCGCTGCCCGGAACACTACGCAGGGCAAAAGCGATTCTCGTCCTCCGTGCTTGCTTTTTCTCAGAAAGAGCCGTGGTGTGCGTTTTCGCCAGAAAACGCGTTTTCGGCCGAAAACGTGTACGTTTGCACTTCCCCGCCACAGGGAAGCTGCTAGCCGGGAATTCTCTGCCTGGTTCTACCCGCTGCCCGGAACGCTACGCAGGGCAAAAGCGATTCTCGTCCTCCGTGCTTGCTTTTTCTCAGAAAGAGCCGTGGTGTGCGTTTTCGCCGGAAAACGCGTTTTCGGCCGAAAACGTGTACGTTTGCACTTCCCCGCCACAGGGAAGCTGCTAGACGGGAATTCTCTGCCTGGTTCTACCCGCTGCCCGGAACGCTACGCAGGGCAAAAGCGATTCTCGTCCTCCGTGCTTGCCTTTTCTCAGAAAGAGCCGTGGTGTGCGTTTTCGCCGGAAAACGCGTTTTCGGCTGAAAACGTGTACGTTTGCACTTCCCCGCCACAGGGAAGCTGCTAGACGGGAATTCTCTGCCTGGTTCTACCCGCTGCCCGGAACACTACGCAGGGCAAAAGCGATTCTCGTCCTCCGTGCTTGCTTTTTCTCAGAAAGAGCCGTGGTGTGCGTTTTCGCCGGAAAACGCGTTTCCGGCCGAAAACGTGTACGTTTGCACTTCCCGGCCACAGGGAAGCTGCTAGCCGGGAATTCTCTGCCTGGTTCTACCCGCTGCCCGGAACGCTATGCAGGGCAAAAGCGATTCTCGTCCTCCGTGCTTGCTTTTTCTCAGAAAGAGCCGTGGTGTGCGTTTTCGCCGGAAAACGCGTTTTCGGCCGAAAACGTGTACGTTTGCACTTCCCGGCCACAGGGAAGCTGCTAGCCGGGAATTCTCTGCCTGGTTCTACCCGCTGCCCGGAACGCTACGCAGGGCAAAAGCGATTCTCGTCCTCCGTGCTTGCTTTTTCTCAGAAAGAGCCGTGGTGTGCGTTTTCGCCAGAAAACGCGTTTTCGGCCGAAAACGTGTACGTTTGCACTTCCCGGCCACAGGGAAGCTGCTAGCCGGGAATTCTCAGCCTGGTTCTACCCGCTGCCCGGAACGCTACGCAGGGCAAAAGCGATTCTCGTCCTCCGTGCTTGCTTTTTCTCAGAAAGAGCCGTGGTGTGCGTTTTCGCCGGAAAACGCGTTTTCGGCTGAAAACGTGTACGTTTGCACTTCCCCGCCACAGGGAAGCTGCTAGCCGGGAATTCTCTGCCTGGTTCTACCCGCTGCCCGGAACGCTACGCAGGGCAAAAGCGATTCTCGTCCTCCGTGCTTGCTTTTTCTCAGAAAGAGCCGTGGTGGGCGTTTTCGCCGGTAAACGCGTTTTCGACCGAAAACGTGTACGTTTGCACTTCCCGGCCACAGGGAAGCTGCTAGCCGGGAATTCTCTGCCTGGTTCTACCCGCTGCCCGGAACGCTACGCAGGGTAAAAGCGATTCTCGTCCTCCGTGCTTGCTTTTTCTCAGAAAGAGCCGTGGTGTGCGTTTTCGCCGGTAAACGCGTTTTCGGCGAAACGTGTACGTTTGCACTTCCCGGCCACAGGGAAGCTGCTAGCCGGGAACTCTCTGCCTGGTTCTACCCGCTGCCCGGAACGCTACGCAGGGCAAAAGCGATTCTCGTCCTCCGTGCTTGCTTTTTCTCAGAAAGAGCCGTGGTGTGCGTTTTCGCCGGAAAACGCGTTTTCGGCCGAAAACGTGTACGTTTGCACTTCCCGGCCACAGGGAAGCTGCTAGCCGGGAATTCTCTGCCTGGTTCTACCCGCTGCCCGGAACGCTACGCAGGGCAAAAGCGATTCTCGTCCTCCGTGCTTGCTTTTTCTCAGAAAGAGCCGTGGTGTGCGTTTTCGCCAGAAAACGCGTTTTCGGCCGAAAACGTGTACGTTTGCACTTCCCGGCCACAGGGAAGCTGCTAGCCGGGAATTCTCTGCCTGGTTCTACCCGCTGCCCGGAACGCTACGCAGGGCAAAAGCGATTCTCGTCCTCCGTGCTTGCTTTTTCTCAGAAAGAGCCGTGGTGTGCGTTTTCGCCGGAAAACGCGTTTTCGGCGAAAACGTGTACGTTTGCACTTCCCGGCCACAGGGAAGCTGCTAGCCGGGAATTCTCTGCCTGGTTCTACCCGCTGCGCTGAACACTACGCAGGGCAAAAGCGATTCTCGTCCTCCGTGCTTGCTTTTTCTCAGAAAGAGCCGTGGTGTGCGTTTTCGCGGGAAAACGCGTTTTCGGCCGAAAACGTGTACGTTTGCACTTCCCGGCCACAGGGAAGCTGCTAGCCGGGAATTCTCTGCCTGGTTCTACCCGCTACCCGGAACGCTACGCAGGGCAAAAGCGATTCTCGTCCTCCGTGCTTGCTTTTTCTCAGAAAGAGCCGTGGTGTGCGTTTTCGCCGGTAAACGCCTTTTCGGCCGAAAACGTGTACGTTTGCACTTCCCGGCCACAGGGAAGCTGCTAGCCGGGAATTCTCTGCCTGGTTCTACCCGCTGCCCGGAACGCTACGCAGGACAAAAGCGATTCTCGTCCTCCGTGCTTGCTTTTTCTCAGAAAGAGCCGTGGTGTGCTTTTTCGTCGGTAAACGCATTTTCGGCCGAAAACGTGTACGTTTGCACTTCCCGGCCACAGGGAAGCTGCTAGACGGGAATTCTCTGCCTGGTTCTACCCGCTGCCCGGAACGCTACGCAGGGCAAAAGCGATTCTCGTCCTCCGTGCTTGCTTTTTCTCAGAAAGAGCCGTGGTTTTCGTTTTCGCCGGAAAACGCGTTTTCGGCCGAAAACGTGTACGTTTGCACTTCCCGGCCACAGAGAAGCTGCTAGCCGGGAATTCTCTGCATGGTTCTACCCGCTGCCCGGAACGCTACGCAGGGCAAAAGCGATTCTTGTCCTCCGTGCTTGCTTTTTCTCAGAAAGAGCCGTGGTGTGCGTTTTCGCCGGAAAACGCGTTTTCGGCCGAAAACGTGTACGTTTGCACTTCCCGGCCACAGGGAAGCTGCTAGACGGGAATTCTCTGCCTGGTTCTACCCGCTGCCCGGAACGCTACGCAGGGCAAAAGCGATTCTCGTCCTCCGTGCTTGCTTTTTCTCAGAAAGAGCCGTGGTGTTCGTTTTCGCCGGAAAACGCGTTTTCGGCCGGAAACGTGTACGTTTGCACTTCCCGGCCAAAGGGAAGCTGCTAGCCGGGAATTCTCTGCATGGTTCTACCCGCTGCCCGGAACGCTACGCAGGGCAAAAGCGATTCTCGTCCTCCGTGCTTGCTTTTTCTCAGAAAGAGCCGTGGTGTGCGTTTTCGCCGGAAAACGCGTTTTCGGCCGAAAACGTGTACGTTTGCACTTCCCGGCCACAGGGAAGCTGCTAGCCGGGAATTCTCTGCCTGGTTCTACCCGCTGCCCGGAACGCTACGCAGGGCAAAAGCGATTCTCGTCCTCCGTGCTTGCTTTTTCTCAGAAAGAGCCGTGGTGTGCGTTTTCGCCGGTAAACGCGTTTTCGGCCGAAAACTTGTACGTTTGCACTTCCCGGCCACAGGGAAGCTGCTAGCCGGGAATTCTCTGCCTGTTTCTACCCGCTGCCCGGAACGCTACGCAGGGCAAAAGCGATTCTCGTCCTCCGTGCTTTCTTTTTCTCAGAAAGAGCCGTGGTGTGCGTTTTCGCCGCAAAACGCGTTTTCGGCCGAAAACCTGTACGTTTGCACTTCCCCGCCACAGGGAAGCTGCTATCAGGGAATTCTCTGCCTGGTTCTACCCCCTGCCCGGAACGCTACGCAGGGCAAAAGCGATTCTCGTCCTCCATGCTTGCTTTTTCTCAGAAAGAGCAGTGGTGTGCGTTTTCGCGGGAAAACGCGTTTTCGGCCGAAAACGTGTACGTTTGCACTTCCCGGCCACAGGGAAGCTGCTAGCCGGGAATTCTCTGCCTGGTTCTACCCGCTGCCCGGAACGCTACGCAGGGCAAAAGCGATTCTCGTCCTCCGTGCTTGCTTTTTCTCAGAAAGAGCCGTGGTGTGCGTTTTCGCCGGAAAACGCGTTTTCGGCCGAAAACGTGTACGTTTGCACTTCCCCGCCACAGGGAAGCTGCTAGCCGGGAATTCTCTGCCTGGTGCTACCCGCTGCCCGGAACGCTACGCAGGGCAAAAGCGATTCTCGTCCTCCGTGCTTGCTTTTTCTCAGAAAGAGCCGTGGTGTGCGTTTTCGCCGGAAAACGCGTTTTCGGCCGAAAACGTGTACGTTTGCACTTCCCGGCCACAGGGAAGCTGCTAGCCGGCAATTCACTGCCTATTTCTACCCGCTGCTCAGAACGCTACGCAGTGCAAAAGCGATTCTCGTCCTCCGTGCTTTCTTTTTCTCAGAAAGAGCCGTGGTGTGCGTTTTCGTCGGAAAACGCGTTTTCGGCCGAAAACGTGTACGTTTGCACATCCCGGCCACAGGGAAGCTGCTAGACGGGAATTCTCTGCCTGGTTCTACCCGCTGCCCGGAACGCTACGCAGGGCAAAAGCGATTCTCGTCCTCCGTGCTTGCTTTTTCTCAGAAAGAGCCGTGGTGTGCGTTTTCGCCGGAAAACGCGTTTTCGGCCGAAAACGTGTACGTTTGCACTTCCCGGCCACAGGGAAGCTGCTAGCCGGCAATTCACTGCCTATTTCTACCCGCTGCTCGGAACGCTACGCAGTGCAAAAGCGATTCTCGTCCACCGTGCTTGCTTTTTCTCAGAAAGAGCCGTGGTGTGCGTTTTCGTCGGAAAACGCGTTTTCGGCCGAAAACGTGTACGTTTGCACATCCCGGCCACAGGGAAGCTGCTAGACGGGAATTCTCTGCCTGGTTCTACCCGCTGCCCGGAACGCTACACAGGGCAAAAGCGATTCTCGTCCTCCGTGCTTGCTTTTTCTCAGAAAGAGCCGTGGTGTGCGTTTTCGCCGGAAAACGCGTTTTCGGCTGAAAACGTGTACGTTTGCACTTCCCCGCCACAGGGAAGCTGCTAGACGGGAATTCTCTGCCTGGTTCTACCCGCTGCCCGGAACACTACGCAGGGCAAAAGCGATTCTCGTCCTCCGTGCTTGCTTTTTCTCAGAAAGAGCCGTGGTGTGCGTTTTCGCCGGAAAACGCGTTTTCGGCCGAAAACGTGTACGTTTGCACTTCCCGGCCACAGGGAAGCTGCTAGCCGGGAATTCTCTGCCTGGTTCTAACCGCTGCCCGGAACGCTACGCAGGGCAAAAGCGATTCTCGTCCTCCGTGCTTGCTTTATCTCAGAAAGAGCCGTGGTGTGCGTTTTCGTGGCAAAACCCGTTTTCGGCCGAAAACGTGTACGTTTGCACTTCCCCGCCACAGGGAAGCTGCTAGCCGGGAATTCTCTGCCTGGTTCTACCCGCTGCCCGGAACGCTACGCAGGGCAAAAGCGATTCTCGTCCTCCGTGCTTGCTTTTTCTCAGAAAGAGCCATGGTGTGCTTTTTCGCCGGAAAATGTGTTTTCGGCCGAAAACGTGTACGTTTGCACTTCCCCGCCACAGGGAAGCTGCTAGCCGGGAATTCTCTGCCTGGTTCTACCCGCTGCCCGGAACGCTACGCAGGGCAAAAGCGATTCTCGTCCTCCGTGCTTGCTTTTTCTCAGAAAGAGCCGTGGTGTGCGTTTTCGCCAGAAAACGCGTTTTCGGCCGAAAACGTGTACGTTTGCACTTCCCGGCCACAGGGAAGCTGCTAGCCGGGAATTCTCTGCCTGGTTCTACCCGCTGCCCGGAACGCTATGCAGGGCAAAAGCGATTCTCGTCCTCCGTGCTTGCTTTTTCTCAGAAAGAGCCGTGGTGTGCGTTTTCGCCGCAAAACGCGTTTTCGGCCGAAAACCTGTACGTTTGCACTTCCCTGCCACAGGGAAGCTGCTATCAGGGAATTCTCTGCCTGGTTCTACCCCCTGCCCGGAACGCTACGCAGGGCAAAAGCGATTCTCGTCCTCCATGCTTGCTTTTTCTCAGAAAGAGCCGTGGTGTGCGTTTTCGCGGGAAAACGCGTTTTCGGCCGAAAACGTGTACGTTTGCACTTCCCCGCCACAGGGAAGCTGCTAGACGGGAATTCTCTGCCTGGTTCTACCCGCTGCCCGGAACGCTACGCAGGGCAAAAGCGATTCTCGTCCTCCGTGCTTGCTTTTTCTCAGAAAGAGCCGTGGTGTGCGTTTTCGCCGGAAAACGCGTTTTCGGCCGAAAACGTGTACGTTTGCACTTCCCCGCACAGGGAAGCTGCTAGCCGGGAATTCTCTGCCTGGTTCTACCCGCTGACCGGAACGCTACGCAGGGCAAAAGCGATTCTCGTCCTCCGTGCTTGCTTTTTCTCAGAAAGAGCCGTGGTGTGCGTTTTCGCCGGAAAACGCGTTTTCGGCCGAAAACGTGTACGTTTGCACTTCCCGGCCACAGGGAAGCTGCTAGCCGGCAATTCACTGCCTATTTCTACCCGCTGCTCAGAACGCTACGCAGTGCAAAAGCGATTCTCGTCCTCCGTGCTTGCTTTTTCTCAGAAAGAGCCGTGGTGTGCGTTTTCGTCGGAAAACGCCTTTTCGGCCGAAAACGTGTACGTTTGCACATCCCCGCCACAGGGAAGCTGCTAGACGGGAATTCTCTGCCTGGTTCTACCCGCTGCCCGGAACGCTACACAGGGCAAAAGCGATTCTCGTCCTCCGTGCTTGCCTTTTCTCAGAAAGAGCCGTGGTGTGCGTTTTCGCCGGAAAACGCGTTTTCGGCTGAAAACGTGTACGTTTGCACTTCCCCGCCACAGGGAAGCTGCTAGACGGGAATTCTCTGCCTGGTTCTACCCGCTGCCCGGAACACTACGCAGGGCAAAAGCGATTCTCGTCCTCCGTGCTTGCTTTTTCTCAGAAAGAGCCGTGGTGTGCGTTTTCGCCGGAAAACGCGTTTTCGGCCGAAAACGTGTACGTTTGCACTTCCCCGCCACAGGGAAGCTGCTAGCCGGGAATTCTCTGCCTGGTTCTACCCGCTGCCCGGAACGCTACGCAGGGCAAAAGCGATTCTCGTCCTCCGTGCTTGCTTTATCTCAGAAAGAGCCGTGGTGTGCGTTTTCGCGGCAAAACCCGTTTTCGGCCGAAAACGTGTACGTTTGCACTTCCCCGCCACAGGGAAGCTGCTAGCCGGGAATTCTCTGCCTGGTTCTACCCGCTGCCCGGAACGCTACGCAGGGCAAAAGCGATTCTCGTCCTCCGTGCTTGCTTTTTCTCAGAAAGAGCCGTGGTGTGCGTTTTCGCCAGAAAACGCGTTTTCGGCCGAAAACGTGTACGTTTGCACTTCCCGGCCACAGGGAAGCTGCTAGCCGGGAATTCTCTGCCTGGTTCTACCCGCTGCCCGGAACGCTACGCAGGGCAAAAGCGATTCTCGTCCTCCGTGCTTGCTTTTTCTCAGAAAGAGCCGTGGTGTGCGTTTTCGCCGGAAAACGCGTTTTCGGCCGAAAACGTGTACGTTTGCAATTCCCGGCCACAGGGAAGCTGCTAGACGGGAATTCTCTGCCTGGTTCTACCCGCTGCCCGGAACGCTACGCAGGGCAAAAGCGATTCTCGTCCTCCGTGCTTGCTTTTTCTCAGAAAGAGCCGTGGTGTGCGTTTTCGCCGCAAAACGCGTTTTCGGCCGAAAACCTGTACGTTTGCACTTCCCTGCCACAGGGAAGCTGCTATCAGGGAATTCTCTGCCTGGTTCTACCCCCTGCCCGGAACGCTACGCAGGGCAAAAGCGATTCTCGTCCTCCATGCTTGCTTTTTCTCAGAAAGAGCCGTGGTGTGCGTTTTCGCGGGAAAACGCGTTTTCGGCCGAAAACGTGTACGTTTGCACTTCCCCGCCACAGGGAAGCTGCTAGACGGGAATTCTCTGCCTGGTTCTACCCGCTGCCCGGAACGCTACGCAGGGCAAAAGCGATTCTCGTCCTCCGTGCTTGCTTTTTCTCAGAAAGAGCCGTGGTGTGCGTTTTCGCCGGAAAACGCGTTTTCGGCCGAAAACGTGTACGTTTGCACTTCCCCGCACAGGGAAGCTGCTAGCCGGGAATTCTCTGCCTGGTTCTACCCGCTGACCGGAACGCTACGCAGGGCAAAAGCGATTCTCGTCCTCCGTGCTTGCTTTTTCTCAGAAAGAGCCGTGGTGTGCGTTTTCGCCGGAAAACGCGTTTTCGGCCGAAAACGTGTACGTTTGCACTTCCCGGCCACAGGGAAGCTGCTAGCCGGCAATTCACTGCCTATTTCTACCCGCTGCTCAGAACGCTACGCAGTGCAAAAGCGATTCTCGTCCTCCGTGCTTGCTTTTTCTCAGAAAGAGCCGTGGTGTGCGTTTTCGTCGGAAAACGCCTTTTCGGCCGAAAACGTGTACGTTTGCACATCCCCGCCACAGGGAAGCTGCTAGACGGGAATTCTCTGCCTGGTTCTACCCGCTGCCCGGAACGCTACACAGGGCAAAAGCGATTCTCGTCCTCCGTGCTTGCCTTTTCTCAGAAAGAGCCGTGGTGTGCGTTTTCGCCGGAAAACGCGTTTTCGGCTGAAAACGTGTACGTTTGCACTTCCCCGCCACAGGGAAGCTGCTAGACGGGAATTCTCTGCCTGGTTCTACCCGCTGCCCGGAACACTACGCAGGGCAAAAGCGATTCTCGTCCTCCGTGCTTGCTTTTTCTCAGAAAGAGCCGTGGTGTGCGTTTTCGCCGGAAAACGCGTTTTCGGCCGAAAACGTGTACGTTTGCACTTCCCCGCCACAGGGAAGCTGCTAGCCGGGAATTCTCTGCCTGGTTCTACCCGCTGCCCGGAACGCTACGCAGGGCAAAAGCGATTCTCGTCCTCCGTGCTTGCTTTATCTCAGAAAGAGCCGTGGTGTGCGTTTTCGCGGCAAAACCCGTTTTCGGCCGAAAACGTGTACGTTTGCACTTCCCCGCCACAGGGAAGCTGCTAGCCGGGAATTCTCTGCCTGGTTCTACCCGCTGCCCGGAACGCTACGCAGGGCAAAAGCGATTCTCGTCCTCCGTGCTTGCTTTTTCTCAGAAAGAGCCGTGGTGTGCGTTTTCGCCAGAAAACGCGTTTTCGGCCGAAAACGTGTACGTTTGCACTTCCCGGCCACAGGGAAGCTGCTAGCCGGGAATTCTCTGCCTGGTTCTACCCGCTGCCCGGAACGCTACGCAGGGCAAAAGCGATTCTCGTCCTCCGTGCTTGCTTTTTCTCAGAAAGAGCCGTGGTGTGCGTTTTCGCCGGAAAACGCGTTTTCGGCCGAAAACGTGTACGTTTGCAATTCCCGGCCACAGGGAAGCTGCTAGACGGGAATTCTCTGCCTGGTTCTACCCGCTGCCCGGAACACTACGCAGGGCAAAAGCGATTCTCGTCCTCCGTGCTTGCTTTTTCTCAGAAAGAGCCGTGGTGTGCGTTTTCGCCAGAAAACGCGTTTTCGGCGAAAACGTGTACGTTTGCACTTCCCGGCCACAGGGAAGCTGCTAGCCGGGAATTCTCTGCCTGGTTCTACCCGCTGCCCGGAACGCTACGCAGGGCAAAAGCGATTCTCGTCCTCCGTCCTTGTTTTTTCTCAGAAAGAGCCGTGGTGTGCGTTTTCGCGGGAAAACGCGTTTTCGGCCGAAAACGTGTACGTTTGCACTTCCCGGCCACAGGGAAGCTGCTAGCCGGCAATTCACTGCCTATTTCTACCCGCTGCTCAGAACGCTACGCAGTGCAAAAGCGATTCTCGTCCTCCGTGCTTGCTTTTTCTCAGAAAGAGCCGTGGTGTGCGTTTTCGTCGGAAAACGCGTTTTCGGCCGAAAACGTGTACGTTTGCACATCCCCGCCACAGGGAAGCTGCTAGACGGGAATTCTCTGCCTGGTTCTACCCGCTGCCCGGAACGCTACGCAGGGCAAAAGCGATTCTCGTCCTCCGTGCTTGCCTTTTCTCAGAAAGAGCCGTGGTGTGCGTTTTCGCCGGAAAACGCGTTTTCGGCTGAAAACGTGTACGTTTGCACTTCCCCGCCACAGGGAAGCTGCTAGACGGGAATTCTCTGCCTGGTTCTACCCGCTGCCCGGAACACTACGCAGGGCAAAAGCGATTCTCGTCCTCCGTGCTTGCTTTTTCTCAGAAAGAGCCGTGGTGTGCGTTTTCGCCGGAAAACGCGTTTTCGGCCGAAAACGTGTACGTTTGCACTTCCCGGCCACAGGGAAGCTGCTAGCCGGGAATTCTCTGCCTGGTTCTACCCGCTGCCCGGAACGCTACGCAGGGCAAAAGCGATTCTCGTCCTCCGTGCTTGCTTTATCTCAGAAAGAGCCGTGGTGTGCGTTTTCGCGGCAAAACCCGTTTTCGGCCGAAAACGTGTACGTTTGCACTTCCCCGCCACAGGGAAGCTGCTAGCCGGGAATTCTCTGCCTGGTTCTACCCGCTGCCCGGAACGCTACGCAGGGCAAAAGCGATTCTCCTCCTCCGTGCTTGCTTTTTCTCAGAAAGAGCCATGGTGTGCTTTTTCGCCGGAAAATGAGTTTTCGGCCGAAAACGTGTACGTTTGCACTTCCCCGCCACAGGGAAGCTGCTAGCCGGGAATTCTCTGCCTGGTTCTACCCGCTGCCCGGAACGCTACGCAGGGCAAAAGCGATTCTCGTCCTCCGTGCTTGCTTTTTCTCAGAAAGAGCCGTGGTGTGCGTTTTCGCCAGAAAACGCGTTTTCGGCCGAAAACGTGTACGTTTGCACTTCCCGGCCACAGGGAAGCTGCTAGCCGGGAATTCTCTGCCTGGTTCTACCCGCTGCCCGGAACGCTACGCAGGGCAAAAGCGATTCTCGTCCTCCGTGCTTGCTTTTTCTCAGAAAGAGCCGTGGTGTGCGTTTTCGCCGGAAAACGCGTTTTCGGCCGAAAACGTGTACGTTTGCACTTCCCGGCCACAGGGAAGCTGCTAGACGGGAATTCTCTGCCTGGTTCTACCCGCTGCCCGGAACACTACGCAGGGCAAAAGCGATTCTCGTCCTCCGTGCTTGCTTTTTCTCAGAAAGAGCCGTGGTGTGCGTTTTCGCCAGAAAACGCGTTTTCGGCCGAAAACGTGTACGTTTGCACTTCCCCGCCACAGGGAAGCTGCTAGCCGGGAATTCTCTGCCTGGTTCTACCCGCTGCCCGGAACGCTACGCAGGGCAAAAGCGATTCTCGTCCTCCGTGCTTGCTTTTTCTCAGAAAGAGCCGTGGTGTGCGTTTTCGCCGGAAAACGCGTTTTCGGCCGAAAACGTGTACGTTTGCACTTCCCCGCCACAGGGAAGCTGCTAGACGGGAATTCTCTGCCTGGTTCTACCCGCTGCCCGGAACGCTACGCAGGGCAAAAGCGATTCTCGTCCTCCGTGCTTGCTTTTTCTCAGAAAGAGCCGTGGTGTGCGTTTTCGCCGGAAAACGTGTTTTCGGCGAAAACGTGTACGTTTGCACTTCCCGGCCACAGGGAAGCTGCTAGACGGGAATTCTCTGCCTGGTTCTACCCGCTGCCCGGAACGCTACGCAGGGCAAAAGCGATTCTCGTCCTCCGTGCTTGCTTTTTCTCAGAAAGAGCCGTGGTGTGCGTTTTCGCGGGAAAACGCGTTTTCGGCCGAAAACGTGTACGTTTGCACTTCCCGGCCACAGGGAAGCTGCTAGCCGGCAATTCACTGCCTATTTCTACCCGCTGCTCAGAACGCTACGCAGTGCAAAAGCGATTCTCGTCCTCCGTGCTTGCTTTTTCTCAGAAAGAACCGTGGTGTGCGTTTTCGTCGGAAAACGCGTTTTCGGCCGAAAACGTGTACGTTTGCACTTCCCGGCCACAGGGAAGCTGCTAGCCGGGAATTCTCTGCCTGGTTCTACCCGCTGCCCGGAACGCTACGCAGGGCAAAAGCGATTCTCGTCCTCCGTGCTTGCTTTTTCTCAGAAAGAGCCGTGGTGTGCGTTTTCGCCGGAAAACGCGTTTTCGGCCGAAAACGTGTACGTTTGCACTTCCCGGCCACAGGGAAGCTGCTAGCCGGGAATTCTCTGCCTGGTTCTACCCGCTGCCCGGAACACTACGCAGGGCAAAAGCGATTCTCGTCCTCCGTGCTTGCTTTTTCTCAGAAAGAGCCGTGGTGTGCGTTTTCGCCAGAAAACGCGTTTTCGGCCGAAAACGTGTACGTTTGCACTTCCCCGCCACAGGGAAGCTGCTAGCCGGGAATTCTCTGCCTGGTTCTACCCGCTGCCCGGAACGCTACGCAGGGCAAAAGCGATTCTCGTCCTCCGTGCTTGCTTTTTCTCAGAAAGAGCCGTGGTGTGCGTTTTCGCCGGAAAACGCGTTTTCGGCCGAAAACGTGTACGTTTGCACTTCCCCGCCACAGGGAAGCTGCTAGACGGGAATTCTCTGCCTGGTTCTACCCGCTGCCCGGAACGCTACGCAGGGCAAAAGCGATTCTCGTCCTCCGTGCTTGCTTTTTCTCAGAAAGAGCCGTGGTGTGCGTTTTCGCCGGAAAACGTGTTTTCGGCGAAAACGTGTACGTTTGCACTTCCCGGCCACAGGGAAGCTGCTAGCCGGGAATTCTCTGCCTGGTTCTACCCGCTGCCCGGAACGCTACGCAGGGCAAAAGCGATTCTCGTCCTCCGTGCTTGCTTTTTCTCAGAAAGAGCCGTGGTGTGCGTTTTCGCGGGAAAACGCGTTTTCGGCCGAAAACGTGTACGTTTGCACTTCCCGGCCACAGGGAAGCTGCTAGCCGGGAATTCTCTGCCTGGTTCTACCCGCTGCCCGGAACGCTACGCAGGGCAAAAGCGATTCTCGTCCTCCGTGCTTGTTTTTTCTCAGAAAGAGCCGTGGTGTGCGTTTTCGCGGGAAAACGCGTTTTCGGCCGAAAACGTGTACGTTTGCACTTCCCGGCCACAGGGAAGCTGCTAGCCGGCAATTCACTGCCTATTTCTACCCGCTGCTCAGAACGCTACGCAGTGCAAAAGCGATTCTCGTCCTCCGTGCTTGCTTTTTCTCAGAAAGAGCCGTGGTGTGCGTTTTCGTCGGAAAACGCGTTTTCGGCCGAAAACGTGTACGTTTGCACATCCCCGCCACAGGGAAGCTGCTAGACAGGAATTCTCTGCCTGGTTCTACCCGCTGCCCGGAACGCTACACAGGGCAAAAGCGATTCTCGTCCTCCGTGCTTGCTTTTTCTCAGTTAGAGCCGTGGTGTGCGTTTTCGCCGGAAAACGCGTTTTCGGCTGAAAACGTGTACGTTTGCACTTCCCCGCCACAGGGAAGCTGCTAGACGGGAATTCTCTGCCTGGTTCTACCCGCTGCCCGGAACACTACGCAGGGCAAAAGCGATTCTCGTCCTCCGTGCTTGCTTTTTCTCAGAAAGAGCCGTGGTGTGCGTTTTCGCCGGAAAACGCGTTTTCGGCCGAAAACGTGTACGTTTGCACTTCCCGGCCACAGGGAAGCTGCTAGCCGGGAATTCTCTGCCTGGTTCTACCCGCTGCCCGGAACGCTACGCAGGGCAAAAGCGATTCTCGTCCTCCGTGCTTGCTTTATCTCAGAAAGAGCCGTGGTGTGCGTTTTCGCGGCAAAACCCGTTTTCGGCCGAAAACGTGTACGTTTGCACTTCCCCGCCACAGGGAAGCTGCTAGCCGGGAATTCTCTGCCTGGTTCTACCCGCTGCCCGGAACGCTACGCAGGGCAAAAGCGATTCTCGTCCTCCGTGCTTGCTTTTTCTCAGAAAGAGCCATGGTGTGCTTTTTCGCCGGAAAATGAGTTTTCGGCCGAAAACGTGTACGTTTGCACTTCCCCGCCACAGGGAAGCTGCTAGCCGGGAATTCTCTGCCTGGTTCTACCCGCTGCCCGGAACGCTACGCAGGGCAAAAGCGATTCTCGTCCTCCGTGCTTGCTTTTTCTCAGAAAGAGCCGTGGTGTGCGTTTTCGCCAGAAAACGCGTTTTCGGCCGAAAACGTGTACGTTTGCACTTCCCGGCCACAGGGAAGCTGCTAGCCGGGAATTCTCTGCCTGGTTCTACCCGCTGCCCGGAACGCTACGCAGGGCAAAAGCGATTCTCGTCCTCCGTGCTTGCTTTTTCTCAGAAAGAGCCGTGGTGTGCGTTTTCGCCGGAAAACGCGTTTTCGGACGAAAACGTGTACGTTTGCACTTCCCGGCCACAGGGAAGCTGCTAGACGGGAATTCTCTGCCTGGTTCTACCCGCTGCCCGGAACACTACGCAGGGCAAAAGCGATTCTCGTCCTCCGTGCTTGCTTTTTCTCAGAAAGAGCCGTGGTGTGCGTTTTCGCCAGAAAACGCGTTTTCGGCCGAAAACGTGTACGTTTGCACTTCCCGGCCACAGGGAAGCTGCTAGCCGGGAATTCTCTGCCTGGTTCTACCCGCTGCCCGGAACGCTACGCAGGGCAAAAGCGATTCTCGTCCTCCGTGCTTGCTTTTTCTCAGAAAGAGCCGTGGTGTGCGTTTTCGCCGGAAAACGCGTTTTCGGCCGAAAACGTGTACGTTTGCACTTCCCGGCCACAGGGAAGCTGCTAGCCGGGAATTCTCTGCCTGGTTCTACCCGCTGCCCGGAACGCTACGCAGGGCAAAAGCGATTCTCGTCCTCCGTGCTTGTTTTTTCTCAGAAAGAGCCGTGGTGTGCGTTTTCGCGGGAAAACGCGTTTTCGGCCGAAAACGTGTACGTTTGCACTTCCCGGCCACAGGGAAGCTGCTAGCCGGGAATTCTCTGCCTGGTTCTACCCGCTGCCCGGAACGCTACGCAGGGCAAAAGCGATTCTCGTCCTCCGTGCTTGCTTTTTCTCAGAAAGAGCCGTGGTGTACGTTTTCGCCGGAAAACGCGTTTTCGGCCGAAAACGTGTACGTTTGCACTTCCCGTCCACAGGGAAGCTGCTAGCCGGGAATTCTCTGCCTGGTTCTACCCGCTGCCCAGAACGCTACGCAGGGCAAAAGCGATTCTCGTCCTCCGTGCTTGCTTTTTCTCAGAAAGAGCCGTGGTGTGCGTTTTCGCCGGAAAACGCGTTTTCGGCCGAAAACGTGTACGTTTGCACTTCCCGGCCACAGGGAAGCTGCTAGCCGGGAATTCTCTGCCTGGTTCTACCCGCTGCCCGGAACGCTACGCAGGGCAAAAGCGATTCTCGTCCTCCGTGCTTGCTTTTTCTCAGAAAGAGCCGTGGTGTGCGTTTTCGCCGGAAAACGCGTTTTCGGCCGAAAACGTGTACGTTTGCACTTCCCCGCCACAGGGAAGCTGCTAGCCGGGAATTCTCTGCCTCGTTCTACCCGCTGCCCGGAACGCTACGCAGGGCAAAAGCGATTCTCGTCCTCCGTGCTTGCTTTTTCTCAGAAAGAGCCGTGGTGTGCGTTTTCGCCGGAAAACGTGTTTTCGGCGAAAACGTGTACGTTTGCACTTCCCGGCCACAGGGAAGCTGCTAGACGGGAATTCTCTGCCTGGTTCTACCCGCTGCCCGGAACGCTACGCAGGGCAAAAGCGATTCTCGTCCTCCGTGCTTGCTTTTTCTCAGAAAGAGCCGTGGTGTGCGTTTTCGCGGGAAAACGCGTTTTCGGCCGAAAACGTGTACGTTTGCACTTCCCGGCCACAGGGAAGCTGCTAGCCGGCAATTCACTGCCTATTTCTACCCGCTGCTCAGAACGCTACGCAGTGCAAAAGCGATTCTCGTCCTCCGTGCTTGCTTTTTCTCAGAAAGAACCGTGGTGTGCGTTTTCGTCGGAAAACGCGTTTTCGGCCGAAAACGTGTACGTTTGCACATCCCCGCCACAGGGAAGCTGCTAGACGGGAATTCTCTGCCTGGTTCTACCCGCTGCCCGGAACGCTACACAGGGCAAAAGCGATTCTCGTCCTCCGTGCTTGCCTTTTCTCAGAAAGAGCCGTGGTGTGCGTTTTCGCCGGAAAACGCGTTTTCGGCTGAAAACGTGTACGTTTGCACTTCCCCGCCACAGGGAAGCTGCTAGACGGGAATTCTCTGCCTGGTTCTACCCGCTGCCCGGAACACTACGCAGGGCAAAAGCGATTCTCGTCCTCCGTGCTTGCTTTTTCTCAGAAAGAGCCGTGGTGTGCGTTTTCGCCGGAAAACGCGTTTCCGGCCGAAAACGTGTACGTTTGCACTTCCCGGCCACAGGGAAGCTGCTAGCCGGGAATTCTCTGCCTGGTTCTACCCGCTGCCCGGAACGCTATGCAGGGCAAAAGCGATTCTCGTCCTCCGTGCTTGCTTTTTCTCAGAAAGAGCCGTGGTGTGCGTTTTCGCCGGAAAACGCGTTTTCGGCCGAAAACGTGTACGTTTGCACTTCCCGGCCACAGGGAAGCTGCTAGCCGGGAATTCTCTGCCTGGTTCTACCCGCTGCCCGGAACGCTACGCAGGGCAAAAGCGATTCTCGTCCTCCGTGCTTGCTTTTTCTCAGAAAGAGCCGTGGTGTGCGTTTTCGCCAGAAAACGCGTTTTCGGCCGAAAACGTGTACGTTTGCACTTCCCGGCCACAGGGAAGCTGCTAGCCGGGAATTCTCTGCCTGGTTCTACCCGCTGCCCGGAACGCTACGCAGGGCAAAAGCGATTCTCGTCCTCCGTGCTTGCTTTTTCTCAGAAAGAGCCGTGGTGTGCGTTTTCGCCGGAAAACGCGTTTTCGGCCGAAAACGTGTACGTTTGCACTTCCCGGCCACAGGGAAGCTGCTAGCCGGGAATTCTCTGCCTGGTTCTACCCGCTGCCCGGAACACTACGCAGGGCAAAAGCGATTCTCGTCCTCCGTGCTTGCTTTTTCTCAGAAAGAGCCGTGGTGTGCGTTTTCGCCAGAAAACGCGTTTTCGGCCGAAAACGTGTACGTTTGCACTTCCCCGCCACAGGGAAGCTGCTAGCCGGGAATTCTCTGCCTGGTTCTACCCGCTGCCCGGAACGCTACGCAGGGCAAAAGCGATTCTCGTCCTCCGTGCTTGCTTTTTCTCAGAAAGAGCCGTGGTGTGCGTTTTCGCCGGAAAACGCGTTTTCGGCCGAAAACGTGTACGTTTGCACTTCCCCGCCACAGGGAAGCTGCTAGACGGGAATTCTCTGCCTGGTTCTACCCGCTGCCCGGAACGCTACGCAGGGCAAAAGCGATTCTCGTCCTCCGTGCTTGCTTTTTCTCAGAAAGAGCCGTGGTGTGCGTTTTCGCCGGAAAACGTGTTTTCGGCGAAAACGTGTACGTTTGCACTTCCCGGCCACAGGGAAGCTGCTAGCCGGGAATTCTCTGCCTGGTTCTACCCGCTGCCCGGAACGCTACGCAGGGCAAAAGCGATTCTCGTCCTCCGTGCTTGCTTTTTCTCAGAAAGAGCCGTGGTGTGCGTTTTCGCGGGAAAACGCGTTTTCGGCCGAAAACGTGTACGTTTGCACTTCCCGGCCACAGGGAAGCTGCTAGCCGGGAATTCTCTGCCTGGTTCTACCCGCTGCCCGGAACGCTACGCAGGGCAAAAGCGATTCTCGTCCTCCGTGCTTGTTTTTTCTCAGAAAGAGCCGTGGTGTGCGTTTTCGCGGGAAAACGCGTTTTCGGCCGAAAACGTGTACGTTTGCACTTCCCGGCCACAGGGAAGCTGCTAGCCGGCAATTCACTGCCTATTTCTACCCGCTGCTCAGAACGCTACGCAGTGCAAAAGCGATTCTCGTCCTCCGTGCTTGCTTTTTCTCAGAAAGAGCCGTGGTGTGCGTTTTCGTCGGAAAACGCGTTTTCGGCCGAAAACGTGTACGTTTGCACATCCCCGCCACAGGGAAGCTGCTAGACAGGAATTCTCTGCCTGGTTCTACCCGCTGCCCGGAACGCTACACAGGGCAAAAGCGATTCTCGTCCTCCGTGCTTGCTTTTTCTCAGTTAGAGCCGTGGTGTGCGTTTTCGCCGGAAAACGCGTTTTCGGCTGAAAACGTGTACGTTTGCACTTCCCCGCCACAGGGAAGCTGCTAGACGGGAATTCTCTGCCTGGTTCTACCCGCTGCCCGGAACACTACGCAGGGCAAAAGCGATTCTCGTCCTCCGTGCTTGCTTTTTCTCAGAAAGAGCCGTGGTGTGCGTTTTCGCCGGAAAACGCGTTTTCGGCCGAAAACGTGTACGTTTGCACTTCCCGGCCACAGGGAAGCTGCTAGCCGGGAATTCTCTGCCTGGTTCTACCCGCTGCCCGGAACGCTACGCAGGGCAAAAGCGATTCTCGTCCTCCGTGCTTGCTTTATCTCAGAAAGAGCCGTGGTGTGCGTTTTCGCGGCAAAACCCGTTTTCGGCCGAAAACGTGTACGTTTGCACTTCCCCGCCACAGGGAAGCTGCTAGCCGGGAATTCTCTGCCTGGTTCTACCCGCTGCCCGGAACGCTACGCAGGGCAAAAGCGATTCTCGTCCTCCGTGCTTGCTTTTTCTCAGAAAGAGCCATGGTGTGCTTTTTCGCCGGAAAATGAGTTTTCGGCCGAAAACGTGTACGTTTGCACTTCCCCGCCACAGGGAAGCTGCTAGCCGGGAATTCTCTGCCTGGTTCTACCCGCTGCCCGGAACGCTACGCAGGGCAAAAGCGATTCTCGTCCTCCGTGCTTGCTTTTTCTCAGAAAGAGCCGTGGTGTGCGTTTTCGCCAGAAAACGCGTTTTCGGCCGAAAACGTGTACGTTTGCACTTCCCGGCCACAGGGAAGCTGCTAGCCGGGAATTCTCTGCCTGGTTCTACCCGCTGCCCGGAACGCTACGCAGGGCAAAAGCGATTCTCGTCCTCCGTGCTTGCTTTTTCTCAGAAAGAGCCGTGGTGTGCGTTTTCGCCGGAAAACGCGTTTTCGGACGAAAACGTGTACGTTTGCACTTCCCGGCCACAGGGAAGCTGCTAGACGGGAATTCTCTGCCTGGTTCTACCCGCTGCCCGGAACACTACGCAGGGCAAAAGCGATTCTCGTCCTCCGTGCTTGCTTTTTCTCAGAAAGAGCCGTGGTGTGCGTTTTCGCCAGAAAACGCGTTTTCGGCCGAAAACGTGTACGTTTGCACTTCCCGGCCACAGGGAAGCTGCTAGCCGGGAATTCTCTGCCTGGTTCTACCCGCTGCCCGGAACGCTACGCAGGGCAAAAGCGATTCTCGTCCTCCGTGCTTGCTTTTTCTCAGAAAGAGCCGTGGTGTGCGTTTTCGCCGGAAAACGCGTTTTCGGCCGAAAACGTGTACGTTTGCACTTCCCGGCCACAGGGAAGCTGCTAGCCGGGAATTCTCTGCCTGGTTCTACCCGCTGCCCGGAACGCTACGCAGGGCAAAAGCGATTCTCGTCCTCCGTGCTTGTTTTTTCTCAGAAAGAGCCGTGGTGTGCGTTTTCGCGGGAAAACGCGTTTTCGGCCGAAAACGTGTACGTTTGCACTTCCCGGCCACAGGGAAGCTGCTAGCCGGGAATTCTCTGCCTGGTTCTACCCGCTGCCCGGAACGCTACGCAGGGCAAAAGCGATTCTCGTCCTCCGTGCTTGCTTTTTCTCAGAAAGAGCCGTGGTGTACGTTTTCGCCGGAAAACGCGTTTTCGGCCGAAAACGTGTACGTTTGCACTTCCCGTCCACAGGGAAGCTGCTAGCCGGGAATTCTCTGCCTGGTTCTACCCGCTGCCCAGAACGCTACGCAGGGCAAAAGCGATTCTCGTCCTCCGTGCTTGCTTTTTCTCAGAAAGAGCCGTGGTGTGCGTTTTCGCCGGAAAACGCGTTTTCGGCCGAAAACGTGTACGTTTGCACTTCCCGGCCACAGGGAAGCTGCTAGCCGGGAATTCTCTGCCTGGTTCTACCCGCTGCCCGGAACGCTACGCAGGGCAAAAGCGATTCTCGTCCTCCGTGCTTGCTTTTTCTCAGAAAGAGCCGTGGTGTGCGTTTTCGCCGGAAAACGCGTTTTCGGCCGAAAACGTGTACGTTTGCACTTCCCGGCCACAGGGAAGCTGCTAGCCGGGAATTCTCTGCCTGGTTCTACCCGCTGCCCGGAACGCTACGCAGGGCAAAAGCGATTCTCGTCCTCCGTGCTTGCTTTTTCTCAGAATGAGCCGTGGTGTGCGTTTTCGCCGGAAAACGCGTTTTCGGCCGAAAACGTGTACGTTTGCACTTCCCGGCCACAGGGAAGCTGCTTGCCGGGAATTCTCTGCCTGGTTCTACCCGCTGCCAGGAACGCTACGCAGGGCAAAAGCGATTCTCGTCCTCCGTGCTTGCTTTATCTCAGAAAGAGCCGTGGTGTGCGTTTTCGCCGCAAAACGCGTTTTCGGCCGAAAACGTGTACGTTTGCACTTCCCCGCCACAGGGAAGCTGATAGCAGGGAATTCTCTGCCTGGTTCTACCCGCTGCCCGGAACGCTACGCAGGGCAAAAGCGATTCTCGTCCTCCGTGCTTGCTTTTTCTCAGAAAGAGCCATGGTGTGCTTTTTCGCCGGAAAATGCGTTTTCGGCCGAAAACGTGTACGTTTGCACTTCCCCGCCACAGGGAAGCTGCTAGCCGGGAATTCTCTGCCTGGTTCTACCCGCTGCCCGGAACGCTACGCAGGGCAAAAGCGATTCTTGTCCTCCGTGCTTTCTTTTTCTCAGAATGAGCCGTGGTGTGCATTTTCGCGGGAAAACGCGTTTTCGGCCGAAAACGTGTACGTTTGCACTTCCCGGCCACAGGGAAGCTGCTAGCCGGGAATTCTCTGCCTGGTTCTAGCCGCTGCCCGGAACGCTACGCAGGGCAATAGCGATTCTCGTCCTCCGTGCTTGCTTTTTCTCAGAAAGAGCCGTGGTGTGCGTTTTCGCCGGAAAACGCGTTTTCGGCCGAAAACGTGTACGTTTGCACTTCCCCGCCACAGGGAAGCTGCTAGACGGGAATTCTCTGCCTGGTTCTACCCTCTGCCCGGAGCGCTACGCAGGGCAAAAGCGATTCTCGTCCTCCGTGCTTGCTTTTTCTCAGAATGAGCCGTGGTGTGCGTTTTCGCCGGAAAACGCGTTTTCGGCCGAAAACGTGTACGTTTGCACTTCCCGGCCACAGGGAAGCTGCTAGACGGGAATTCTCTGCCTGGTTCTACCCGCTGCCCGGAACGCTACGCAGGGCAAAAGCGATTCTCGTCCTCCGTGCTTGCTTTTTCTCAGAAAGAGCCGTGGTGTGCGTTTTCGCCGGTAAACGCGTTTTCGGACGAAAACGTGTACGTTTGCACTTCCCGGCCACAGGGAAGCTGCTAGCCGGGAATTCTCTGCCTGGTTCTACCCGCTGCCCGGAACGCTACGCAGGGCAAAAGCGATTCTCGTCCTCCGTGCTTGCTTTTTCTCAGAAAGAGCCGTGGTGTGCGTTTTCGCCGGAAAACGCGTTTTCGGCCGAAAACGTGTACGTTTGCACTTCCCGGCCACAGGGAAGCTGCTAGCCGGGAATTCTCTGCCTGGTTCTACCCGCTGCCCGGAACGCTACGCAGGGCAAAAGCGATTCTCGTCCTCCGTGCTTCCTTTTTCTCAGAAAGAGCCGTGGTGTGCGTTTTCGCCGGAAAACGCGTTTTCGGCCGAAAACGTGTACGTTTGCACTTCCCGGCCACAGGGAAGCTGCTAGCCGGGAATTCTCTGCCTGGTTCTACCCGCTGCCCGGAACGCTACGCAGGGCAAAAGCGATTCTCGTCCTCCGTGCTTGCTTTTTCTCAGAAAGAGCCGTGGTGTGCGTTTTCGCCGGAAAACGCGTTTTCGGCCGAAAACGTGTACGTTTGCACTTCCCCGCCACAGGGAAGCTGCTAGCCGGGAATTCTCTGCCTGGTTCTACCCGCTGCCCGGAACGCTACGCAGGGCAAAAGCGATTCTCGTCCTCCGTGCTTTCTTTTTCTCAGAAAGAGCCGTGGTGTGCGTTTTCGCGGGAAAATGCGTTTTCGGCCGAAAACGTGTACGTTTGCACTTCCCGGCCACAGGGAAGCTGCTAGCCGGGAATTCTCTGCCTGGTTCTACCCGCTGCCCGGAACGCTACGCAGGGCAAAAGCGATTCTCGTCCTCCGTGCTTGCTTTTTCTCAGAAAGAGCCGTGGTGTGCGTTTTCGCCGGAAAACGCGTTTTCGGACGAAAACGTGTACGTTTGCACTTCCCGGCCACAGGGAAGCTGCTAGACGGGAATTCTCTGCCTGGTTCTACCCGCTGCCCGGAACGCTACGCAGGGCAAAAGCGATTCTCGTCCTCCGTGCTTGCTTTTTCTCAGAATGAGCCGTGGTGTGCGTTTTCGCCGGAAAACGCGTTTTCGGCCGAAAACGTGTACGTTTGCACTTCCCGGCCACAGGGAAGCTGCTTGCCGGGAATTCTCTGCCTGGTTCTACCCGCTGCCAGGAACGCTACGCAGGGCAAAAGCGATTCTCGTCCTCCGTGCTTGCTTTATCTCAGAAAGAGCCGTGGTGTGCGTTTTCGCCGCAAAACGCGTTTTCGGCCGAAAACGTGTACGTTTGCACTTCCCCGCCACAGGGAAGCTGCTAGACGGGAATTCTCTGCCTGGTTCTACCCGCTGCCCGGAACGCTACGCAGGGCAAAAGCGATTCTCGTCCTCCGTGCTTGCTTTTTCTCAGAAAGAGCCATGGTGTGCTTTTTCGCCGGAAAATGCGTTTTCGGCCGAAAACGTGTACGTTTGCACTTCCCCGCCACAGGGAAGCTGCTAGCCGGGAATTCTCTGCCTGGTTCTACCCGCTGCCCGGAACGCTACGCAGGGCAAAAGCGATTCTTGTCCTCCGTGCTTTCTTTTTCTCAGAATGAGCCGTGGTGTGCATTTTCGCGGGAAAACGCGTTTTCGGCCGAAAACGTGTACGTTTGCACTTCCCCGCCACAGGGAAGCTGCTAGACGGGAATTCTCTGCCTGGTTCTACCCTCTGCCCGGAGCGCTACGCAGGGCAAAAGCGATTCTCGTCCTCCGTGCTTGCTTTTTCTCAGAATGAGCCGTGGTGTGCGTTTTCGCCGGAAAACGCGTTTTCGGCCGAAAACGTGTACGTTTGCACTTCCCGGCCACAGGGAAGCTGCTAGACGGGAATTCTCTGCCTGGTTCTACCCGCTGCCCGGAAGGCTACGCAGGGCAAAAGCGATTCTCGTCCTCCGTGCTTGCTTTTTCTCAGAAAGAGCCGTGGTGTGCGTTTTCGCCGGTAAACGCGTTTTCGGACGAAAACGTGTACGTTTGCACTTCCCGGCCACAGGGAAGCTGCTAGCCGGGAATTCTCTGCCTGGTTCTACCCGCTGCCCGGAACGCTACGCAGGGCAAAAGCGATTCTCGTCCTCCGTGCTTGCTTTTTCTCAGAAAGAGCCGTGGTGTGCGTTTTCGCCGGAAAACGCGTTTTCGGCCGAAAACGTGTACGTTTGCACTTCCCGGCCACAGGGAAGCTGCTAGCCGGGAATTCTCTGCCTGGTTCTACCCGCTGCCCGGAACGCTACGCAGGGCAAAAGCGATTCTCGTCCTCCGTGCTTTCTTTTTCTCAGAAAGAGCCGTGGTGTGCGTTTTCGCCGGAAAACGCGTTTTCGGCCGAAAACGTGTACGTTTGCACTTCCCGGCCACAGGGAAGCTGCTAGCCGGGAATTCTCTGCCTGGTTCTACCCGCTGCCCGGAACGCTACGCAGGGCAAAAGCGATTCTCGTCCTCCGTGCTTGCTTTTTCTCAGAAAGAGCCGTGGTGTGCGTTTTCGCCGGAAAACGCGTTTTCGGACGAAAACGTGTACGTTTGCACTTCCCGGCCACAGGGAAGCTGCTAGCCGGGAATTCTCTGCCTGGTTCTACCCGCTGCCCGGAACACTACGCAGGGCAAAAGCGATTCTTGTCCTCCGTGCTTGCTTTTTCTCAGAAAGAGCCGTGGTGTGTGTTTTCGCCAGAAAACGCGTTTTCGGCCGAAAACGTGTACGTTTGCACTTCCCGGCCACAGGGAAGCTGCTAGACGGGAATTCTCTGCCTGGTTCTACCCGCTGCCCGGAACGCTACGCAGGGCAAAAGCGATTCTCGTCCTCCGTGCTTGCTTTTTCTCAGAAAGAGCCGTGGTGTGCGTTTTCGCCGGAAAACGCGTTTTCGGACGAAAACGTGTACGTTTGCACTTCCCGGCCACCGGGAAGCTGCTAGACGGGAATTCTCTGCCTGGTTCTACCCGCTGCCCGGAACACTACGCAGGGCAAAAGCGATTCTCGTCCTCCGTGCTTGCTTTTTCTTAGAAAGAGCCGTGGTGTGCGTTTTCGCCAGAAAACGCGTATTCGGCCGAAAACGTGTACGTTTGCACTTCCCCGCCACAGGGAAGCTGCTAGCCGGGAATTCTCTGCCTGGTTCTACCCGCTGCCCGGAACGCTACGCAGGGCAAAAGCGATACTCGTCCTCCGTGCTTGCTTTTTCTCAGAAAGAGCCGTGGTGTGCGTTTTCGCCGGAAAACGTGTTTTCGGCGAAAACGTGTACGTTTGCACTTCCCGGCCACAGGGAAGCTGCTAGCCGGGAATTCTCTGCCTGGTTCTACCCGCTGCCCGGAAGGCTACGCAGGGCAAAAGCGATTCTCGTCCTCCGTGCTTGCTTTTTCTCAGAAAGAGCCGTGGTGTGCGTTTTCGCCGGAAAACGAGTTTTCGGCCGAAAACGTGTACGTTTGCACTTCCCGGCCACAGGGAAGCTGCTAGACGGGAATTCTCTGCCTGGTTCTACCCGCTGCCAGGAACGCTACGCAGGGCAAAAGCGATTCTCGTCCTCCGTGCTTGCTTTATCTCAGAAAGAGCCGTGGTGTGCGTTTTCGCCGCAAAACGCGTTTTCGGACGAAAACGTGTACGTTTGCACTTCCCCGCCACAGGGAAGCTGATAGCAGGGAATTCTCTGCCTGGTTCTACCCGCTGCCCGGAACGCTACGCAGGGCAAAAGCGATTCTCGTCCTCCGTGCTTGCTTTTTCTCAGAAAGAGCCATGGTGTGCTTTTTCGCCGGAAAATGCGTTTTCGGCCGAAAACGTGTACGTTTGCACTTCCCCGCCACAGGGAAGCTGCTAGCCGGGAATTCTCTGCCTGGTTCTACCCGCTGCCCGGAACGCTACGCAGGGCAAAAGCGATTCTCGTCCTCCGTGCTTTCTTTTTCTCAGAAAGAGCCGTGGTGTGCATTTTCGCGGGAAAACGCGTTTTCGGCCGAAAACGTGTACGTTTGCACTTCCCGGCCACAGGGAAGCTGCTAGCCGGGAATTCTCTGCCTGGTTCTACCCGCTGCCCGGAACGCTACGCAGGGCAAAAGCGATTCTCGTCCTCCGTGCTTGCTTTTTCTCAGAAAGAGCCGTGGTGTGCGTTTTCGCCGGAAAACGCGTTTTCGGCCGAAAACGTGTACGTTTGCACTTCCCCGCCACAGGGAAGCTGCTAGCCGGGAATTCTCTGCCTGGTTCTACCCTCTGCCCGGAGCGCTACGCAGGGCAAAAGCGATTCTCGTCCTCCGTGCTTGCTTTTTCTCAGAATGAGCCGTGGTGTGCGTTTTCGCTAGAAAACGCGTTTTCGGCCGAAAACGTGTACGTTTGCACTTCCCGGCCACAGGGAAGCTGCTAGACGGGAATTCTCTGCCTGGTGCTACCCGCTGCCCGGAACGCTACGCAGGGCAAAAGCGATTCTCGTCCTCCGTGCTTGCTTTTTCTCAGAAAGAGCCGTGGTGTGCGTTTTCGCGGGAAAACGCGTTTTCGGCCGAAAACGTGTACGTTTGCACTTCCCGGCCACAGGGAAGCTGCTAGCCGGGAATTCTCTGCCTGGTTCTACCCGCTGCCCGGAACGCTACGCAGGGCAAAAGCGATTCTCGTCCTCCGTGCTTGCTTTTTCTCAGAAAGAGCCGTGGTGTGCGTTTTCGCCGGAAAACGCGTTTTCGGCCGAAAACGTGTACGTTTGCACTTCCCCGCCACAGGGAAGCTGCTAGCCGGGAATTCTCTGCCTGGTTCTACCCGCTGCCCGGAACGCTACGCAGGGCAAAAGCGATTCTCGTCCTCCGTGCTTTCTTTTTCTCAGAAAGAGCCGTGGTGTGCGTTTTCGCGGGAAAACGCGTTTTCGGCCGAAAACGTGTACGTTTGCACTTCCCGGCCACAGGGAAGCTGCTAGCCGGGAATTCTCTGCCTGGTTCTACCCGCTGCCCGGAACACTACGCAGGGCAAAAGCGATTCTTGTCCTCCGTGCTTGCTTTTTCTCAGAAAGAGCCGTGGTGTGTGTTTTCGCCAGAAAACGCGTTTTCGGCCGAAAACGTGTACGTTTGCACTTCCCCGCCACAGGGAAGCTGCTAGCCGGGAATTCTCTGCCTGGTTCTACCCGCTGCCCGGAACGCTACGCAGGGCAAAAGCGATTCTCGTCCTCCGTGCTTGCTTTTTCTCAGAAAGAGCCGTGGTGTGCGTTTTCGCGGGAAAACGCGTTTTCGGCCGAAAACGTGTACGTTTGCACTTCCCCGCCACAGGGAAGCTGCTAGCCGGGAATTCTCTGCCTGGTTCTACCCTCTGCCCGGAGCGCTACGCAGGGCAAAAGCGATTCTCGTCCTCCGTGCTTGCTTTTTCTCAGAATGAGCCGTGGTGTGCGTTTTCGCCAGAAAACGCGTTTTCGGCCGAAAACGTGTACGTTTGCACTTCCCGGCCACAGGGAAGCTGCTAGACGGGAATTCTCTGCCTGGTGCTACCCGCTGCCCGGAACGCTACGCAGGGCAAAAGCGATTCTCGTCCTCCGTGCTTGCTTTTTCTCAGAAAGAGCCGTGGTGTGCGTTTTCGCGGGAAAACGCGTTTTCGGCCGAAAACGTGTACGTTTGCACTTCCCGGCCACAGGGAAGCTGCTAGCCGGGAATTCTCTGCCTGGTTCTACCCGCTGCCCGGAACGCTACGCAGGGCAAAAGCGATTCTCGTCCTCCGTGCTTGCTTTTTCTCAGAAAGAGCCGTGGTGTGCGTTTTCGCCGGAAAACGCGTTTTCGGCCGAAAACGTGTACGTTTGCACTTCCCCGCCACAGGGAAGCTGCTAGCCGGGAATTCTCTGCCTGGTTCTACCCGCTGCCCGGAACGCTACGCAGGGCAAAAGCGATTCTCGTCCTCCGTGCTTTCTTTTTCTCAGAAAGAGCCGTGGTGTGCGTTTTCGCGGGAAAACGAGTTTTCGGCCGAAAACGTGTACGTTTGCACTTCCCGGCCACAGGGAAGCTGCTAGCCGGGAATTCTCTGCCTGGTTCTACCCGCTGCCCGGAACACTACGCAGGGCAAAAGCGATTCTTGTCCTCCGTGCTTGCTTTTTCTCAGAAAGAGCCGTGGTGTGTGTTTTCGCCAGAAAACGCGTTTTCGGCCGAAAACGTGTACGTTTGCACTTCCCGGCCACAGGGAAGCTGCTAGCCGGGAATTCTCTGCCTGGTTCTACCCGCTGCCCGGAACGCTACGCAGGGCAAAAGCGATTCTCGTCCTCCGTGCTTGCTTTTTCTCAGAAAGAGCCGTGGTGTGCGTTTTCGCCAGAAAACGCGTTTTCGGCCGAAAACGTGTACGTTTGCACTTCCCGGCCACAGGGAAGCTGCTAGCCGGGAATTCTCTGCCTGGTTCTACCCGCTGCCCGGAACGCTACGCAGGGCAAAAGCGATTCTCGTCCTCCGTGCTTGCTTTTTCTCAGAAAGAGCCGTGGTGTGAGTTTTCGCCGGTAAACGCGTTTTCGGCCGAAAACGTGTACGTTTGCACTTCCCGGCCACAGGGAAGCTGCTAGACGGGAATTCTCTGCCTGGTTCTACCCGCTGCCCGGAACACTACGCAGGGCAAAAGCGATTCTCGTCCTCCGTGCTTGCTTTTTCTCAGAAAGAGCCGTGGTGTGCGTTTTCGCCAGAAAACGCGTATTCGGCCGAAAACGTGTACGTTTGCACTTCCCCGCCACAGGGAAGCTGCTAGCCGGGAATTCTCTGCCTGGTTCTACCCGCTGCCCGGAACGCTACGCAGGGCAAAAGCGATACTCGTCCTCCGTGCTTGCTTTTTCTCAGAAAGAGCCGTGGTGTGCGTTTTCGCCGGAAAACGTGTTTTCGGCGAAAACGTGTACGTTTGCACTTCCCGGCCACAGGGAAGCTGCTAGCCGGGAATTCTCTGCCTGGTTCTACCCGCTGCCCGGAACGCTACGCAGGGCAAAAGCGATTCTCGTCCTCCGTGCTTGCTTTTTCTCAGAAAGAGCCGTGGTGTGCGTTTTCGCCGGAAAACGCGTTTTCGGCCGAAAACGTGTACGTTTGCACTTCCCGGCCACAGGGAAGCTGCTAGACGGGAATTCTCTGCCTGGTTCTACCCGCTGCCAGGAACGCTACGCAGGGCAAAAGCGATTCTCGTCCTCCGTGCTTGCTTTATCTCAGAAAGAGCCGTGGTGTGCGTTTTCGCCGCAAAACGCGTTTTCGGCCGAAAACGTGTACGTTTGCACTTCCCCGCCACAGGGAAGCTGATAGCAGGGGCTTCGCTGCCTGGTTCTACCCGCTGCCCGGAACGCTACGCAGGGCAAAAGCGGTTCTCGTCCTCCGTGCTTGCTTTTTCTCAGAAAGAGCCGTGGTGTGCGTTTTCGCCGGAAAACGCGTTTTCGGCCGAAAACGTGTACGTTTGCACTTCCCCGCCACAGGGAAGCTGCTAGACGGGAATTCTCTGCCTGGTTCTACCCTCTGCCCGGAGCGCTACGCAGGGCAAAAGCGATTCTCGTCCTCCGTGCTTGCTTTTTCTCAGAATGAGCCGTGGTGTGCGTTTTCGCCGGAAAACGCGTTTTCGGCCGAAAACGTGTACGTTTGCACTTCCCGGCCACAGGGAAGCTGCTAGACGGGAATTCTCTGCCTGGTTCTACCCGCTGCCCGGAACGCTACGCAGGGCAAAAGCGATTCTCGTCCTCCGTGCTTGCTTTTTCTCAGAAAGAGCCGTGGTGTGCGTTTTCGCGGGAAAACGCGTTTTCGGCCGAAAACGTGTACGTTTGCACTTCCCGGCCACAGGGAAGCTGCTAGCCGGGAATTCTCTGCCTGGTTCTACCCGCTGCCCGGAACGCTACGCAGGGCAAAAGCGATTCTCGTCCTCCGTGCTTGCTTTTTCTCAGAAAGAGCCGTGGTGTGCGTTTTCGCCGGAAAACGCGTTTTCGGCCGAAAACGTGTACGTTTGCACTTCCCCGCCACAGGGAAGCTGCTAGCCGGGAATTCTCTGCCTGGTTCTACCCGCTGCCCGGAACGCTACGCAGGGCAAAAGCGATTCTCGTCCTCCGTGCTTTCTTTTTCTCAGAAAGAGCCGTGGTGTGCGTTTTCGCGGGAAAACGCGTTTTCGGCCGAAAACGTGTACGTTTGCACTTCCCGGCCACAGGGAAGCTGCTAGCCGGGAATTCTCTGCCTGGTTCTACCCGCTGCCCGGAACACTACGCAGGGCAAAAGCGATTCTTGTCCTCCGTGCTTGCTTTTTCTCAGAAAGAGCCGTGGTGTGTGTTTTCGCCAGAAAACGCGTTTTCGGCCGAAAACATGTACGTTTGCACTTCCCCGCCACAGGGAAGCTTCTAGCCGGGAATTCTCTGCCTGGTTCTACCCGCTGCCCGGAACGCTACGCAGGGCAAAATCGATTCTCGTCCTCCGTGCTTGCTTTATCTCAGAAAGAGCCGTGGTGTGCTTTTTCTCCGGGAAACGCTTTTTCGGCCGGAAACGTGTACGTTTGCACTTCCCCGCCACAGGGAAGATGCTAGCCGGGAATTCTCTGCCTGGTTCTACCCGCTGCCCGGAACGCTACGCAGGGCAAAAGCGATTCTCGTCCTCCGTGCTTGCTTTTTCTCAGAAAGAGCCGTGGTGTGCGTTTTCGCCGGAAAACGCGTTTTCGGACGAAAACGTGTACGTTTGCACTTCCCGGCCACAGGGAAGCTGCTAGCCGGGAATTCTCTGCCTGGTTCTACCCGCTGCCCGGAACACTACGCAGGGCAAAAGCGATTCTCGTCCTCCGTGCTTGCTTTTTCTCAGAATGAGCCGTGGTGTGCGTTTTCGCCGGAAAACGCGTTTTCGGCCGAAAACGTGTACGTTTGCACTTCCCGGCCACAGGGAAGCTGCTAGACGGGAATTCTCTGCCTGGTTCTACCCGCTGCCCGGAACGCTACGCAGGGCAAAAGCGATTCTCGTCCTCCGTGCTTGCTTTATCTCAGAAAGAGCCGTGGTGTGCGTTTTCGCGGCAAAACCCGTTTTCGGCCGAAAACGTGTACGTTTGCACTTCCCCGCCACAGGGAAGCTGCTAGCCGGGAATTCTCTGCCTGGTTCTACCCGCTGCCCGGAACGCTACGCAGGGCAAAAGCGATTCTCGTCCTCCGTGCTTGCTTTATCTCAGAAAGAGCCGTGGTGTGCGTTTTCGCCGCAAAACGCGTTTTCGGCCGAAAACGTGTACGTTTGCACTTCCCCGCCACAGGGAAGCTGATAGCAGGGGCTTCGCTGCCTGGTTCTACCCGCTGCCCGGAACGCTACGCAGGGCAAAAGCGATTCTCGTCCTCCGTGCTTGCTTTTTCTCAGAAAGAGCCATGGTGTGCTTTTTCGCCGGAAAATGCGTTTTCGGCCGAAAACCTGTACGTTTGCACTTCCCCGCCACAGGGAAGCTGCTAGCCGGGAATTCTCTGCCTGGTTCTACCCGCTGCCCGGAACGCTACGCAGGGCAAAAGCGATTCTCGTCCTCCGTGCTTTCTTTTTCTCAGAAAGAGCCGTGGTGTGCATTTTCGCGGGAAAACGCGTTTTCGGCCGAAAACGTGTACGTTTGCACTTCCCGGCCACAGGGAAGCTGCTAGCCGGGAATTCTCTGCCTGGTTCTACCCGCTGCCCGGAACGCTACGCAGGGCAAAAGCGATTCTCGTCCTCCGTGCTTGCTTTTTCTCAGAAAGAGCCGTGGTGTGCGTTTTCGCCGGAAAACGCGTTTTCGGCCGAAAACGTGTACGTTTGCACTTCCCCGACACAGGGAAGCTGCTAGACGGGAATTCTCTGCCTGGTTCTACCCTCTGCCCGGAGCGCTACGCAGGGCAAAAGCGATTCTCGTCCTCCGTGCTTGCTTTTTCTCAGAATGAGCCGTGGTGTGCGTTTTCGCCGGAAAACGCGTTTTCGGCCGAAAACGTGTACGTTTGCACTTCCCGGCCACAGGGAAGCTGCTAGACGGGAATTCTCTGCCTGGTTCTACCCGCTGCCCGGAACGCTACGCAGGGCAAAAGCGATTCTCGTCCTCCGTGCTTGCTTTTTCTCAGAAAGAGCCGTGGTGTGCGTTTTCGCCGGAAAACGCGTTTTCGGACGAAAACGTGTACGTTTGCACTTCCCGGCCACAGGGAAGCTGCTAGCCGGGAATTCTCTGCCTGGTTCTACCCGCTGCCCGGAACACTACGCAGGGCAAAAGCGATTCTCGTCCTCCGTGCTTGCTTTTTCTCAGAAAGAGCCGTGGTGTGCGTTTTCGCCAGAAAACGCGTTTTCGGCCGAAAACGTGTACGTTTGCACTTCCCCGCCACAGGGAAGCTGCTAGACGGGAATTCTCTGCCTGGTTCTACCCTCTGCCCGGAGCGCTACGCAGGGCAAAAGCGATTCTCGTCCTCCGTGCTTGCTTTTTCTCAGAATGAGCCGTGGTGTGCGTTTTCGCCGGAAAACGCGTTTTCGGCCGAAAACGTGTACGTTTGCACTTCCCGGCCACAGGGAAGCTGCTAGCCGGGAATTCTCTGCCTGGTTCTACCCGCTGCCCGGAACGCTACGCAGGGCAAAAGCGATTCTCGTCCTCCGTGCTTGCTTTATCTCAGAAAGAGCCGTGGTGTGCGTTTTCGCGGCAAAACCCGTTTTCGGCCGAAAACGTGTACGTTTGCACTTCCCCGCCACAGGGAAGCTGCTAGCCGGGAATTCTCTGCCTGGTTCTACCCGCTGCCCGGAACGCTACGCAGGGCAAAAGCGATTCTCGTCCTCCGTGCTTGCTTTTTCTCAGAAAGAGCCGTGGTGTGCGTTTTCGCCGGAAAACGCGTTTTCGGACGAAAACGTGTACGTTTGCACTTCCCGGCCACAGGGAAGCTGCTAGCCGGGAATTCTCTGCCTGGTTCTACCCGCTGCCCGGAACACTACGCAGGGCAAAAGCGATTCTCGTCATCCGTGCTTGCTTTTTCTCAGAAAGAGCCGTGGTGTGCGTTTTCGCGGCAAAACCCGTTTTCGGCCGAAAACGTGTACGTTTGCACTTCCCCGCCACAGGGAAGCTGCTGGCCGGGAATTCTCTGCCTGGTTCTACCCGCTGCCCGGAACGCTACGCAGGGCAAAAGCGATTCTCGTCCTCCGTGCTTGCTTTTTCTCAGAAAGAGCCATGGTGTGCTTTTTCGCCGGAAAATGCGTTTTCGGCCGAAAACGTGTACGTTTGCACTTCCCCGCCACAGGGAAGCTGCTAGCAGGGAATTCTCTGCCTGGTTCTACCCGCTGCCCGGAACGCTACGCAGGGCAAAAGCGATTCTCGTCCTCCGTGCTTGCTTTTTCTCAGAAAGAGCCGTGGTGTGCGTTTTCGCCAGAAAACGCGTTTTCGGCCGAAAACGTGTACGTTTGCACTTCCCGGCCACAGGGAAGCTGCTAGCCGGGAATTCTCTGCCTGGTTCTACCCGCTGCCCGGAACGCTACGCAGGGCAAAAGCGATTCTCGTCCTCCGTGCTTGCTTTTTCTCAGAAAGAGCCGTGGTGTGCGTTTTCGCCGGAAAACGCGTTTTCGGACGAAAACGTGTACGTTTGCACTTCCCGGCCACAGGGAAGCTGCTAGACGGGAATTCTCTGCCTGGTTCTACCCGCTGCCCGGAACACTACGCAGGGCAAAAGCGATTCTCGTCCTCCGTGCTTGCTTTTTCTCAGAAAGAGCCGTGGTGTGCGTTTTCGCCAGAAAACGCGTTTTCGGCCGAAAACGTGTACGTTTGCACTTCCCCGCCACAGGGAAGCTGCTAGCCGGGAATTCTCTGCCTGGTTCTACCCGCTGCCCGGAACGCTACGCAGGGTAAAAGCGATTCTCGTCCTCCGTGCTTGCTTTTTCTCAGAAAGAGCCGTGGTGTGCGTTTTCGCCGGAAAACGCGTTTTCGGCCGAAAACGTGTACGTTTGCACTTCCCGGCCACAGGGAAGCTGCTAGACGGGAATTCTCTGCCTGGTTCTACCCGCTGCCCGGAACGCTACGCAGGGCAAAAGCGATTCTCGTCCTCCGTGCTTGCTTTTTCTCAGAAAGAGCCGTGGTGTGCGTTTTCGCGGGAAAACGCGTTTTCGGCCGAAAACGTGTACGTTTGCACTTCCCGGCCACAGGGAAGCTGCTAGCCGGGAATTCTCTGCCTGGTTCTACCCGCTGCCCGGAACGCTACGCAGGGCAAAAGCGATTCTCGTCCTCCGTGCTTTCTTTTTCTCAGAAAGAGCCGTGGTGTGCGTTTTCGCGGGAAAACGCGTTTTCGGCCGAAAACGTGTACGTTTGCACTTCCCCGCCACAGGGAAGCTGCTAGCCGGGAATTCTCTGCCTGGTTCTACCCGCTGCCCGGAACGCTACGCAGGGCAAAAGCGATTCTCGTCCTCCGTGCTTGCTTTTTCTCAGAAAGAGCCGTGGTGTACGTTTTCGCCGGAAAACGCGTTTTCGGCCGAAAACGTGTACGTTTGCACTTCCCGTCCACAGGGAAGCTGCTAGCCGGGAATTCTCTGCCTGGTTCTACCCGCTGCCCGGAACGCTACGCAGGGCAAAAGCGATTCTCGTCCTCCGTGCTTGCTTTTTCTCAGAAAGAGCCGTGGTGTGCGTTTTCGCCGGAAAACGCGTTTTCGGCCGAAAACGTGTACGTTTGCACTTCCCGGCCACAGGGAAGCTGCTAGCCTGGAATTCTCTGCCTGGTTCTACCCGCTGCCCGGAACGCTACGCAGGGCAAAAGCGATTCTCGTCCTCCGTGCTTGCTTTTTCTCAGAAAGAGCCGTGATGTGCGTTTTCGCCGGAAAACGCGTTTTCGGCCGAAAACGTGTACGTTTGCACTTCCCCGCCACAGGGAAGCTGCTAGACGGGAATTCTCTGCCTGGTTCTACCCTCTGCCCGGAGCGCTACGCAGGGCAAATGCGATTCTCGTCCTCCGTGCCTGCTTTTTCTCAGAATGAGCCGTGGTGTGCGTTTTCGCCGGAAAACGCGTTTTCGGCCGAAAACGTGTACGTTTGCACATCCCCGCCACAGGGAAGCTGCTAGACGGGAATTCTCTGCCTGGTTCTACCCGCTGCCCGGAACGCTACGCAGGGCAAAAGCGATTCTCGTCCTCCGTGCTTGCTTTTTCTCAGAAAGAGCCATGGTGTGCTTTTTCGCCGGAAAATGCGTTTTCGGCCGAAAACGTGTACGTTTGCACTTCCCGGCCACAGGGAAGCTGCTAGCCGGGAATTCTCTGCCTGGTTCTACCCGCTGCCCGGAACGCTACGCAGGGCAAAAGCGATTCTCGTCCTCCGTGCTTTCTTTTTCTCAGAAAGAGCCGTGGTGTGCATTTTCACGGGAGAACGCGTTTTCGGCCGAAAACGTGTACGTTTGCACTTCCCGGCCACAGGGAAGCTGCTAGCCGGGAATTCTCTGCCTGGTTCTACCCGCTGCCCGGAACGCTACGCAGGGCAAAAGCGATTCTCGTCCTCCGTGCTTGCTTTTTCTCAGAAAGAGCCGTGGTGTGCGTTTTCGCCGGAAAACGCGTTTTCGGCCGAAAACGTGTACGTTTGCACTTCCCGGCCACAGGGAAGCTGCTAGACGGGAATTCTCTGCCTGGTTCTACCCGCTGCCCGGAACGCTACGCAGGGCAAAAGCGATTCTCGTCCTCCGTGCTTGCTTTTTCTCAGAAAGAGCCGTGGTGTGCGTTTTCGCGGGAAAACGCGTTTTCGGCCGAAAACGTGTACGTTTGCACTTCCCGGCCACAGGGAAGCTGCTAGCCGGGAATTCTCTGCCTGGTTCTACCCGCTGCCCGGAACGCTACGCAGGGCAAAAGCGATTCTCGTCCTCCGTGCTTTCTTTTTCTCAGAAAGAGCCGTGGTGTGCGTTTTCGCGGGAAAACGCGTTTTCGGCCGAAAACGTGTACGTTTGCACTTCCCCGCCACAGGGAAGCTGCTAGCCGGGAATTCTCTGCCTGGTTCTACCCGCTGCCCGGAACGCTACGCAGGGCAAAAGCGATTCTCGTCCTCCGTGCTTGCTTTTTCTCAGAAAGAGCCGTGGTGTACGTTTTCGCCGGAAAACGCGTTTTCGGCCGAAAACGTGTACGTTTGCACTTCCCGTCCACAGGGAAGCTGCTAGCCGGGAATTCTCTGCCTGGTTCTACCCGCTGCCCGGAACGCTACGCAGGGCAAAAGCGATTCTCGTCCTCCGTGCTTGCTTTTTCTCAGAAAGAGCCGTGGTGTGCGTTTTCGCCGGAAAACGCGTTTTCGGCCGAAAACGTGTACGTTTGCACTTCCCGGCCACAGGGAAGCTGCTAGCCGGGAATTCTCTGCCTGGTTCTACCCGCTGCCCGGAACGCTACGCAGGGCAAAAGCGATTCTCGTCCTCCGTGCTTGCTTTTTCTCAGAAAGAGCCGTGATGTGCGTTTTCGCCGGAAAACGCGTTTTCGGCCGAAAACGTGTACGTTTGCACTTCCCCGCCACAGGGAAGCTGCTAGACGGGAATTCTCTGCCTGGTTCTACCCTCTGCCCGGAGCGCTACGCAGGGCAAATGCGATTCTCGTCCTCCGTGCTTGCTTTTTCTCAGAATGAGCCGTGGTGTGCGTTTTCGCCGGAAAACGCGTTTTCGGCCGAAAACGTGTACGTTTGCACATCCCCGCCACAGGGAAGCTGCTAGACGGGAATTCTCTGCCTGGTTCTACCCGCTGCCCGGAACGCTACGCAGGGCAAAAGCGATTCTCGTCCTCCGTGCTTGCTTTTTCTCAGAAAGAGCCATGGTGTGCTTTTTCGCCGGAAAATGCGTTTTCGGCCGAAAACGTGTACGTTTGCACTTCCCGGCCACAGGGAAGCTGCTAGCCGGGAATTCTCTGCCTGGTTGTACCCGCTGCCCGGAACGCTACGCAGGGCAAAAGCGATTCTCGTCCTCCGTGCTTTCTTTTTCTCAGAAAGAGCCGTGGTGTGCATTTTCACGGGAGAACGCGTTTTCGGCCGAAAACGTGTACGTTTGCACTTCCCGGCCACAGGGAAGCTGCTAGCCGGGAATTCTCTGCCTGGTTCTACCCGCTGCCCGGAACGCTACGCAGGGCAAAAGCGATTCTCGTCCTCCGTGCTTGCTTTTTCTCAGAAAGAGCCGTGGTGTGCGTTTTCGCCGGAAAACGCGTTTTCGGCCGAAAACGTGTACGTTTGCACTTCCCGGCCACAGGGAAGCTGCTAGCCGGGAATTCTCTGCCTGGTTCTACGCGCTGCCAGGAACGCTATGCAGGGCAAAAGCGATTCTCGTCCTCCGTGCTTGCTTTATCTCAGAAAGAGCCGTGGTGTGCGTTTTCGCCGCAAAACGCGTTTTCGGCCGAAAACGTGTACGTTTGCACTTCCCCGCCACAGGGAAGCTGATAGCAGGGAATTCTCTGCCTGGTTCTACCCGCTGCCCGGAACGCTACGCAGGGCAAAAGCGATTCTCGTCCTCCGTGCTTGCTTTTTCTCAGAAAGAGCCATGGTGTGCTTTTACGCCGGAAAATGCGTTTTCGGCCGAAAACGTGTACGTTTGCACTTCCCCGCCACAGGGAAGCTGCTAGCCGGGAATTCTCTGCCTGGTTCTACCCGCTGCCCGGAACGCTACGCAGGGCAAAAGCGATTCTCGTCCTCCGTGCTTTCTTTTTCTCAGAAAGAGCCGTGGTGTGCATTTTCGCGGGAAAACGCGTTTTCGGCCGAAAACGTGTACGTTTGCACTTCCCGGCCACAGGGAAGCTGCTAGCCGGGAATTCTCTGCCTGGTTCTACCCGCTGCCCGGAACGCTACGCAGGGCAAAAGCGATTCTCGTCCTCCGTGCTTGCTTTTTCTCAGAAAGAGCCGTGGTGTGCGTTTTCGCGGGAAAACGCGTTTTCGGCCGAAAACGTGTACGTTTGCACTTCCCCGCCACAGGGAAGCTGCTAGACGGGAATTCTCTGCCTGGTTCTACCCTCTGCCCGGAGCGCTACGCAGGGCAAAAGCGATTCTCGTCCTCCGTGCTTGCTTTTTCTCAGAATGAGCCGTGGTGTGCGTTTTCGCCGGAAAACGCGTTTTCGGCCGAAAACGTGTACGTTTGCACTTCCCGGCCACAGGGAAGCTGCTAGAGGGGAATTCTCTGCCTGGTTCTACCCGCTGCCCGGAACGCTACGCAGGGCAAAAGCGATTCTCGTCCTCCGTGCTTGCTTTTTCTCAGAAAGAGCCGTGGTGTGCGTTTTCGCCGGAAAACGCGTTTTCGGACGAAAACGTGTACGTTTGCACTTCCCGGCCACAGGGAAGCTGCTAGCCGGGAATTCTCTGCCTGGTTCTACCCGCTGCCCGGAAGGCTACGCAGGGCAAAAGCGATTCTCGTCCTCCGTGCTTGCTTTTTCTCAGAAAGAGCCGTGGTGTGCGTTTTCGCCGGAAAACGCGTTTTCGGACGAAAACGTGTACGTTTGCACTTCCCGGCCACAGGGAAGCTGCTAGCCGGGAATTCTCTGCCTGGTTCTACCCGCTGCCCGGAACGCTACGCAGGGCAAAAGCGATTCTCGTCCTCCGTGCTTGCTTTTTCTCAGAAAGAGCCGTGGTGTGCGTTTTCGCGGGAAAACGCGTTTTCGGCCGAAAACGTGTACGTTTGCACTTCCCGGCCACAGGGAAGCTGCTAGCCGGGAATTCTCTGCCTGGTTCTACCCGCTGCCCGGAACGCTACGCAGGGCAAAAGCGATTCTCGTCCTCCGTGCTTGCTTTTTCTCAGAAAGAGCCGTGGTGTGCGTTTTCGCGGGAAAACGCGTTTTCGGCCGAAAACGTGTACGTTTGCACTTCCCCGCCACAGTGAAGCTGCTAGCCGGGAATTCTCTGCCTGGTTCTACCCGCTGCCCGGAACGCTACGCAGGGCAAAAGCGATTCTCGTCCTCCGTGCTTTCTTTTTCTCAGAAAGAGCCGTGGTGTGCGTTTTCGCGGGAAAACGCGTTTTCGGCCGAAAACGTGTACGTTTGCACTTCCCGGCCACAGGGAAGCTGCTAGCCGGGAATTCTCTGCCTGGTTCTACCCGCTGCCCGGAACACTACGCAGGGCAAAAGCGATTCTTGTCCTCCGTGCTTGCTTTTTCTCAGAAAGAGCCGTGGTGTGTGTTTTCGCCAGAAAACGCGTTTTCGGCCGAAAACGTGTACGTTTGCACTTCCCCGCCACAGGGAAGCTGCTAGCCGGGAATTCTCTGCCTGGTTCTACCCGCTGCCCGGAACGCTACGCAGGGCAAAAGCGATTCTCGTCCTCCGTGCTTGCTTTATCTCAGAAAGAGCCGTGGTGTGCGTTTTCGCGGCAAAACCCGTTTTCGGCCGAAAACGTGTACGTTTGCACTTCCCCGCCACAGGGAAGCTGCTAGCCGGGAATTCTCTGCCTGGTTCTACCCGCTGCCCGGAACGCTACGCAGGGCAAAAGCGATTCTCGTCCTCCGTGCTTGCTTTTTCTCAGAAAGAGCCATGGTGTGCTTTTTCGCCGGAAAATGCGTTTTCGTCCGAAAACGTGTACGTTTGCACTTCCCCGCCACAGGGAAGCTGCTAGCCGGGAATTCTCTGCCTGGTTCTACCCGCTGCCCGGAACGCTACGCAGGGCAAAAGCGATTCTCGTCCTCCGTGCTTGCTTTTTCTCAGAAAGAGCCGTGGTGTGCGTTTTCGCCAGAAAACGCGTTTTCGGCCGAAAACGTGTACGTTTGCACATCCCCGCCACAGGGAAGCTGCTAGCCGGGAATTCTCTGCCTGGTTCTACCCGCTGCCCGGAACGCTACGCAGGGCAAAAGCGATTCTCGTCCTCCGTGCTTGCTTTTTCTCAGAAAGAGCCGTGGTGTGCGTTTTCGCCGGAAAACGCGTTTTCGGACGAAAACGTGTACGTTTGCACTTCCCGGCCACAGGGAAGCTGCTAGCCGGGAATTCTCTGCCTGGTTCTACCCGCTGCCCGGAACACTACGCAGGGCAAAAGGGATTCTCGTCCTCCGTGCTTGCTTTTTCTCAGAAAGAGCCGTGGTGTGCGTTTTCGCCAGAAAACGCGTTTTCGGCCGAAAACATGTACGTTTGCACTTCCCCGCCACAGGGAAGCTGCTAGCCGGGAATTCTCTGCCTGGTTCTACCCGCTGCCCGGAACGCTACGCAGGGCAAAAGCGATTCTCGTCCTCCGTGCTTGCTTTTTCTCAGAAAGAGCCGTGGTGTGCGTTTTCGCCGGAAAACGCGTTTTCGGCCGAAAACGTGTACGTTTGCACTTCCCGGCCACAGGGAAGCTGCTAGACGGGAATTCTCTGCCTGGTTCTACCCGCTGCCCGGAACGCTACGCAGGGCAAAAGCGATTCTCGTCCTCCGTGCTTGCTTTTTCTCAGAAAGAGCCGTGGTTTGCGTTTTCGCCAGAAAACGCGTTTTCGGCCGAAAACGTGTACGTTTGCACTTCCCCGCCACAGGGAAGCTGCTAGACGGGAATTCTCTGCCTGGTTCTACCCACTGCCCGGAACGCTACGCAGGGCAAAAGCGATTCTCGTCCTCCGTGCTTGCTTTTTCTCAGAAAGAGCCGTGGTGTGCGTTTTCGCCGGAAAACGCGTTTTCGGACGAAAACGTGTACGTTTGCACTTCCCGGCCACAGGGAAGCTGCTAGACGGGAATTCTCTGCCTGGTTCTACCCGCTGCCCGGAACACTACGCAGGGCAAAAGCGATTCTCGTCCTCCGTGCTTGCTTTTTCTCAGAAAGAGCCGTGGTGTGCGTTTTCGCCAGAAAACGCGTTTTCGGCCGAAAACATGTACGTTTGCACTTCCCCGCCACAGGGAAGCTGCTAGCCGGGAATTCTCTGCCTGGTTCTACCCGCTGCCCGGAACGCTACGCAGGGCAAAAGCGATTCTCGTCCTCCGTGCTTGCTTTTTCTCAGAAAGAGCCGTGGTGTGCGTTTTCGCCGGAAAACGCGTTTTCGGCCGAAAACGTGTACGTTTGCACTTCCCGGCCACAGGGAAGCTGCTAGCCGGGAATTCTCTGCCTGGTTCTACCCGCTGCCCGGAACGCTACGCAGGGCAAAAGCGATTCTCGTCCTCCGTGCTTGCTTTTTCTCAGAAAGAGCCATGGTGTGCTTTTTCGCCGGAAAATGCGTTTTCGGCCGAAAACGTGTACGTTTGCACTTCCCCGCCACAGGGAAGCTGCTAGCCGGGAATTCTCTGCCTGGTTCTACCCGCTGCCCGGAACGCTACGCAGGGCAAAAGCGATTCTCGTCCTCCGTGCTTGCTTTTTCTCAGAAAGAGCCGTGGTTTGCGTTTTCGCCAGAAAACGCGTTTTCGGCCGAAAACGTGTACGTTTGCACTTCCCGGCCACAGGGAAGCTGCTAGCCGGGAATTCTCTGCCTGGTTCTACCCGCTGCCCGGAACACTACGCAGGGCAAAAGCGATTCTCGTCCTCCGTGCTTGCTTTTTCTCAGAAAGAGCCGTGGTGTGCGTTTTCGCCAGAAAACGCGTTTTCGGCCGAAAACGTGTACGTTTGCACTTCCCCGCCACAGGGAAGCTGCTAGCCGGGAATTCTCTGCCTGGTTCTACCCGCTGCCCGGAACGCTACGCAGGGCAAAAGCGATTCTCGTCCTCCGTGCTTGCTTTTTCTCAGAAAGAGCCGTGGTGTGCGTTTTCGCCGGAAAACGCGTTTTCGGCCGAAAACGTGTACGTTTGCACTTCCCGGCCACAGGGAAGCTGCTAGACGGGAATTCTCTGCCTGGTTCTACCCGCTGCCCGGAAGGCTACGCAGGGCAAAAGCGATACTCGTCCTCCGTGCTTGCTTTTTCTCAGAAAGAGCCGTGGTGTGCGTTTTCGCCGGAAAACGTGTTTTCGGCCGAAAACGTGTACGTTTGCACTTCCCCGCCACAGGGAAGCTGCTAGCCGGGAATTCTCTGCCTGGTTCTACCCGCTGCCCGGAACGCTACGCAGGGCAAAAGCGATTCTCGTCCTCCGTGCTTGCTTTTTCTCAGAAAGAGCCGTGGTGTGCGTTTTCGCCGGAAAACGCGTTTTCGGCCGAAAACGTGTACGTTTGCACTTCCCGGCCACAGGGAAGCTGCTAGACGGGAATTCTCTGCCTGGTTCTACCCGCTGCCCGGAAGGCTACGCAGGGCAAAAGCGATACTCGTCCTCCGTGCTTGCTTTTTCTCAGAAAGAGCCGTGGTGTGCGTTTTCGCCGGAAAACGTGTTTTCGGCCGAAAACGTGTACGTTTGCACTTCCCCGCCACAGGGAAGCTGCTAGCCGGGAATTCTCTGCCTGGTTCTACCCGCTGCCCGGAACGCTACGCAGGGCAAAAGCGATTCTCGTCCTCCGTGCTTGCTTTTTCTCAGAAAGAGCCGTGGTGTGCGTTTTCGCCGGAAAACGCGTTTTCGGCCGAAAACGTGTACGTTTGCACTTCCCGGCCACAGGGAAGCTGCTAGCCGGGAATTCTCTGCCTGGTTCTACCCGCTGCCCGGAGCGCTACGCAGGGCAAAAGCGATTCTCGTCCTCCGTGCTTGCTTTTTCTCAGAATGAGCCGTGGTGTGCGTTTTCGCCGGAAAACGCGTTTTCGGCCGAAAACGTGTACGTTTGCACTTCCCGGCCACAGGGAAGCTGCTAGACGGGAATTCTCTGCCTGGTTCTACCCGCTGCCCGGAACGCTACGCAGGGCAAAAGCGATTCTCGTCCTCCGTGCTTGCTTTTTCTCAGAAAGAGCCATGGTGTGCTTTTTCGCCGGAAAATGCGTTTTCGGCCGAAAACGTGTACGTTTGCACTTCCCCGCCACAGGGAAGCTGCTAGCCGGGAATTCTCTGCCTGGTTCTACCCGCTGCCCGGAACGCTACGCAGGGCAAAAGCGATTCTCGTCCTCCGTGCTTTCTTTTTCTCAGAAAGAGCCGTGGTGTGCGTTTTCGCCGCAAAACGCGTTTTCGGCCGAAAACGTGTACGTTTGCACTTCCCCGCCACAGGGAAGCTGATAGCAGGGAATTCGCTGCCTGGTTCTACCCGCTGCCCGGAACGCTACGCAGGGCAAAAGCGATTCTCGTCCTCCGTGCTTTCTTTTTCTCAGAAAGAGCCGTGGTGTGCGTTTTCGCGGGAAAACGCGTTTTCGGCCGAAAACGTGTACGTTTGCACTTCCCGGCCACAGGGAAGCTGCTAGCCGGGAATTCTCTGCCTGGTTCTACCCGCTGCCCGGAACGCTACGCAGGGCAAAAGCGATTCTCGTCCTCCGTGCTTGCTTTTTCTCAGAAAGAGCCGTGGTGTGCGTTTTCGCCGGAAAACGCGTTTTCGGACGAAAACGTGTACGTTTGCACTTCCCGGCCACAGGGAAGCTGCTAGCCGGGAATTCTCTGCCTGGTTCTACCCGCTGCCCGGAACGCTACGCAGGGCAAAAGCGATTCTCGTCCTCCGTGCTTGCTTTTACTCAGAAAGAGCCGTGGTGTGCGTTTTCGCCGGAAAACGCGTTTTCGGTCGAAAACGTGTACGTTTGCACTTCCCGGCCACAGGGAAGCTGCTAGCCGGGAATTCTCTGCCTGGTTCTACCCGCTGCCCGGAACGCTACGCAGGGCAAAAGCGATTCTCGTCCTCCGTGCTTGCTTTTTCTCAGAAAGAGCCGTGGTGTGCGTTTTCGCCGGAAAACGCGTTTTCGGCCGAAAACGTGTACGTTTGCACTTCCCGGCCACAGGGAAGCTGCTAGCCGGGAATTCTCTGCCTGGTTCTACCCGCTGCCCGGAACGCTACGCAGGGCAAAAGCGATTCTCGTCCTCCGTGCTTGCTTTTTCTCAGAAAGAGCCGTGGTGTGCGTTTTCGCCGGAAAACGCGTTTTCGGCGAAAACGTGTACGTTTGCACTTCCCGGCCACAGGGAAGCTGCTAGCCGGGAATTCTCTGCCTGGTTCTACCCGCTGCCCGGAACACTACGCAGGGCAAAAGCGATTCTCGTCCTCCGTGCTTGCTTTTTCTCAGAAAGAGCCGTGGTGTGCGTTTTCGCGGGAAAGCGCGTTTTCGGCCGAAAACGTGTACGTTTGCACTTCCCCGCCACAGGGAAGCTGCTAGCCGGGAATTCTCTGCCTGGTTCTACCCGCTGCCCGGAACGCTACGCAGGGCAAAAGCGATTCTCGTCCTCCGTGCTTGCTTTTTCTCAGAAAGAGCCGTGGTGTGCGTTTTCGCCGGTAAACGCGTTTTCGACCGAAAACGTGTACGTTTGCACTTCCCGGCCACAGGGAAGCTGCTAGCCGGGAATTCTCTGCCTGGTTCTACCCGCTGCACGGAACGCTACGCAGGGTAAAAGCGATTCTCGTCCTCCGTGCTTGCTTTTTCTCAGAAAGAGCCGTGGTGTGCGTTTTCGCCGGTAAACGCGTTTTCGGCGAAAACGTGTACGTTTGCACTTCCCGGCCACAGGGAAGCTGCTAGCCGGGAACTCTCTGCCTGGTTCTACCCGCTGCCCGGAACGCTACGCAGGGCAAAAGCGATTCTCGTCCTCCGTGCTTGCTTTTTCTCAGAAAGAGCCGTGGTGTGCGTTTTCGCCGGAAAACGCGTTTTCGGCCGAAAACGTGTACGTTTGCACTTCCCGGCCACAGGGAAGCTGCTAGCCGGGAATTCTCTGCCTGGTTCTACCCGCTGCCCGGAACGCTACGCAGGGCAAAAGCGATTCTCGTCCTCCGTGCTTGCTTTTTCTCAGAAAGAGCCGTGGTGTGCGTTTTCGCCAGAAAACGCGTTTTCGGCCTAAAACTTGTACGTTTGCACTTCCCGGCCACAGAGAAGCTGCTAGCCGGGAATTCTCTGCCTGGTTCTACCCGCTGCCCGGAACGCTACGCAGGGCAAAAGCGATTCTCGTCCTCCGTGCTTGCTTTTTCTCAGAAAGAGCCGTGGTGTGCGTTTTCGCCGGAAAACGCGTTTTCGGCGAAAACGTGTACGTTTGCACTTCCCGGCCACAGGGAAGCTGCTAGCCGGGAATTCTCTGCCTGGTTCTACCCGCTGCCCGGAACACTACGCAGGGCAAAAGCGATTCTCGTCCTCCGTGCTTGCTTTTTCTCAGAAAGAGCCGTGGTGTGCGTTTTCGCCAGAAAACGCGTTTTCGGCCGAAAACGTGTACGTTTGCACTTCCCCGCCACAGGGAAGCTGCTAGCCGGGAATTCTCTGCCTGGTTCTACCCGCTGCCCGGAACGCTACGCAGGGCAAAAGCGATTCTCGTCCTCCGTGCTTGCTTTTTCTCAGAAAGAGCCGTGGTGTTCTTTTTCGCCGGAAAACGCGTTTTCGGCCGAAAACGTGTACGTTTGCACTTCCCCGCCACAGGGAAGCTGCTAGCCCGGAATTCTCTGCCTGGTTCTACCCGCTGCCCGGAACGCTACGCAGGGCAAAAGCGATTCTCGTCCTCCGTGCTTGCTTTTCTCAGAAAGAGCCGTGGTGTGCGTTTTCGCCGGGAAACGCGTTTTCGGCCGAAAACGTGTACGTTTGCACTTCCCGGCCACAGGGAAGCTGCTAGCCGGGAATTCTCTGCCTGGTTCTACCCGCTGCCCGGAACGCTACGCAGGGCAAAAGCGATTCTCGTCCTCCGTGCTTGCTTTTTCTCAGAAAGAGCCGTGGTGTGCGTTTTCGCCGGAAAACGCGTTTTCGGCCGAAAACGTGTACGTTTGCACTTCCCGGCCACAGGGAAGCTGCTAGCCGGGAATTCTCTGCCTGGTTCTACCCGCTGCCCGGAACGCTACGCAGGGCAAAAGCGGTTCTCGTCCTCCGTGCTTGCTTTTTCTCAGAAAGAGCCGTGGTGTGCGTTTTCGCCGGAAAACGCGTTTTCGGCCGAAAACGTGTACGTTTGCACTTCCCCGCCACAGGGAAGCTGCTAGCCGGGAATTCTCTGCCTGGTTCTACCCGCTGCCCGGAACACTACGCAGGGCAAAAGCGATTCTCGTCCTCCGTGCTTGCTTTTTCTCAGAAAGAGCCGTGGTGTGCGTTTTCGCGGGAAAACGCGTTTTCGGCCGAAAACGTGTACGTTTGCAATTCCCCGCCACAGGGAAGCTGCTAGCCGGGAATTCTCTGCCTGGTTCTACCCGCTGCCCGGAACGCTACGCAGGGCAAAAGCGATTCTCGTCCTCCGTGCTTGCTTTTTCTCAGAAAGAGCCGTGGTGTGCGTTTTCGCCGGAAAACGCGTTTTCGGCGAAAACGTGTACGTTTGCACTTCCCCGCCACAGGGAAGCTGCTAGACGGGAATTCTCTGCCTGGTTCTACCCGCTGCCCGGAAGGCTACGCAGGGCAAAAGCGATACTCGTCCTCCGTGCTTGCTTTTTCTCAGAAAGAGCCGTGGTGTGCGTTTTCGCCGGAAAACGTGTTTTCGGCGAAAACGTGTACGTTTGCACTTCCCGGCCACAGGGAAGCTGCTAGCCGGGAATTCTCTGCCTGGTTCTACCCGCTGCCCGGAACGCTTCGCAGGGCAAAAGCGATTCTCGTCCTCCGTGCTTGCTTTTTCTCAGAAAGAGCCGTGGTGTGCGTTTTCGCCGGAAAACGCGTTTTCGGCCGAAAACGTGTACGTTTGCACTTCCCGGCCACAGGGAAGCTGCTAGCCGGGAATTCTCTGCCTGGTTCTACCCGCTGCCCGGAGCGCTACGCAGGGCAAAAGCGATTCTCGTCCTCCGTGCTTGCTTTTTCTCAGAATGAGCCGTGGTGTGCGTTTTCGCCGGAAAACGCGTTTTCGGCCGAAAACGTGTACGTTTGCACTTCCCGGCCACAGGGAAGCTGCTAGACGGGAATTCTCTGCCTGGTTCTACCCGCTGCCCGGAACGCTACGCAGGGCAAAAGCGATTCTCGTCCTCCGTGCTTGCTTTTTCTCAGAAAGAGCCATGGTGTGCTTTTTCGCCGGAAAATGCGTTTTCGGCCGAAAACGTGTACGTTTGCACTTCCCCGCCACAGGGAAGCTGCTAGCCGGGAATTCTCTGCCTGGTTCTACCCGCTGCCCGGAACGCTACGCAGGGCAAAAGCGATTCTCGTCCTCCGTGCTTTCTTTTTCTCAGAAAGAGCCGTGGTGTGCGTTTTCGCCGCAAAACGCGTTTTCGGCCGAAAACGTGTACGTTTGCACTTCCCCGCCACAGGGAAGCTGATAGCAGGGAATTCGCTGCCTGGTTCTACCCGCTGCCCGGAACGCTACGCAGGGCAAAAGCGATTCTCGTCCTCCGTGCTTTCTTTTTCTCAGAAAGAGCCGTGGTGTGCGTTTTCGTGGGAAAACGCGTTTTCGGCCGAAAACGTGTACGTTTGCACTTCCCGGCCACAGGGAAGCTGCTAGCCGGGAATTCTCTGCCTGGTTCTACCCGCTGCCCGGAACGCTACGCAGGGCAAAAGCGATTCTCGTCCTCCGTGCTTGCTTTTTCTCAGAAAGAGCCGTGGTGTGCGTTTTCGCCGGAAAACGCGTTTTCGGACGAAAACGTGTACGTTTGCACTTCCCGGCCACAGGGAAGCTGCTAGCCGGGAATTCTCTGCCTGGTTCTACCCGCTGCCCGGAACGCTACGCAGGGCAAAAGCGATTCTCGTCCTCCGTGCTTGCTTTTACTCAGAAAGAGCCGTGGTGTGCGTTTTCGCCGGAAAACGCGTTTTCGGTCGAAAACGTGTACGTTTGCACTTCCCGGCCACAGGGAAGCTGCTAGCCGGGAATTCTCTGCCTGGTTCTACCCGCTGCCCGGAACGCTACGCAGGGCAAAAGCGATTCTCGTCCTCCGTGCTTGCTTTTTCTCAGAAAGAGCCGTGGTGTGCGTTTTCGCCGGTAAACGCGTTTTCGACCGAAAACGTGTACGTTTGCACTTCCCGGCCACAGGGAAGCTGCTAGCCGGGAATTCTCTGCCTGGTTCTACCCGCTGCACGGAACGCTACGCAGGGTAAAAGCGATTCTCGTCCTCCGTGCTTGCTTTTTCTCAGAAAGAGCCGTGGTGTGCGTTTTCGCCGGTAAACGCGTTTTCGGCGAAAACGTGTACGTTTGCACTTCCCGGCCACAGGGAAGCTGCTAGCCGGGAACTCTCTGCCTGGTTCTACCCGCTGCCCGGAACGCTACGCAGGGCAAAAGCGATTCTCGTCCTCCGTGCTTGCTTTTTCTCAGAAAGAGCCGTGGTGTGCGTTTTCGCCGGAAAACGCGTTTTCGGCCGAAAACGTGTACGTTTGCACTTCCCGGCCACAGGGAAGCTGCTAGCCGGGAATTCTCTGCCTGGTTCTACCCGCTGCCCGGAACGCTACGCAGGGCAAAAGCGATTCTCGTCCTCCGTGCTTGCTTTTTCTCAGAAAGAGCCGTGGTGTGCGTTTTCGCCGGAAAACGCGTTTTCGGCGAAAACGTGTACGTTTGCACTTCCCGGCCACAGGGAAGCTGCTAGCCGGGAATTCTCTGCCTGGTTCTACCCGCTGCCCGGAACACTACGCAGGGCAAAAGCGATTCTCGTCCTCCGTGCTTGCTTTTTCTCAGAAAGAGCCGTGGTGTGCGTTTTCGCGGGAAAACGCGTTTTCGGCCGAAAACGTGTACGTTTGCACTTCCCCGCCACAGGGAAGCTGCTAGCCGGGAATTCTCTGCCTGGTTCTACCCGCTGCCCGGAACGCTACGCAGGGCAAAAGCGATTCTCGTCCTCCGTGCTTGCTTTTTCTCAGAAAGAGCCGTGGTGTGCGTTTTCGCCGGTAAACGCGTTTTCGACCGAAAACGTGTACGTTTGCACTTCCCGGCCACAGGGAAGCTGCTAGCCGGGAATTCTCTGCCTGGTTCTACCCGCTGCACGGAACGCTACGCAGGGTAAAAGCGATTCTCGTCCTCCGTGCTTGCTTTTTCTCAGAAAGAGCCGTGGTGTGCGTTTTCGCCGGTAAACGCGTTTTCGGCGAAAACGTGTACGTTTGCACTTCCCGGCCACAGGGAAGCTGCTAGCCGGGAACTCTCTGCCTGGTTCTACCCGCTGCCCGGAACGCTACGCAGGGCAAAAGCGATTCTCGTCCTCCGTGCTTGCTTTTTCTCAGAAAGAGCCGTGGTGTGCGTTTTCGCCGGAAAACGCGTTTTCGGCCGAAAACGTGTACGTTTGCACTTCCCGGCCACAGGGAAGCTGCTAGCCGGGAATTCTCTGCCTGGTTCTACCCGCTGCCCGGAACGCTACGCAGGGCAAAAGCGATTCTCGTCCTCCGTGCTTGCTTTTTCTCAGAAAGAGCCGTGGTGTGCGTTTTCGCCAGAAAACGCGTTTTCGGCCGAAAACGTGTACGTTTGCACTTCCCGGCCACAGGGAAGCTGCTAGCCGGGAATTCTCTGCCTGGTTCTACCCGCTGCCCGGAACACTACGCAGGGCAAAAGCGATTCTCGTCCTCCGTGCTTGCTTTTTCTCAGAAAGAGCCGTGGTGTGCGTTTTCGCCGGAAAACGCGTTTTCGGCCGAAAACGTGTACGTTTGCACTTCCCCGCCACAGGGAAGCTGCTAGCCGGGAATTCTCTGCCTGGTTCTACCCGCTGCCCGGAACGCTACGCAGGGCAAAAGCGATTCTCGTCCTCCGTGCTTGCTTTTTCTCAGAAAGAGCCGTGGTGTGCGATTTCGCCGGTAAACGCCTTTTCGGCCGAAAACGTGTACGTTTGCACTTCCCCGCCACAGGGAAGCTGCTAGCCGGGAATTCTCTGCCTGGTTCTACCCGCTGCCCGGAACGCTACGCAGGGCAAAAGCGATTCTCGTCCTCCGTGCTTGCTTTTTCTCAGAAAGAGCCGTGGTGTTCTTTTTCGCCGGAAAACGCGTTTTCGGCCGAAAACGTGTACGTTTGCACTTCCCCGCCACAGGGAAGCTGCTAGCCCGGAATTCTCTGCCTGGTTCTACCCGCTGCCCGGAACGCTACGCAGGGCAAAAGCGATTCTCGTCCTCCGTGCTTGCTTTTCTCAGAAAGAGCCGTGGTGTGCGTTTTCGCCGGGAAACGCGTTTTCGTCCGAAAACGTGTACGTTTGCACTTCCCGGCCACAGGGAAGCTGCTAGCCGGGAATTCTCTGCCTGGTTCTACCCGCTGCCCGGAACGCTACGCAGGGCAAAAGCGATTCTCGTCCTCCGTGCTTGCTTTTTCTCAGAAAGAGCCGTGGTGTGCGTTTTCGCCGGAAAACGCGTTTTCGGACGAAAACGTGTACGTTTGCACTTCCCGGCCACAGGGAAGCTGCTAGCCGGGAATTCTCTGCATGGTTCTACCCGCTGCCCGGAACGCTACGCAGGGCAAAAGCGATTCTCGTCCTCCGTGCTTGCTTTTTCTCAGAAAGAGCCGTGGTGTGCGTTTTCGCCGGAAAACGCGTTTTCGGACGAAAACGTGTACGTTTGCACTTCCCCGCCACAGGGAAGCTGCTAGCCGGGAATTCTCTGCCTGGTTCTACCCGCTGCCCGGAACGCTACGCAGGGCAAAAGCGATTCTCGTCCTCCGTGCTTGCTTTTTCTCAGAAAGAGCCATGGTGTGCTTTTTCGCCGGAAAATGCGTTTTCGGCCGAAAACGTGTACGTTTGAACTTCCCCGCCACAGGGAAGCTGCTAGCCGGGAATTCTCTGCCTGGTTCTACCCGCTGCCCGGAACACTACGCAGGGCAAAAGCGATTCTCGTCCTCCGTGCTTGCTTTTTCTCAGAAAGAGCCGTGGTGTGCGTTTTCGCGGGAAAACGCGTTTTCGGCCGAAAACGTGTACGTTTGCAATTCCCCGCCACAGGGAAGCTGCTAGCCGGGAATTCTCTGCCTGGTTCTACCCGCTGCCCGGAACGCTACGCAGGGCAAAAGCGATTCTCGTCCTCCGTGCTTGCTTTTTCTCAGAAAGAGCCGTGGTGTGCGTTTTCGCCGGAAAACGCGTTTTCGGCGAAAACGTGTACGTTTGCACTTCCCCGCCACAGGGAAGCTGCTAGACGGGAATTCTCTGCCTGGTTCTACCCGCTGCCCGGAACGCTACGCAGGGCAAAAGCGATACTCGTCCTCCGTGCTTGCTTTTTCTCAGAAAGAGCCGTGGTGTGCGTTTTCGCCGGAAAACGTGTTTTCGGCGAAAACGTGTACGTTTGCACTTCCCGGCCACAGGGAAGCTGCTAGCCGGGAATTCTCTGCCTGGTTCTACCCGCTGCCCGGAACGCTACGCAGGGCAAAAGCGATTCTCGTCCTCCGTGCTTGCTTTTTCTCAGAAAGAGCCGTGGTGTGCGTTTTCGCGGGAAAACGCGTTTTCGGCCGAAAACGTGTACGTTTGCACTTCCCGGCCACAGGGAAGCTGCTAGCCGGGAATTCTCTGCCTGGTTCTACCCGCTGCCCGGAACGCTACGCAGGGCAAAAGCGATTCTCGTCCTCCGTGCTTGCTTTTTCTCAGAAAGAGCCGTGGTGTACGTTTTCGCCGGAAAACGCGTTTTCGGCCGAAAACGTGTACGTTTGCACTTCCCGGCCACAGGGAAGCTGCTAGCCGGGAATTCTCTGCCTGGTTCTACCCGCTGCCCGGAACGCTACGCAGGGCAAAAGCGATTCTCGTCCTCCGTGCTTGCTTTTTCTCAGAAAGAGCCGTGGTGTGCGTTTTCGCCGGAAAACGCGTTTTCGGCCGAAAACGTGTACGTTTGCACTTCCCCGCCACAGGGAAGCTGCTAGACGGGAATTCTCTGCCTGGTTCTACCCGCTGCCCGGAACGCTACGCAGGGCAAAAGCGATTCTCGTCCTCCGTGCTTGCTTTTTCTCAGAAAGAGCCGTGGTGTGCGTTTTCGCCGGAAAACGCGTTTTCGGCCGAAAACGTGTACGTTTGCACTTCCCGGCCACAGGGAAGCTGCTAGCCGGGAATTCTCTGCCTGGTTCTACCCGCTGCCCGGAACGCTACGCAGGGCAAAAGCGATTCTCGTCCTCCGTGCTTGCTTTTTCTCAGAAAGAGCCATGGTGTGCTTTTTCGCCGGAAAATGCGTTTTCGGCCGAAAACGTGTACGTTTGCACTTCCCGGCCACAGGGAAGCTGCTAGCCGGGAATTCTCTGCCTGGTTCTACCCGCTGCCCGGAACGCTACGCAGGGCAAAAGCGATTCTCGTCCTCCGTGCTTGCTTTTTCTCAGAAAGAGCCGTGGTGTGCGTTTTCGCCGGAAAACGCGTTTTCGGCCGAAAACGTGTACGTTTGGACTTCCCCGCCACAGGGAAGCTGCTAGCCGGGAATTCTCTGCCTGGTTCTACCCGCTGCCCGGAACGCTACGCAGGGCAAAAGCGATTCTCGTCCTCCGTGCTTGCTTTTTCTGAGAAAGAGCCATGGTGTGCTTTTTCGCCGGAAAATGCGTTTTCGGCCGAAAACGTGTACGTTTGCACTTCCCGGCCACAGGGAAGCTGCTAGCCGGGAATTCTCTGCCTGGTTCTACCCGCTGCCCGGAACGCTACGCAGGGCAAAAGCGATTCTCGTCCTCCGTGCTTGCTTTTTCTCAGAAAGAGCCGTGGTGTGCGTTTTCGCCGGAAAACGCGTTTTCGGCCGAAAACGTGTACGTTTGGACTTCCCCGCCACAGGGAAGCTGCTAGCCGGGAATTCTCTGCCTGGTTCTACCCGCTGCCCGGAACGCTACGCAGGGCAAAAGCGATTCTCGTCCTCCGTGCTTGCTTTTTCTCAGAAAGAGCCGTGGTGTGCGTTTTCGCCGGAAAACGCGTTTTCGGCAGAAAACGTGTACGTTTGCACTTCCCCGCCACAGGGAAGCTGCTAGACGGGAATTCTCTGCCTGGTTCTACCCTCTGCCCGGAGCGCTACGCAGGGCAAAAGCGGTTCTCGTCCTCCGTGCTTGCTTTTTCTCAGAATGAGCCGTGGTGTGCGTTTTCGCCGGAAAACGCGTTTTCGGCCGAAAACGTGTACGTTTGCACTTCCCGGCCACAGGGAAGCTGCTAGACGGGAATTCTCTGCCTGGTTCTACCCGCTGCCCGGAACGCTACGCAGGGCAAAAGCGATTCTCGTCCTCCGTGCTTGCTTTTTCTCAGAAAGAGCCATGGTGTGCTTTTTCGCCGGAAAATGCGTTTTCGGCCGAAAACGTGTACGTTTGCACTTCCCCGCCACAGGGAAGCTGCTAGCCGGGAATTCTCTGCCTGGTTCTACCCGCTGCCCGGAACGCTACGCAGGGCAAAAGCGATTCTCGTCCTCCGTGCTTTCTTTTTCTCAGAAAGAGCCGTGGTGTGCATTTTCGCGGGAGAACGCGTTTTCGGCCGAAAACGTGTACGTTTGCACTTCCCGGCCACAGGGAAGCTGCTAGCCGGGAATTCTCTGCCTGGTTCTACCCGCTGCCCGGAACGCTACGCAGGGCAAAAGCGATTCTCGTCCTCCGTGCTTGCTTTATCTCAGAAAGAGCCGTGGTGTGCGTTTTCGCCGCAAAACGCGTTTTCGGCCGAAAACGTGTACGTTTGCACTTCCCCGCCACAGGGAAGCTGCTAGCCGGGAATTCTCTGCCTGGTTCTACCCGCTGCCCGGAACGCTACGCAGGGCAAAAGCGATTCTCGTCCTCCGTGCTTGATTTTTCTCAGAAAGAGCCATGGTGTGCTTTTTCGCCGGAAAATGCGTTTTCGGCCGAAAACGTGTACGTTTGCACTTCCCCGCCACAGGGAAGCTGCTAGCCGGGAATTCTCTGCCTGGTTCTACCCGCTGCCCGGAACGCTACGCAGGGCAAAAGCGATTCTCGTCCTCCGTGCTTGCTTTTTCTCAGAAAGAGCCGTGGTGTGCGTTTTGGCGGGAAAACGCGTTTTCGGCCGAAAACGTGTACGTTTGCACTTCCCGGCCACAGGGAAGCTGCTAGCCGGGAATTCTCTGCCTGGTTCTACCCGCTGCCCGGAACGCTACGCAGGGCAAAAGCGATTCTCGTCCTCCGTGCTTGCTTTTTCTCAGAAAGAGCCGTGGTGTGCGTTTTCGCCGGAAAACGCGTTTTCGGCCGAAAACGTGTACGTTTGCACTTCCCGGCCACAGGGAAGCTGCTAGCCGGGAATTCTCTGCCTGGTTCTACCCGCTGCCCGGAACGCTACGCAGGGCAAAAGCGATTCTCGTCCTCCGTGCTTGCTTTTACTCAGAAAGAGCCGTGGTGTGCGTTTTCGCCGGAAAACGCGTTTTCGGTCGAAAACGTGTACGTTTGCACTTCCCGGCCACAGGGAAGCTGCTAGCCGGGAATTCTCTGCCTGGTTCTACCCGCTGCCCGGAACGCTACGCAGGGCAAAAGCGATACTCGTCCTCCGTGCTTGCTTTTTCTCAGAAAGAGCCGTGGTGTGCGTTTTCGCGGGAAAACGCGTTTTCGGCCGAAAACGTGTACGTTTGCACTTCCCGGCCACAGGGAAGCTGCTAGCCGGGAATTCTCTGCCTGGTTCTACCCGCTGCCCGGAACGCTACGCAGGGCAAAAACGATTCTCGTCCTCCGTGCTTGCTTTTTCTCAGAAAGAGCCGTGGTGTGCGTTTTCGCCGGAAAACGCGTTTTCGGACGAAAACGTGTACGTTTGCACTTCCCGGCCACAGGGAAGCTGCTAGCCGGGAATTCTCTGCCTGGTTCTACCCGCTGCCCGGAACGCTACGCAGGGCAAAAGCGATTCTCGTCCTCCGTGCTTGCTTTTACTCAGAAAGAGCCGTGGTGTGCGTTTTCGCCGGAAAACGCGTTTTCGGTCGAAAACGTGTACGTTTGCACTTCCCGGCCACAGGGAAGCTGCTAGCCGGGAATTCTCTGCCTGGTTCTACCCGCTGCCCGGAACGCTACGCAGGGCAAAAGCGATTCTCGTCCTCCGTGCTTGCTTTTTCTCAGAAAGAGCCGTGGTGTGCGTTTTCGCCGGAAAACGCGTTTTCGGCCGAAAACGTGTACTTTTGCACTTCCCGGCCACAGGGAAGCTGCTAGCCGGGAATTCTCTGCCTGGTTCTACCCGCTGCCCGGAACGCTACGCAGGGCAAAAGCGATTCTCGTCCTCCGTGCTTGCTTTTTCTCAGAAAGAGCCGTGGTGTGCGTTTTCGCCGGAAAACGCGTTTTCGGACGAAAACGTGTACGTTTGCACTTCCCGGCCACAGGGAAGCTGCTAGCCGGCAATTCTCTGCCTGGTTCTACCCGCTGCCCGGAACACTACGCAGGGCAAAAGCGATTCTCGTCCTCCGTGCTTGCTTTTTCTCAGAAAGAGCCGTGGTGTGTGTTTTCGCCAGAAAACGCGTTTTCGGCCGAAAACGTGTACGTTTGCACTTCCCCGCCACAGGGAAGCTGCTAGCCGGGAATTCTCTGCCTGGTTCTACCCGCTGCCCGGAACGCTACGCAGGGCAAAAGCGATTCTCGTCCTCCGTGCTTGCTTTTTCTCAGAAAGAGCCGTGGTGTGCGTTTTCGCCGGTAAACGCGTTTTCGACCGAAAACGTGTACGTTTGCACTTCCCGGCCACAGGGAAGCTGCTAGCCGGGAATTCTCTGCCTGGTTCTACCCGCTGCACGGAATGCTACGCAGGGTAAAAGCGATTCTCGTCCTCCGTGCTTGCTTTTTCTCAGAAAGAGCCGTGGTGTGCGTTTTCGCCGGAAAACGCGTTTTCGGCGAAAACGTGTACGTTTGCACTTCCCGGCCACAGGGAAGCTGCTAGCCGGGAATTCTCTGCCTGGTTCTACCCGCTGCCCGGAACGCTACGCAGGGCAAAAGCGATTCTCGTCCTCCGTGCTTGCTTTTTCTCAGAAAGAGCCGTGGTGTGCGTTTTCGCCAGAAAACGCGTTTTCGGCCGAAAACGTGTACGTTTGCACTTCCCCGCCACAGGGAAGCTGCTAGCCGGGAATTCTCTGCCTGGTTCTACCCGCTGCCCGGAACGCTACGCAGGGCAAAAGCGATTCTCGTCCTCCGTGCTTGCTTTTTCTCAGAAAGAGCCGTGGTGTGCGTTATCGCCGGAAAACGCGTTTTCGGCGAAAACGTGTACGTTTGCACTTCCCGGCCACAGGGAAGCTGCTAGCCGGGAATTCTCTGCCTGGTTCTACCCGCTGCCCGGAACACTACGCAGGGCAAAAGCGATTCTCGTCCTCCGTGCTTGCTTTTTCTCAGAAAGAGCCGTGGTGTGCGTTTTCGCGGGAAAACGCGTTTTCGGCCGAAAACGTGTACGTTTGCACTTCCCCGCCACAGGGAAGCTGCTAGCCGGGAATTCTCTGCCTGGTTCTACCCGCTGCCCGGAACGCTACGCAGGGCAAAAGCGATTCTCGTCCTCCGTGCTTGCTTTTTCTCAGAAAGAGCCGTGGTGTGCGTTTTCGCCGGTAAACGCCTTTTCGGCCGAAAACGTGTACGTTTGCACTTCCCCGCCACAGGGAAGCTGCTAGCCGGGAATTCTCTGCCTGGTTCTACCCGCTGCCCGGAACGCTACGCAGGGCAAAAGCGATTCTCGTCCTCCGTGCTTGCTTTTCTCAGAAAGAGCCGTGGTGTGCGTTTTCGCGGGAAAACGCGTTTTCGGCCGAAAACGTGTACGTTTGCACTTCCCGGCCACAGGGAAGCTGCTAGCCGGGAATTCTCTGCCTGGTTCTACCCGCTGCCCGGAACGCTACGCAGGGCAAAAGCGATTCTCGTCCTCCCTGCTTGCTTTTTCTCAGAAAGAGCCGTGGTGTGCGTTTTCGCCGGAAAACGCGTTTTCGGCCGAAAACGTGTACGTTTGCACTTCCCGGCCACAGGGAAGCTGCTAGCCGGGAATTCTCTGCCTGGTTCTACCCGCTGCCCGGAACGCTACGCAGGGCAAAAGCGATTCTCGTCCTCCGTGCTTGCTTTTTCTCAGAAAGAGCCGTGGTGTGCGTTTTCGCCGGAAAACGCGTTTTCGGACGAAAACGTGTACGTTTGCACTTCCCGGCCACAGGGAAGCTGCTAGACGGGAATTCTCTGCCTGGTTCTACCCGCTGCCCGGAACGCTACGCAGGGCAAAAGCGATTCTCGTCCTCCGTGCTTGCTTTTTCTCAGAAAGAGCCGTGGTGTTCGTTTTCGCCGGAAAACGCGTTTTCGGCCTAAAACGTGTACGTTTGCACTTCCCGGCCACAGGGAAGCTGCTAGCCGGGAATTCTCTGCATGGTTCTACCCGCTGCCCGGAACGCTACGCAGGGCAAAAACGATTCTCGTCCTCCGTGCTTGCTTTTTCTCAGAAAGAGCCGTGGTGTGCGTTTTCGCCGGAAAACGCGTTTTCGGACGAAAACGTGTACGTTTGCACTTCCCGGCCACAGGGAAGCTGCTAGCCGGGAATTCTCTGCCTGGTTCTACCCGCTGCCCGGAACGCTACGCAGGGCAAAAGCGATTCTCGTCCTCCGTGCTTGCTTTTTCTCAGAAAGAGCCGTGGTGTGCGTTTTCGCCAGAAAACGCGTTTTCGGCCGAAAACGTGTACGTTTGCAATTCCCGGCCACAGGGAAGCTGCTAGCCGGGAATTCTCTGCCTGGTTCTACCCGCTGCCCGGAACGCTACGCAGGGCAAAAGCGATTCTCGTCCTCCGTGCTTGCTTTTTCTCAGAAAGAGCCGTGGTGTGCGTTTTCGCCGGAAAACGCGTTTTCGGCCGAAAACGTGTACGTTTGCACTTCCCCGCCACAGGGAAGTTGCTAGACGGGAATTCTCTGCCTGCTTCTACCCTCTGCCCGGAGCGTTACGCAGGGCAAAAGCGATTCTCGTCCTCCGTGCTTGCTTTTTCTCAGAATGAGCCGTGGTGTGCGTTTTCGCCGGAAAACGCGTTTTCGGCCGAAAACGTGTACGTTTGCACTTCCCGGCCACAGGGAAGCTGCTAGACGGGAATTCTCTGCCTGGTTCTACCCGCTGCCCGGAACGCTACGCAGGGCAAAAGCGATTCTCGTCCTCCGTGCTTGCTTTATCTCAGAAAGAGCCGTGGTGTGCGTTTTCGCCGCAAAACGCGTTTTCGGCCGAAAACGTGTACGTTTGCACTTCCCCGCCACAGGGAAGTTGATAGCAGGGACTTCGCTGCCTGGTTCTACCCGCTGTCCGGAAAGCTACGCAGGGCAAAAGCGATTCTCGTCCTCCGTGCTTGCTTTTTCTCAGAAAGAGCCGTGGTGTGCGTTTTCGCCGGAAAACGCGTTTTCGGCCGAAAACGTGTACGTTTGCACTTCCCCGCCACAGAGAAGCTGCTAGCCGGGAATTCTCTGCCTGGTTCTACCCGCTGCCCGGAACGCTACGCAGGGCAAAAGCGATTCTCGTCCTCCGTGCTTTCTTTTTCTCAGAAAGAGCCGTGGTGTGCGTTTTCGCGGGAAAACGCGTTTTCGGCCGAAAACGTGTACGTTTGCACTTCCCGGCCACAGGGAAGCTGCTAGCCGGGAATTCTCTGCCTGGTTCTACCCGCTGCCCGGAACGCTACGCAGGGCAAAAGCGATTCTCGTCCTCCGTGCTTGCTTTTTCTCAGAAAGAGCCGTGGTGTGCGTTTTCGCCGGAAAACGCGTTTTCGGACGAAAACGTGTACGTTTGCACTTCCCGGCCACAGGGAAGCTGCTAGCCGGGAATTCTCTGCCTGGTTCTACCCGCTGCCCGGAACACTACGCAGGGCAAAAGCGATTCTCGTCCTCCGTGCTTGCTTTTTCTCAGAAAGAGCCGTGGTGTGTGTTTTCGCCAGAAAACGCGTTTTCGGCCGAAAACGTGTACGTTTGCACTTCCCCGCCACAGGGAAGCTGCTAGCCGGGAATTCTCTGCCTGGTTCTACCCGCTGCCCGGAACGCTACGCAGGGCAAAAGCGATTCTCGTCCTCCGTGCTTGCTTTTTCTCAGAAAGAGCCGTGGTGTGCGTTTTCGCCGGTAAACGCGTTTTCGACCGAAAACGTGTACGTTTGCACTTCCTGGCCACAGGGAAGCTGCTAGCCGGGAATTCTCTGCCTGGTTCTACCCGCTGCACGGAACGCTACGCAGGGTAAAAGCGATTCTCGTCCTCCGTGCTTGCTTTTTCTCAGAAAGTGCCGTGGTGTGCGTTTTCGCCTGTAAACGCGTTTTCGGCGAAAACGTGTACGTTTGCACTTCCCGGCCACAGGGAAGCTGCTAGCCGGGAACTCTCTGCCTGGTTCTACCCGCTGTCCGGAACGCTACGCAGGGCAAAAGCGATTCTCGTCCTCCGTGCTTGCTTTTTCTCAGAAAGAGCCGTGGTGTGCGTTTTCGCCGGAAAACGCGTTTTCGGCCGAAAACGTGTACGTTTGCACTTCCCGGCCACAGGGAAGCTGCTAGCCGGGAATTCTCTGCCTGGTTCTACCCGCTGCCCGGAACGCTACGCAGGGCAAAAGCGATTCTCGTCCTCCGTGCTTGCTTTTTCTCAGAAAGAGCCGTGGTGTGCGTTTTCGCCAGAAAACGCGTTTTCGGCCGAAAACGTGTACGTTTGCACTTCCCGGCCACAGGGAAGCTGCTAGCCGGGAATTCTCTGCCTGGTTCTACCCGCTGCCCGGAACGCTACGCAGGGCAAAAGCGATTCTCGTCCTCCGTGCTTGCTTTTTCTCAGAAAGAGCCGTGGTGTGCGTTTTCGCCGGAAAACGCGTTTTCGGCGAAAACGTGTACGTTTGCACTTCCCGGCCACAGGGAAGCTGCTAGCCGGGAATTCTCTGCCTGGTTCTACCCGCTGCCCGGAACACTACGCAGGGCAAAAGCGATTCTCGTCCTCCGTGCTTGCTTTTTCTCAGAAAGAGCCGTGGTGTGCGTTTTCGCGGGAAAACGCGTTTTCGGCCGAAAACGTGTACGTTTGCACTTCCCCGCCACAGGGAAGCTGCTAGCCGGGAATTCTCTGCCTGGTTCTACCCGCTGCCCGGAACGCTACGCAGGGCAAAAGCGATTCTCGTCCTCCGTGCTTGCTTTTTCTCAGAAAGAGCCGTGGTGTGCGTTTTCGCCGGTAAACGCCTTTTCGGCCGAAAACGTGTACGTTTGCACTTCCCCGCCACAGGGAAGCTGCTAGCCGGGAATTCTCTGCCTGGTTCTACCCGCTGCCCGGAACGCTACGCAGGGCAAAAGCGATTCTCGTCCTCCGTGCTTACTTTTTCTCAGAAAGAGCCGTGGTGTGCTTTTTCGCCGGAAAACGCGTTTTCGGCCGAAAACGTGTACGTTTGCACTTCCCCGCCACAGGGAAGCTGCTAGCCGGGAATTCTCTGCCTGGTTCTACCCGCTGCCCGGAACGCTACGCAGGGCAAAAGCGATTCTCGTCCTCCGTGCTTGCTTTTCTCAGAAAGAGCCGTGGTGTGCGTTTTCGCCGGAAAACGCGTTTTCGGCCGAAAACGTGTACGTTTGCACTTCCCGGCCACAGGGAAGCTGCTAGCCGGGAATTCTCTGCCTGGTTCTACCCGCTGCCCGGAACGCTACGCAGGGCAAAAGCGATTCTCGTCCTCCGTGCTTGCTTTTTCTCAGAAAGAGCCGTGGTGTGCGTTTTCGCCGGAAAACGCGTTTTCGGCCGAAAACGTGTACGTTTGCACTTCCCTGCCACAGGGAAGCTGCTAGCCGGGAATTCTCTGCCTGGTTCTACCCGCTGCCCGGAACGCTACGCAGGGCAAAAGCGATTCTCGTCCTCCGTGCTTGCTTTTTCTCAGAAAGAGCCGTGGTGTGCGTTTTCGCCGGTAAACGCGTTTTCGGCCGAAAACGTGTACGTTTGCACTTCCCGGCCACAGGGAAGCTGCTAGACGGGAATTCTCTGCCTGGTTCTACCCGCTGCCCGGAACGCTACGCAGGGCAAAAGCGATTCTCGTCCTCCGTGCTTTCTTTATCTCAGAAAGAGCCGTGGTGTTCGTTATTCGCCGGAAAACGCGTTTTCGGCCGAAAACGTGTACGTTTGCACTTCCCGGCCACAGGGAAGCTGCTAGCCGGGAATTCTCTGCATGGTTCTACCCGCTGCCCGGAACGCTACGCAGGGCAAAAGCGATTCTCGTCCTCCGTGCTTGCTTTTTCTCAGAAAGATCCGTGGTGTGCGTTTTCGCCGGAAAACGCGTTTTCGGCCGAAAACGTGTACGTTTGCACTTCCTGGCCACAGGGAAGCTGCTAGCCGGGAATTCTCTGCCTTGTTCTACCCGCTGCCCGGAACGCTACGCAGGGCAAAAGCGATTCTCGTCCTCCGTGCTTGCTTTTTCTCAGAAAGAGCCGTGGTGTGCGTTTTCGCCGGAAAACGCGTTTTCGGCCGAAAACGTGTACGTTTGCACTTCCCGGCCACAGGGAAGCTGCTAGCCGGGAATTCTCTGCCTGGTTCTACCCGCTGCCCGGAACGCTACGCAGGGCAAAAGCGATTCTCGTCCTCCGTGCTTGCTTTTTCTCAGAAAGAGCCGTGGTGTGCGTTTTAGCCAGAAAACGCGTTTTCGGCCGAAAACGTGTACGTTTGCACTTCCCGGCCACAGGGAAGCTGCTAGACGGGAATTCTCTGCCTGGTTCTACCCGCTGCCCGGAACGCTACGCAGGGCAAAAGCGATTCTCGTCCTCCGTGCTTGCTTTTTCTCAGAAAGAGCCGTGGTGTGCGTTTTCGCCGGAAAACACGTTTTCGGCCGAAAACGTGTACGTTTGCACTTCCCCGCCACAGGGAAGCTGCTAGACGGGAATTCTCTGCCTGCTTCTACCCTCTGCCCGGAGCGTTACGCAGGGCAAAAGCGATTCTCGTCCTCCGTGCTTGCTTTTTCTCAGAATGAGCCGTGGTGTGCGTTTTCGCCGGAAAACGCGTTTTCGGCCGAAAACGTGTACGTTTGCACTTCCCGGCCACAGGGAAGCTGCTAGACGGGAATTCTCTGCCTGGTTCTACCCGCTGCCCGGAACGCTACGCAGGGCAAAAGCGATTCTCGTCCTCCGTGCTTGCTTTATCTCAGAAAGAGCCGTGGTGTGCGTTTTCGCCGGAAAACGCGTTTTCGGCCGAAAACGTGTACGTTTGCACTTCCCCGCCACAGGGAAGCTGATAGCAGGGACTTCGCTGCCTGGTTCTACCCGCTGCCCGGAAAGCTACGCAGGGCAAAAGCGATTCTCGTCCTCCGTGCTTGCTTTTTCTCAGAAAGAGCCGTGGTGTGCGTTTTCGCCGGAAAACGCGTTTTCGGCCGAAAACGTGTACGTTTGCACTTCCCCGCCACAGAGAAGCTGCTAGCCGGGAATTCTCTGCCTGGTTCTACCCGCTGCCCGGAACGCTACGCAGGGCAAAAGCGATTCTCGTCCTCCGTGCTTTCTTTTTCTCAGAAAGAGCCGTGGTGTGCGTTTTTGCGGGAAAACGCGTTTTCGGCCGAAAACGTGTACGTTTGCACTTCCCGGCCACAGGGAAGCTGCTAGCCGGGAATTCTCTGCCTGGTTCTACCCGCTGCCCGGAACGCTACGCAGGGCAAAAGCGATTCTCGTCCTCCGTGCTTGCTTTTTCTCAGAAAGAGCCGTGGTGTGCGTTTTCGCCGGAAAACGCGTTTTCGGCCGAAAACGTGTACGTTTGCACTTCCCGGCCACAGGGAAGCTACTAGCCGGGAATTCTCTGCCTGGTTCTACCCGCTGCCCGGAACGCTACGCAGGGCAAAAGCGATTCTCGTCCTCCGTGCTTGCTTTTTCTCAGAAAGAGCCGTGGTGTGCGTTTTCGCCGGTAAACGCGTTTTCGGCCGAAAACGTGTACGTTTGCACTTCCCGGCCACAGGGAAGCTGCTAGACGGGAATTCTCTGCCTGGTTCTACCCGCTGCCCGGAACGCTACGCAGGGCAAAAGCGATTCTCGTCCTCCGTGCTTGCTTTTTCTCAGAAAGAGCCGTGGTGTGCGTTTTCGCCGGAAAACGCGTTTTCGGCCGAAAACGTGTCCGTTTGCACTTCCCGGCCACAGGGAAGCTGCTAGCCGGGAATTCTCTGCCTGGTTCTACCCGCTGCCCGGAACGCTACGCAGGGCAAAAGCGATTCTCGTCCTCCGTGATTGCTTTATCTCAGAAAGAGCCGTGGTGTTCGTTTTCGCCGGTAAACGCCTTTTCGGCCGAAAACGTGTACGTTTGCACTTCCCGGCCACAGGGAAGCTGCTAGCCGGGAATTCTCTGCATGGTTCTACCCGCTGCCCGGAACGCTACGCAGGGCAAAAGCGATTCTCGTCCTCCGTGCTTGCTTTTTCTCAGAAAGAGCCGTGGTGTGCGTTTTCGCCGGAAAACGCGTTTTCGGCCGAAAACGTGTACGTTTGCACTTCCTGGCCACAGGGAAGCTGCTAGCCGGGAATTCTCTGCCTGGTTCTACCCGCTGCCCGGAACGCTACGCAGGGCAAAAGCGATTCTCGTCCTCCGTGCTTGCTTTTTCTCAGAAAGAGCCGTGGTGTGCGTTTTCGCCGGAAAACGCGTTTTCGGCGAAAACGTGTACGTTTGCACTTCCCGGCCACAGGGAAGCTGCTAGCCGGGAATTCTCTGCCTGGTTCTACCCGCTGCCCGGAACACTACGCAGGGCAAAAGCGATTCTCGTCCTCCGTGCTTGCTTTTTCTCAGAAAGAGCCGTGGTGTGCGTTTTCGCGGGAAAACGCGTTTTCAGCCGAAAACGTGTACGTTTGCACTTCCCGGCCACAGGGAAGCTGCTAGCCGGGAATTCTCTGCCTGGTTCTACCCGCTGCCCGGAACGCTATGCAGATCAAAAGCGATTCTCGTCCTCCGTGCTTGCTTTTTCTCAGAAAGAGCCGTGGTGTGCGTTTTCGCCGGTAAACGCCTTTTCGGCCGAAAACGTGTACGTTTGCACTTCCCCGCCACAGGGAAGCTGCTAGCCGGGAATTCTCTGCCTGGTTCTACCCGCTGCCCGGAACGCTACGCAGGGCAAAAGCGATTCTCGTCCTCCGTGCTTGCTTTTTCTCAGAAAGAGCCGTGGTGTGCTTTTTCGCCGGAAAACGCGTTTTAGGCCGAAAACGTGTACGTTTGCACTTCCCCGCCACAGGGAAGCTGCTAGCCGGGAATTCTCTGCCTGGTTCTACCCGCTGCCCGGAACACTACGCAGGGCAAAAGCGATTCTCGTCCTCCGTGCTTGCTTTTCTCAGAAAGAGCCGTGGTGTGCGTTTTCGCCGGAAAACGCGTTTTCGGCCGAAAACGTGTACGTTTGCACTTCCCCGCCACAGGGAAGCTGCTAGACGGGAATTCTCTGCCTGGTCCTACCCTCTGCCCGGAGCGTTACGCAGGGCAAAAGCGATTCTCGTCCTCCGTGCTTGCTTTTTCTCAGAATGAGCCGTGGTGTGCGTTTTCGCCGGAAAACGCGTTTTCGGCCGAAAACGTGTACGTTTGCACTTCCCCGCCACAGGGAAGCTGCTAGACGGGAATTCTCTGCCTGGTTCTACCCTCTGCCCGGAGCGCTACGCACGGCAAAAGCGATTCTCGTCCTCCGTGCTTGCTTTTTCTCAGAATGAGCCGTGGTGTGCGTTTTCGCCGGAAAACGCGTTTTCGGCCGAAAACGTGTCCGTTTGCACTTCCCGGCCACAGGGAAGCTGCTAGCCGGGAATTCTCTGCCTGGTTCTACCCGCTGCCCGGAACGCTACGCAGGGCAAAAGCGATTCTCGTCCTCCGTGCTTGCTTTATCTCAGAAAGAGCCGTGGTGTTCGTTTTCGCCGGAAAACGCGTTTTCGGCCGAAAACGTGTACGTTTGCACTTCCCGGCCACAGGGAAGCTGCTAGCCGGGAATTCTCTGCATGGTTCTACCCGCTGCCCGGAACGCTACGCAGGGCAAAAGCGATTCTCGTCCTCCGTGCTTGCTTTTTCTCAGAAAGAGCCGTGGTGTGCGTTTTCGCCGGAAAACGCGTTTTCGGCCGAAAACGTGTACGTTTGCACTTCCTGGCCACAGGGAAGCTGCTAGCCGGGAATTCTCTGCCTGGTTCTACCCGCTGCCCGGAACGCTACGCAGGGCAAAAGCGATTCTCGTCCTCCGTGCTTGCTTTTTCTGAGAAAGAGCCATGGTGTGCTTTTTCGCCGGAAAATGCGTTTTCGGCCGAAAACGTGTACGTTTGCACTTCCCGGCCACAGGGAAGCTGCTAGCCGGGAATTCTCTGCCTGGTTCTACCCGCTGCCCGGAACGCTACGCAGGGCAAAAGCGATTCTCGTCCTCCGTGCTTGCTTTTTCTCAGAAAGAGCCGTGGTGTGCGTTTTCGCCGGAAAACGCGTTTTCGGCCGAAAACGTGTACGTTTGCACTTCCCCGCCACAGGGAAACTGCTAGACGGGAATTCTCTGCCTGGTTCTACCCTCTGCCCGGAGCGTTACGCAGGGCAAAAGCGATTCTCGTCCTCCGTGCTTGCTTTTTCTCAGAATGAGCCGTGGTGTGCGTTTTCGCCGGAAAACGCGTTTTCGGCCGAAAACGTGTACGTTTGCACTTCCCGGCCACAGGGAAGCTGCTAGACGGGAATTCTCTGCCTGGTTCTACCCTCTGCCCGGAGCGCTACGCAGGGCAAAAGCGATTCTCGTCCTCCGTGCTTGCTTTTTCTCAGAATGAGCCGTGGTGTGCGTTTTCGCCGGAAAACGCGTTTTCGGCCGAAAACGTGTACGTTTGCACTTCCCGGCCACAGGGAAGCTGCTAGCCGGGAATTCTCTGCCTGGTTCTACCCGCTGCCCGGAACGCTACGCAGGGCAAAAGCGATTCTCGTCCTCCGTGCTTGCTTTTTCTCAGAAAGAGCCGTGGTGTGCGTTTTCGCCGGAAAACGCGTTTTCGGACGAAAACGTGTACGTTTGCACTTCCCGGCCACAGGGAAGCTGCTAGCCGGGAATTCTCTGCCTGGTTCTACCCGCTGCCCGGAACGCTACGCAGGGCAAAAGCGATTCTCGTCCTCCGTGCTTGCTTTTTCTCAGAAAGAGCCGTGGTGTGCGTTTTCGCCGGAAAACGCGTTTTCGGCCGAAAACGTGTACGTTTGCACTTCCCGGCCACAGGGAAGCTGCTAGCCGGGAATTCTCTGCCTGGTTCTACCCGCTGCCCGGAACGCTACGCAGGGCAAAAGCGATTCTCGTCCTCCGTGCTTGCTTTATCTCAGAAAGAGCCGTGGTGTGCGTTTTCGCCGCAAAACGCGTTTTCGGCCGAAAACGTGTACGTTTGCACTTCCCCGCCACAGGGAAGCTGCTAGCCGGCAATTCTCTGCCTGGTTCTACCCGCTGCCCGGAACACTACGCAGGGTAAAAGCGATTCTCGTCCTCCGTGCTTGCTTTTTCTCAGAAAGAGCCGTGGTGTGCGTTTTCGCCAGAAAACGCGTTTTCGGCCGAAAACGTGTACGTTTGCACTTCCCGGCCACAGGGAAGCTGCTAGCCGGGAATTCTCTGCCTGGTTCTACCCGCTGCCCGGAACGCTACGCAGGGCAAAAGCGATTCTCGTCCTCCGTGCTTGCTTTTTCTCAGAAAGAGCCGTGGTGTGCGTTTTCGCCGGTAAACGCGTTTTCGACCGAAAACGTGTACGTTTGCACTTCCCGGCCACAGGGAAGCTGCTAGCCGGGAATTCTCTGCCTGGTTCTACCCGCTGCCCGGAACGCTACGCAGGGTAAAAGCGATTCTCGTCCTCCGTGCTTGCTTTTTCTCAGAAAGAGCCGTGGTGTGCGTTTTCGCCGGTAAACGCGTTTTCGGCGAAAACGTGTACGTTTGCACTTCCCGGCCACAGGGAAGCTGCTAGCCGGGAACTCTCTGCTGGTTCTACCCGCTGCCCGGAACGCTACGCAGGGCAAAAGCGATTCTCGTCCTCCGTGCTTGCTTTTTCTCAGAAAGAGCCGTGGTGTGCGTTTTCGCCGGAAAACGCGTTTTCGGCCGAAAACGTGTACGTTTGCACTTCCCGGCCACAGGGAAGCTGCTAGACGGGAATTCTCTGCCTGGTTCTACCCGCTGCCCGGAACGCTACGCAGGGCAAAAGCGATTCTCGTCCTCCGTGCTTGCTTTTTCTCAGAAAGAGCCGTGGTGTGCGTTTTCGCCGGAAAACGCGTTTTCGGCCGAAAACGTGTACGTTTGCACTTCCCGGCCACAGGGAAGCTGCTAGCCGGGAATTCTCTGCCTGGTTCTACCCGCTGCCCGGAACGCTACGCAGGGCAAAAGCGATTCTCGTCCTCCGTGCTTGCTTTTTCTCAGAAAGAGCCGTGGTGTGCGTTTTCGCGGGAAAACGCGTTTTCGGCGAAAACGTGTACGTTTGCACTTCCCGGCCACAGGGAAGCTGCTAGCCGGGAATTCTCTGCCTGGTTCTACCCGCTGCCCGGAACACTACGCAGGGCAAAAGCGATTCTCGTCCTCCGTGCTTGCTTTTTCTCAGAAAGAGCCGTGGTGTGCGTTTTCGCGGGAAAACGCGTTTTCGGCCGAAAACGTGTACGTTTGCACTTCCCGGCCACAGGGAAGCTGCTAGCCGGGAATTCTCTGCCTGGTTCTACCCGCTGCCCGGAACGCTACACAGGGCAAAAGCGATTCTCGTCCTCCGTGCTTGCTTTTTCTCAGAAAGAGCCGTGGTGTGCGTTTTCGCCGGAAAACGCGTTTTCGGCCGAAAACGTGTACGTTTGCACTTCCCGGCCACAGGGAAGCTGCTAGCCGGGAATTCTCTGCCTGGTTCTACCCGCTGCCCGGAACGCTACGCAGGGCAAAAGCGATTCTCGTCCTCCGTGCTTGCTTTTTCTCAGAAAGAGCCGTGGTGTGCGTTTTCACCGGTAAACGCGTTTTCGGCCGAAAACGTGTACGTTTGCACTTCCCGGCCACAGGGAAGCTGCTAGACGGGAATTCTCTGCCTGGTTCTACCCGCTGCCCGGAACGCTACGCAGGGCAAAAGCGATTCTCGTCCTCCGTGCTTGCTTTTTCTCAGAAAGAGCCGTGGTGTTCGTTTTCGCTGGAAAACGCGTTTTCGGCCGAAAACGTGTACGTTTGCACTTCCCGGCCACAGGGAAGCTGCTAGCCGGGAATTCTCTGCATGGTTCTAGCCGCTGCCCGGAACGCTACGCAGGGCAAAAGCGATTCTCGTCCTCCGTGCTTGCTTTTTCTCAGAAAGAGCCGTGGTGTGCGTTTTCGCCGGAAAACGCGTTTTCGGCCGAAAACGTGTACGTTTGCACTTCCCCGCCACAGGGAAGCTGCTAGACGGGAATTCTCTGCCTGGTCCTACCCTCTGCCCGGAGCGTTACGCAGGGCAAAAGCGATTCTCGTCCTCCGTGCTTGCTTTTTCTCAGAATGAGCCGTGGTGTGCGTTTTCGCCGGAAAACGCGTTTTCGGCCGAAAACGTGTACGTTTGCACTTCCCGGCCACAGGGAAGCTGCTAGCCGGGAATTCTCTGCCTGGTTCTACCCTCTGCCCGGAGCGCTACGCAGGGCAAAAGCGATTCTCGTCCTCCGTGCTTGCTTTTTCTCAGAATGAGCCGTGGTGTGCGTTTTCGCCGGAAAACGCGTTTTCGGCCGAAAACGTGTCCGTTTGCACTTCCCGGCCACAGGGAAGCTGCTAGACGGGAATTCTCTGCCTGGTTCTACCCGCTGCCCGGAACGGTACGCAGGGCGAAAGCGATTCTCGTCCTCCGTGCTTGCTTTTTCTCAGAAAGAGCCGTGGTGTGCGTTTTCGCCGGAAAACGCGTTTTCGGACGAAAACGTGTACGTTTGCACTTCCCGGCCACAGGGAAGCTGCTAGCCGGGAATTCTCTGCCTGGTTCTACCCGCTGCCCGGAACGCTACGCAGGGCAAAAGCGATTCTCGTCCTCCGTGCTTGCTTTTTCTCAGAAAGAGCCGTGGTGTGCGTTTTCGCCGGAAAACGCGTTTTCGGCCGAAAACGTGTACGTTTGCACTTCCCGGCCACAGGGAAGCTGCTAGCCGGGAATTCTCTGCCTGGTTCTACCCGCTGCCCGGAACGCTACGCAGGGCAAAAGCGATTCTCGTCCTCCGTGCTTGCTTTTTCTCAGAAAGAGCCGTGGTGTGCGTTTTCGTCGGAAAACGCGTTTTCGGCCGAAAACGTGTACGTTTGCACTTCCCGGCCACAGGGAAGCTGCTAGCCGGGAATTCTCTGCCTGGTTCTACCCGCTGCCCGGAACGCTACGCAGGGCAAAAGCGATTCTCGTCCTCCGTGCTTGCTTTTTCTCAGAAAGAGCCGTGGTGTGCGTTTTCGCCGGAAAACGCGTTTTCGGCCGAAAACGTGTACGTTTGCACTTCCCCGCCACAGGGAAGCTGCTAGCCGGGAATTCTCTGCCTGGTTCTACCCGCTGCCCGGAACGCTACGCAGGGCAAAAGCGATTCTCGTCCTCCGTGCTTGCTTTTTCTCAGAAAGAGCCGTGGTGTGCGTTTTCGCCGGAAAACGCGTTTTCGGACGAAAACGTGTACGTTTGCACTTCCCGGCCACAGGGAAGCTGCTAGCCGGGAATTCTCTGCCTGGTTCTACCCGCTGCCCGGAACGCTACGCAGGGCAAAAGCGATTCTCGTCCTCCGTGCTTGCTTTTTCTCAGAAAGAGCCGTATTGTGCGTTTTCGCGGGAAAACGCGTTTTCGGCCGAAAACGTGTACGTTTGCACTTCCCCGCCACAGGGAAGCTGCTAGCCGGGAATTCTCTGCCTGGTTCTACCCGCTGCCCGGAACGCTACGCAGGGCAAAAGCGATTCTCGTCCTCCGTGCTTGCTTTTTCTCAGAAAGAGCCATGGTGTGCTTTTTCGCCGGAAAATGCGTTTTCGGCCGAAAACGTGTACGTTTGCACTTCCCCGCCACAGGGAAGCTGCTAGCCGGGAATTCTCTGCCTGGTTCTACCCGCTGCCCGGAACGCTACGCAGGGCAAAAGCGATTCTCGTCCTCCGTGCTTGCTTTTTCTCAGAAAGAGCCGTGGTGTGCGTTTTCGCCAGAAAACGCTTTTTCGGCCGAAAACGTGTACGTTTGCACTTCCCGGCCACAGGGAAGCTGCTAGCCGGGAATTCTCTGCCTGGTTCTACCCGCTGCCCGGAACGCTACGCAGGGCAAAAGCGATTCTCGTCCTCCGTGCTTGCTTTTTCTCAGAAAGAGCCGAGGTGTGCGTTTTCTCGGGAAAACGCGTTTTCGGACGAAAACGTGTACGTTTGCACTTCCCGGCCACAGGGAAGCTGCTAGACGGGAATTCTCTGCCTGGTTCTACCCGCTGCCCGGAACACTACGCAGGGAAAAAGCGATTCTCGTCCTCCGTGCTTGCTTTTTCTCAGAAAGAGCCGTGGTGTGCGTTTTCGCCGGAAAACGCGTTTTCGGCCGAAAACGTGTACGTTTGCACTTCCCCGCCACAGGGAAGCTGCTAGACGGGAATTCTCTGCCTGGTTCTACCCGCTGCCCGGAACGCTACGCAGGGCAAAAGCGATTCTCGTCCTCCGTGCTTGCTTTTTCTCAGAAAGAGCCGTGGTGTGCGTTTTCGCCAGAAAACGCGTTTTCGGCCGAAAACGTGTACGTTTGCACTTCCCCGCCACAGGGAAGCTGTTAGCCGGGAATTCTCTGCCTGGTTCTACCCGCTGCCCGGAACGCTACGCAGGGCAAAAGCGATTCTCGTCCTCCGTGCTTGCTTTTTCTCAGAAAGAGCCGTGGTGTGCGTTTTCGCGGGAAAACGCGTTTTCGGCCGAAAACGTGTACGTTTGCACTTCCCCGCCACAGGGAAGCTGCTAGCCGGGAATTCTCTGCCTGGTTCTACCCGCTGCCCGGAACGCTACGCAGGGCAAAAGCGATTCTCGTCCTCCGTGCTTGCTTTTTCTCAGAAAGAGCCGTGGTGTGCGTTTTCGCGGGAAAACGCGTTTTCGGCCGAAAACGTGTACGTTTGCACTTCCCGGCCACAGGGAAGCTGCTAGCCGGGAATTCTCTGCCTGGTTCTACCCGCTGCCCGGAACGCTACGCAGGGCAAAAGCGATTCTCGTCCTCCGTGCTTGCTTTTTCTCAGAAAGAGCCGTGGTGTGCGTTTTCGCCGGAAAACGCGTTTTCGGCCGAAAACGTGTACGTTTGCACTTCCCCGCCACAGGGAAGCTGCTAGACGGGAATTCTCTGCCTGGTTCTACCCTCTGCCCGGAACGCTACGCAGGGCAAAAGCGATTCTCGTCCTCCGTGCTTGCTTTTTCTCAGAATGAGCCGTGGTGTGCGTTTTCGCCGGAAAACGCGTTTTCGGCCGAAAACGTGTCCGTTTGCACTTCCCCGCCACAGGGAAGCTGCTAGACGGGAATTCTCTGCCTGGTTCTACCCGCTGCCCGGAACGCTACGCAGGGCAAAAGCGATTCTCGTCCTCCGTGCTTGCTTTTTCTCAGAAAGAGCCGTGGTGTGCGTTTTCGCCGGAAAACGCGTTTTCGGACGAAAACGTGTACGTTTGCACTTCCCGGCCACAGGGAAGCTGCTAGCCGGGAATTCTCTGCCTGGTTCTACCCGCTGCCCGGAACGCTACGCAGGGCAAAAGCGATTCTCGTCCTCCGTGCTTGCTTTTTCTCAGAAAGAGCCGTGGTGTGCGTTTTCGCCGGAAAACGCGTTTTCGGCCGAAAACGTGTACGTTTGCACTTCCCGGCCACAGGGAAGCTGCTAGCCGGGAATTCTCTGCCTGGTTCTACCCGCTGCCCGGAACGCTACGCAGGGCAAAAGCGATTCTCGTCCTCCGTGCTTGCTTTTTCTCAGAAAGAGCCGTGGTGTGCGTTTTCGCGGGAAAACGCGTTTTCGGCCGAAAACGTGTACGTTTGCACTTCCCGGCCACAGGGAAGCTGCTAGCCGGGAATTCTCTGCCTGGTTCTACCCGCTGCCCGGAACGCTACGCAGGGCAAAAGCGATTCTCGTCCTCCGTGCTTGCTTTTTCTCAGAAAGAGCCGTGGTGTGCGTTTTCGCGGGAAAACGCGTTTTCGGCCGAAAACGTGTACGTTTGCACTTCCCCGCCACAGGGAAGCTGCTAGCCGGGAATTCTCTGCCTGGTTCTACCCGCTGCCCGGAACGCTACGCAGGGCAAAAGCGATTCTCGTCCTCCGTGCTTGCTTTTTCTCAGAAAGAGCCGTGGTGTGCGTTTTCGCGGGAAAACGCGTTTTCGGCCGAAAACGTGTACGTTTGCACTTCCCCGCCACAGGGAAGCTGCTAGCCGGGAATTCTCTGCCTGGTTCTACCCGCTGCCCGGAACGCTACGCAGGGCAAAAGCGATTCTCGTCCTCCGTGCTTGCTTTTTCTCAGAATGAGCCGTGGTGTGCGTTTTCGCCGGAAAACGCGTTTTCGGCCGAAAACGTGTACGTTTGCACTTCCCCGCCACAGGGAAGCTGCTAGACGGGAATTCTCTGCCTGGTTCTACCCTCTGCCCGGAGCGCTACGCAGGGCAAAAGCGATTCTCGTCCTCCGTGCTTGCTTTTTCTCAGAATGAGCCGTGGTGTGCGTTTTCGCCGGAAAACGCGTTTTCGGCCGAAAACGTGTCCGTTTGCACTTCCCCGCCACAGGGAAGCTGCTAGACGGGAATTCTCTGCCTGGTTCTACCCGCTGCCCGGAACGGTACGCAGGGCAAAAGCGATTCTCGTCCTCCGTGCTTGCTTTTTCTCAGAAAGAGCCGTGGTGTGCGTTTTCGCCGGAAAACGCGTTTTCGGACGAAAACGTGTACGTTTGCACTTCCCGGCCACAGGGAAGCTGCTAGCCGGGAATTCTCTGCCTGGTTCTACCCGCTGCCCGGAACGCTACGCAGGGCAAAAGCGATTCTCGTCCTCCGTGCTTGCTTTTTCTCAGAAAGAGCCGTGGTGTGCGTTTTCGCCGGAAAACGCGTTTTCGGCCGAAAACGTGTACGTTTGCACTTCCCGGCCACAGGGAAGCTGCTAGCCGGGAATTCTCTGCCTGGTTCTACCCGCTGCCCGGAACGCTACGCAGGGCAAAAGCGATTCTCGTCCTCCGTGCTTGCTTTTTCTCAGAAAGAGCCGTGGTGTGCGTTTTCGCGGGAAAACGCGTTTTCGGCCGAAAACGTGTACGTTTGCACTTCCCGGCCACAGGGAAGCTGCTAGCCGGGAATTCTCTGCCTGGTTCTACCCGCTGCCCGGAACGCTACGCAGGGCAAAAGCGATTCTCGTCCTCCGTGCTTGCTTTTTCTCAGAAAGAGCCGTGGTGTGCGTTTTCGCCGGAAAACGCGTTTTCGGCCGAAAACGTGTACGTTTGCACTTCCCCGCCACAGGGAAGCTGCTAGCCGGGAATTCTCTGCCTGGTTCTACCCGCTGCCCGGAACGCTACGCAGGGCAAAAGCGATTCTCGTCCTCCGTGCTTGCTTTTTCTCAGAAAGAGCCGTGGTGTGCGTTTTCGCGGGAAAACGCGTTTTCGGCCGAAAACGTGTACGTTTGCACTTCCCGGCCACAGGGAAGTTGCTAGCCGGGAATTCTCTGCCTGGTTCTACCCGCTGCCCGGAACGCTACGCAGGGCAAAAGCGATTCTCGTCCTCCGTGCTTGCTTTTTCTCAGAAAGAGCCGTATTGTGCGTTTTCGCGGGAAAACGCGTTTTCGGCCGAAAACGTGTACGTTTGCACTTCCCCGCCACAGGGAAGCTGCTAGCCGGGAATTCTCTGCCTGGTTCTACCCGCTGCCCGGAACGCTACGCAGGGCAAAAGCGATTCTCGTCCTCCGTGCTTGATTTTTCTCAGAAAGAGCCATGGTGTGCTTTTTCGCCGGAAAATGCGTTTTCGGCCGAAAACGTGTACGTTTGCACTTCCCCGCCACAGGGAAGCTGCTAGCCGGGAATTCTCTGCCTGGTTCTACCCGCTGCCCGGAACGCTACGCAGGGCAAAAGCGATTCTCGTCCTCCGTGCTTGCTTTTTCTCAGAAAGAGCCGTGGTGTGCGTTTTCGTCGGAAAACGCGTTTTCGGCCGGAAACGTGTACGTTTGCACTTCCCGGCCACAGGGAAGCTGCTAGCCGGGAATTCTCTGCCTGGTTCTACCCGCTGCCCGGAACGCTACGCAGGGCAAAAGCGATTCTCGTCCTCCGTGCTTGCTTTTTCTCAGAAAGAGCCGTGGTGTGCGTTTTCGCCGGAAAACGCGTTTTCGGACGAAAACGTGTACGTTTGCACTTCCCGGCCACAGGGAAGCTGCTAGCCGGGAATTCTCTGCCTGGTTCTACCCGCTGCCCGGAACACTACGCAGGGCAAAAGCGATTCTCGTCCTCCGTGCTTGCTTTTTCTCAGAAAGAGCCGTGGTGTGCGTTTTCGCCAGAAAACGCGTTTTCGGCCGAAAACGTGTACGTTTGCACTTCCCCGCCACAGGGAAGCTGCTAGCCGGGAATTCTCTGCCTGGTTCTACCCGCTGCCCGGAACGCTACGCAGGGCAAAAGCGATTCTCGTCTTCCGTGCTTGCTTTTTCTCAGAAAGAGCTGTGGTGTGCGTTTTCGCCGGAAAACGCGTTTTCGGCCGAAAACGTGTACGTTTGCACTTCCCGGCCACAGGGAAGCTGCTAGAAGGGAATTCTCTGCCTGGTTCTACCCGCTGCCCGGAACGCTACGCAGGGCAAAAGCGATTCTCGTCCTCCGTGCTTGCTTTATCTCAGAAAGAGCCGTGGTGTGCGTTTTCGCCGGAAAACGCGTTTTAGGCCGAAAACGTGTACGTTTGCACTTCCCCGCCACATGGAAGCTGCTAGCCGGGAATTCTCTGCCTGGTTCTACCCGCTGCCCGGAACGCTACGCAGGGCAAAAGCGATTCTCGTCCTCCGTGCTTGCTTTTTCTCAGAAAGAGCCATGGTGTGCTTTTTCGCCGGAAAATGCGTTTTCGGCCGAAAACGTGTACGTTTGCACTTCCCCGCCACAGGGAAGCTGCTAGCCGGGAATTCTCTGCCTGGTTCTACCCGCTGCCCGGAACGCTACGCAGGGCAAAAGCGATTCTCGTCCTCCGTGCTTGCTTTTTCTCAGAAAGAGCCGTATTGTGCGTTTTCGCGGGAAAACGCGTTTTCGGCCGAAAACGTGTACGTTTGCACTTCCCCGCCACAGGGAAGCTGCTAGACGGGAATTCTCTGCCTGGTTCTACCCGCTGCCCGGAACGCTACGCAGGGCAAAAGCGATTCTCGTCCTCCGTGCTTGATTTTTCTCAGAAAGAGCCATGGTGTGCTTTTTCGCCGGAAAATGCGTTTTCGGCCGAAAACGTGTACGTTTGCACTTCCCCGCCACAGGGAAGCTGCTAGCCGGGAATTCTCTGCCTGGTTCTACCCGCTGCCCGGAACGCTACGCAGGGCAAAAGCGATTCTCGTCCTCCGTGCTTGCTTTTTCTCAGAAAGAGCCGTGGTGTGCGTTTTCGTCGGAAAACGCGTTTTCGGCCGAAAACGTGTACGTTTGCACTTCCCGGCCACAGGGAAGCTGCTAGCCGGGAATTCTCTGCCTGGTTCTACCCGCTGCCCGGAACGCTACGCAGGGCAAAAGCGATTCTCGTCCTCCGTGCTTGCTTTTTCTCAGAAAGAGCCGTGGTGTGCGTTTTCGCCGGAAAACGCGTTTTCGGACGAAAACGTGTACGTTTGCACTTCCCGGCCACAGGGAAGCTGCTAGACGGGAATTCTCTGCCTGGTTCTACCCGCTGCCCGGAACACTACGCAGGGCAAAAGCGATTCTCGTCCTCCGTGCTTGCTTTTTCTCAGAAAGAGCCGTGGTGTGCGTTTTCGCCAGAAAACGCGTTTTCGGCCGAAAACGTGTACGTTTGCACTTCCCCGCCACAGGGAAGCTGCTAGCCGGGAATTCTCTGCCTGGTTCTACCCGCTGCCCGGAACGCTACGCAGGGCAAAAGCGATTCTCGTCTTCCGTGCTTGCTTTTTCTCAGAAAGAGCTGTGGTGTGCGTTTTCGCCGGAAAACGCGTTTTCGGCCGAAAACGTGTACGTTTGCACTTCCCGGCCACAGGGAAGCTGCTAGAAGGGAATTCTCTGCCTGGTTCTACCCGCTGCCCGGAACGCTACGCAGGGCAAAAGCGATTCTCGTCCTCCGTGCTTGCTTTATCTCAGAAAGAGCCGTGGTGTGCGTTTTCGCCGGAAAACGCGTTTTAGGCCGAAAACGTGTACGTTTGCACTTCCCCGCCACATGGAAGCTGCTAGCCGGGAATTCTCTGCCTGGTTCTACCCGCTGCCCGGAACGCTACGCAGGGCAAAAGCGATTCTCGTCCTCCGTGCTTGCTTTTTCTCAGAAAGAGCCATGGTGTGCTTTTTCGCCGGAAAATGCGTTTTCGGCCGAAAACGTGTACGTTTGCACTTCCCCGCCACAGGGAAGCTGCTAGCCGGGAATTCTCTGCCTGGTTCTACCCGCTGCCCGGAACGCTACGCAGGGCAAAAGCGATTCTCGTCCTCCGTGCTTGCTTTTTCTCAGAAAGAGCCGTATTGTGCGTTTTCGCGGGAAAACGCGTTTTCGGCCGAAAACGTGTACGTTTGCACTTCCCCGCCACAGGGAAGCTGCTAGACGGGAATTCTCTGCCTGGTTCTACCCGCTGCCCGGAACGCTACGCAGGGCAAAAGCGATTCTCGTCCTCCGTGCTTGATTTTTCTCAGAAAGAGCCATGGTGTGCTTTTTCGCCGGAAAATGCGTTTTCGGCCGAAAACGTGTACGTTTGCACTTCCCCGCCACAGGGAAGCTGCTAGACGGGAATTCTCTGCCTGGTTCTACCCGCTGCCCGGAACGCTACGCAGGGCAAAAGCGATTCTCGTCCTCCGTGCTTGCTTTTTCTCAGAAAGAGCCGTGGTGTGCGTTTTCGTCGGAAAACGCGTTTTCGGCCGAAAACGTGTACGTTTGCACTTCCCGGCCACAGGGAAGCTGCTAGACGGGAATTCTCTGCCTGGTTCTACCCGCTGCCCGGAACACTACGCAGGGCAAAAGCGATTCTCGTCCTCCGTGCTTGCTTTTTCTCAGAAAGAGCCGTGGTGTGCGTTTTCGCCAGAAAACGCGTTTTCGGCCGAAAACGTGTACGTTTGCACTTCCCCGCCACAGGGAAGCTGCTAGCCGGGAATTCTCTGCCTGGTTCTACCCGCTGCCCGGAACGCTACGCAGGGCAAAAGCGATTCTCGTCTTCCGTGCTTGCTTTTTCTCAGAAAGAGCTGTGGTGTGCGTTTTCGCCGGAAAACGCGTTTTCGGCCGAAAACGTGTACGTTTGCACTTCCCGGCCACAGGGAAGCTGCTAGAAGGGAATTCTCTGCCTGGTTCTACCCGCTGCCCGGAACGCTACGCAGGGCAAAAGCGATTCTCGTCCTCCGTGCTTGCTTTATCTCAGAAAGAGCCGTGGTGTGCGTTTTCGCCGGAAAACGCGTTTTAGGCCGAAAACGTGTACGTTTGCACTTCCCCGCCACATGGAAGCTGCTAGCCGGGAATTCTCTGCCTGGTTCTACCCGCTGCCCGGAACGCTACGCAGGGCAAAAGCGATTCTCGTCCTCCGTGCTTGCTTTTTCTCAGAAAGAGCCATGGTGTGCTTTTTCGCCGGAAAATGCGTTTTCGGCCGAAAACGTGTACGTTTGCACTTCCCCGCCACAGGGAAGCTGCTAGCCGGGAATTCTCTGCCTGGTTCTACCCGCTGCCCGGAACGCTACGCAGGGCAAAAGCGATTCTCGTCCTCCGTGCTTGCTTTTTCTCAGAAAGAGCCGTATTGTGCGTTTTCGCGGGAAAACGCGTTTTCGGCCGAAAACGTGTACGTTTGCACTTCCCCGCCACAGGGAAGCTGCTAGACGGGAATTCTCTGCCTGGTTCTACCCGCTGCCCGGAACGCTACGCAGGGCAAAAGCGATTCTCGTCCTCCGTGCTTGATTTTTCTCAGAAAGAGCCATGGTGTGCTTTTTCGCCGGAAAATGCGTTTTCGGCCGAAAACGTGTACGTTTGCACTTCCCCGCCACAGGGAAGCTGCTAGCCGGGAATTCTCTGCCTGGTTCTACCCGCTGCCCGGAACGCTACGCAGGGCAAAAGCGATTCTCGTCCTCCGTGCTTGCTTTTTCTCAGAAAGAGCCGTGGTGTGCGTTTTCGTCGGAAAACGCGTTTTCGGCCGAAAACGTGTACGTTTGCACTTCCCGGCCACAGGGAAGCTGCTAGCCGGGAATTCTCTGCCTGGTTCTACCCGCTGCCCGGAACGCTACGCAGGGCAAAAGCGATTCTCGTCCTCCGTGCTTGCTTTTTCTCAGAAAGAGCCGTGGTGTGCGTTTTCGCCGGAAAACGCGTTTTCGGACGAAAACGTGTACGTTTGCACTTCCCGGCCACAGGGAAGCTGCTAGACGGGAATTCTCTGCCTGGTTCTACCCGCTGCCCGGAACACTACGCAGGGCAAAAGCGATTCTCGTCCTCCGTGCTTGCTTTTTCTCAGAAAGAGCCGTGGTGTGCGTTTTCGCCAGAAAACGCGTTTTCGGCCGAAAACGTGTACGTTTGCACTTCCCCGCCACAGGGAAGCTGCTAGCCGGGAATTCTCTGCCTGGTTCTACCCGCTGCCCGGAACGCTACGCAGGGCAAAAGCGATTCTCGTCTTCCGTGCTTGCTTTTTCTCAGAAAGAGCCGTGGTGTGCGTTTTCGCCGGAAAACGCGTTTTCGGCCGAAAACGTGTACGTTTGCACTTCCCGGCCACAGGGAAGCTGCTAGAAGGGAATTCTCTGCCTGGTTCTACCCGCTGCCCGGAACGCTACGCAGGGCAAAAGCGATTCTCGTCCTCCGTGCTTGCTTTATCTCAGAAAGAGCCGTGGTGTGCGTTTTCGCGGCAAAACCCGTTTTCGGCCTAAAACGTGTACGTTTGCACTTCCCCGCCACAGGGAAGCTGCTAGCCGGGAATTCTCTGCCTGGTTCTACCCGCTGCCCGGAACGCTACGCAGGGCAAAAGCGATTCTCGTCCTCCGTGCTTGCTTTTTCTCAGAAAGAGCCATGGTGTGCTTTTTCGCCGGAAAATGCGTTTTCGGCCGAAAACGTGTACGTTTGCACTTCCCCGCCACAGGGAAGCTGCTAGCCGGGAATTCTCTGCCTGGTTCTACCCGCTGCCCGGAACGCTACGCAGGGCAAAAGCGATTCTCGTCCTCCGTGCTTGCTTTTTCTCAGAAAGAGCCGTGGTGTGCGTTTTCGCGGGAAAACGCGTTTTCGGCCGAAAACGTGTACGTTTGCACTTCCCGGCCACAGGGAAGCTGCTAGCCGGGAATTCTCTGCCTGGTTCTACCCGCTGCCCGGAACGCTACGCAGGGCAAAAGCGATTCTCGTCCTCCGTGCTTGCTTTTTCTCAGAAAGAGCCGTGGTGTGCGTTTTCGCCGGAAAACGCGTTTTCGGACGAAAACGTGTACGTTTGCACTTCCCGGCCACAGGGAAGCTGCTAGACGGGAATTCTCTGCCTGGTTCTACCCGCTGCCCGGAACACTACGCAGGGCAAAAGCGATTCTCGTCCTCCGTGCTTGCTTTTTCTCAGAAAGAGCCGTGGTGTGCGTTTTCGCCAGAAAACGCGTTTTCGGCCGAAAACGTGTACGTTTGCACTTCCCCGCCACAGGGAAGCTCTTAGCCGGGAATTCTCTGCCTGGTTCTACCCGCTGCCCGGAACGCTACGCAGGGCAAAAGCGATTCTCGTCCTCCGTGCTTGCTTTTTCTCAGAAAGAGCCGTGGTGTGCGTTTTCGCCAGAAAACGCGTTTTCGGCCGAAAACGTGTACGTTTGCACTTCCCGGCCACAGGGAAGCTGCTAGCCGGGAATTCTCTGCCTGGTTCTACCCGCTGCCCGGAACGCTACGCAGGGCAAAAGCGATTCTCGTCCTCCGTGCTTGCTTTATCTCAGAAAGAGCCGTGGTGTGCGTTTTCGCCGGAAAACGCGTTTTCGGCCGAAAACGTGTACGTTTGCACTTCCCCGCCACAGGGAAGCTGCTAGACGGGAATTCTCTGCCTGGTTCTACCCTCTGCCCGGAACGCTACGCAGGGCAAAAGCGATTCTCGTCCTCCGTGCTTGCTTTTTCTCAGAATGAGCCGTGGTGTGCGTTTTTGCCGGAAAACGCGTTTTCGGCCGAAAACGTGTACGTTTGCACTTCCCGGCCACAGGGAAGCTGCTAGACGGGAATTCTCTGCCTGGTTCTACCCGCTGCCCGGAACGCTACGCAGGGCAAAAGCGATTCTCGTCCTCCGTGCTTGCTTTTTCTCAGAAAGAGCCATGGTGTGCTTTTTCGCCGGAAAATGCGTTTTCGGCCGAAAACGTGTACGTTTGCACTTCCCCGCCACAGGGAAGCTGCTAGCCGGGAATTCTCTGCCTGGTTCTACCCGCTGCCCGGAACGCTACGCAGGGCAAAAGCGATTCTCGTCCTCCGTGCTTGCTTTTTCTCAGAAAGAGCCGTGGTGTGCGTTTTCGCGGGAAAACGCGTTTTCGGACGAAAACGTGTACGTTTGCACTTCCCCGCCACAGGGAAGCTGCTAGCCGGGAATTCTCTGCCTGGTTCTACCCGCTGCCCGGAACGCTACGCAGGGCAAAAGCGATTCTCGTCCTCCGTGCTTGCTTTTTCTCAGAAAGAGCCGTGGTGTGCGTTTTCGCCAGAAAACGCGTTTTCGGCCGAAAACGTGTACGTTTGCACTTCCCCGCCACAGGGAAGCTGTTAGCCGGGAATTCTCTGCCTGGTTCTACCCGCTGCCCGGAACGCTACGCAGGGCAAAAGCGATTCTCGTCCTCCGTGCTTGCTTTTTCTCAGAAAGAGCCGTGGTGTGCGTTTTCGCGGGAAAACGCGTTTTCGGCCGAAAACGTGTACGTTTGCACTTCCCCGCCACAGGGAAGCTGCTAGCCGGGAATTCTCTGCCTGGTTCTACCCGCTGCCCGGAACGCTACGCAGGGCAAAAGCGATTCTCGTCCTCCGTGCTTGCTTTTTCTCAGAAAGAGCCGTGGTGTGCGTTTTCGCGGGAAAACGCGTTTTCGGCCGAAAACGTGTACGTTTGCACTTCCCGGCCACAGGGAAGCTGCTAGCCGGGAATTCTCTGCCTGGTTCTACCCGCTGCCCGGAACGCTACGCAGGGCAAAAGCGATTCTCGTCCCCCGTGCTTGCTTTTTCTCAGAAAGAGCCGTGGTGTGCGTTTTCGCCAGAAAACGCGTTTTCGGCCGAAAACGTGTACGTTTGCACTTCCCCGCCACAGGGAAGCTGCTAGCCGGGAATTCTCTGCCTGGTTCTACCCTCTGCCCGGAACGCTACGCAGGGCAAAAGCGATTCTCGTCCTCCGTGCTTGCTTTTTCTCAGAATGAGCCGTGGTGTGCGTTTTTGCCGGAAAACGCGTTTTCGGCCGAAAACGTGTACGTTTGCACTTCCCGGCCACAGGGAAGCTGCTAGACGGGAATTCTCTGCATGGTTCTACCCGCTGCCCGGAACGCTACGCAGGGCAAAAGCGATTCTCGTCCTCCGTGCTTGCTTTTTCTCAGAAAGAGCCGTGGTGTGCGTTTTCGCCGGAAAACGCGTTTTCGGCCGAAAACGTGTACGTTTGCACTTCCTGGCCACAGGGAAGCTGCTAGCCGGGAATTCTCTGCCTGGTTCTACCCGCTGCCCGGAACGCTACGCAGGGCAAAAGCGATTCTCGTCCTCCGTGCTTGCTTTTTCTCAGAAAGAGCCGTGGTGTGCGTTTTCGCCGGAAAACGCGTTTTCGGCCGAAAACGTGTACGTTTGCACTTCCCGGCCACAGGGAAGCTGCTAGCCGGGAATTCTCTGCCTGGTTCTACCCGCTGCCCGGAACGCTACGCAGGGCAAAAGCGATTCTCGTCCTCCGTGCTTGCTTTTTCTCAGAAAGAGCCGTGGTGTGCGTTTTAGCCAGAAAACGCGTTTTCGGCCGAAAACGTGTACGTTTGCACTTCCCGGCCACAGGGAAGCTGCTAGCCGGGAATTCTCTGCCTGGTTCTACCCGCTGCCCGGAACGCTACGCAGGGCAAAAGCGATTCTCGTCCTCCGTGCTTGCTTTTTCTCAGAAAGAGCCGTGGTGTGCGTTTTCGCCGGAAAACGTGTTTTCGGCCGAAAACGTGTACGTTTGCACTTCCCCGCCACAGGGAAGCTGCTAGACGGGAATTCTCTGCCTGGTTCTACCCTCTGCCCGGAGCGTTACGCAGGGCAAAAGCGATTCTCGTCCTCCGTGCTTGCTTTTTCTCAGAATGAGCCGTGGTGTGCGTTTTCGCCGGAAAACGCGTTTTCGGCCGAAAACGTGTACGTTTGCACTTCCCGGCCACAGGGAAGCTGCTAGACGGGAATTCTCTGCCTGGTTCTACCCTCTGCCCGGAGCGCTACGCAGGGCAAAAGCGATTCTCGTCCTCCGTGCTTGCTTTTTCTCAGAATGAGCCGTGGTGTGCGTTTTCGCCGGAAAACGCGTTTTCGGCCGAAAACGTGTCCGTTTGCACTTCCCCGCCACAGGGAAGCTGCTAGACGGGAATTCTCTGCCTGGTTCTACCCGCTGCCCGGAACGCTACGCAGGGCAAAAGCGATTCTCGTCCTCCGTGCTTGCTTTTTCTCAGAAAGAGCCGTGGTGTGCGTTTTCGCCGGAAAACGCGTTTTCGGACGAAAACGTGTACGTTTGCACTTCCCGGCCACAGGGAAGCTGCTAGCCGGGAATTCTCTGCCTGGTTCTACCCGCTGCCCGGAACGCTACGCAGGGCAAAAGCGATTCTCGTCCTCCGTGCTTGCTTTTTCTCAGAAAGAGCCGTGGTGTGCGTTTTCGCCGGAAAACGCGTTTTCGGCCGAAAACGTGTACGTTTGCACTTCCCGGCCACAGGGAAGCTGCTAGCCGGGAATTCTCTGCCTGGTTCTACCCGCTGCCCGGAACGCTACGCAGGGCAAAAGCGATTCTCGTCCTCCGTGCTTGCTTTTTCTCAGAAAGAGCCGTGGTGTGCGTTTTCGCCGGAAAACGCGTTTTCGGCCGAAAACGTGTACGTTTGCACTTCCCGGCCACAGGGAAGCTGCTAGCCGGGAATTCTCTGCCTGGTTCTACCCGCTGCCCGGAACGCTACGCAGGGCAAAAGCGATTCTCGTCCTCCGTGCTTGCTTTTTCTCAGAAAGAGCCGTGGTGTGCGTTTTCGCCGGAAAACGCGTTTTCGGCCGAAAACGTGTACGTTTGCACTTCCCCGCCACAGGGAAGCTGCTAGCCGGGAATTCTCTGCCTGGTTCTACCCGCTGCCCGGAACGCTACGCAGGGCAAAAGCGATTCTCGTCCTCCGTGCTTGCTTTTTCTCAGAAAGAGCCGTGGTGTGCGTTTTCGCGGGAAAACGCGTTTTCGGCCGAAAACGTGTACGTTTGCACTTCCCGGCCACAGGGAAGCTGCTAGCCGGGAATTCTCTGCCTGGTTCTACCCGCTGCCCGGAACGCTACGCAGGGCAAAAGCGATTCTCGTCCTCCGTGCTTGCTTTTTCTCAGAATGAGCCGTGGTGTGGGTTTTCGCCGGAAAACGCGTTTTCGGCCGAAAACGTGTACGTTTGCACTTCCCGGCCACAGGGAAGCTGCTAGACGGGAATTCTCTGCCTGGTTCTACCCTCTGCCCGGAGCGCTACGCAGGGCAAAAGCGATTCTCGTCCTCCGTGCTTGCTTTTTCTCAGAATGAGCCGTGGTGTGCGTTTTCGCCGGAAAACGCGTTTTCGGCCGAAAACGTGTCCGTTTGCACTTCCCCGCCACAGGGAAGCTGCTAGACGGGAATTCTCTGCCTGGTTCTACCCGCTGCCCGGAACGGTACGCAGGGCAAAAGCGATTCTCGTCCTCCGTGCTTGCTTTTTCTCAGAAAGAGCCGTGGTGTGCGTTTTCGCCGGAAAACGCGTTTTCGGACGAAAACGTGTACGTTTGCACTTCCCGGCCACAGGGAAGCTGCTAGCCGGGAATTCTCTGCCTGGTTCTACCCGCTGCCCGGAACGCTACGCAGGGCAAAAGCGATTCTCGTCCTCCGTGCTTGCTTTTTCTCAGAAAGAGCCGTGGTGTGCGTTTTCGCCGGAAAACGCGTTTTCGGCCGAAAACGTGTACGTTTGCACTTCCCGGCCACAGGGAAGCTGCTAGCCGGGAATTCTCTGCCTGGTTCTACCCGCTGCCCGGAACGCTACGCAGGGCAAAAGCGATTCTCGTCCTCCGTGCTTGCTTTTTCTCAGAAAGAGCCGTGGTGTGCGTTTTCGCGGGAAAACGCGTTTTCGGCCGAAAACGTGTACGTTTGCACTTCCCGGCCACAGGGAAGCTGCTAGCCGGGAATTCTCTGCCTGGTTCTACCCGCTGCCCGGAACGCTACGCAGGGCAAAAGCGATTCTCGTCCTCCGTGCTTGCTTTTTCTCAGAAAGAGCCGTGGTGTGCGTTTTCGCCGGAAAACGTGTTTTCGGCCGAAAACGTGTACGTTTGCACTTCCCCGCCACAGGGAAGCTGCTAGCCGGGAATTCTCTGCCTGGTTCTACCCGCTGCCCGGAACGCTACGCAGGGCAAAAGCGATTCTCGTCCTCCGTGCTTGCTTTTTCTCAGAAAGAGCCGTGGTGTGCGTTTTCGTCGGAAAACGCGTTTTCGGCCGAAAACGTGTACGTTTGCACTTCCCGGCCACAGGGAAGCTGCTAGCCGGGAATTCTCTGCCTGGTTCTACCCGCTGCCCGGAACACTACGCAGGGCAAAAGCGATTCTCGTCCTCCGTGCTTGCTTTTTCTCAGAAAGAGCCGTGGTGTGCGTTTTCGCGGGAAAACGCGTTTTCGGCCGAAAACGTGTACGTTTGCACTTCCCGGCCACAGGGAAGCTGCTAGCCGGGAATTCTCTGCCTGGTTCTACCCGCTGGCCGGAACGCTACACAGGGCAAAAGCGATTCTCGTCCTCCGTGCTTGCTTTTTCTCAGAAAGAGCCGTGGTGTGCGTTTTCGCCGGAAAACGCGTTTTCGGCCGAAAACGTGTACGTTTGCACTTCCCGGCCACAGGGAAGCTGCTAGCCGGGAATTCTCTGCCTGGTTCTACCCGCTGCCCGGAACGCTACGCAGGGCAAAAGCGATTCTCGTCCTCCGTGCTTGCTTTTTCTCAGAAAGAGCCGTGGTGTGCGTTTTCACCGGTAAACGCGTTTTCGGCCGAAAACGTGTACGTTTGCACTTCCCGGCCACAGGGAAGCTGCTAGACGGGAATTCTCTGCCTGGTTCTACCCGCTGCCCGGAACGCTACGCAGGGCAAAAGCGATTCTCGTCCTCCGTGCTTGCTTTTTCTCAGAAAGAGCCGTGGTGTTCGTTTTCGCTGGAAAACGCGTTTTCGGCCGAAAACGTGTACGTTTGCACTTCCCGGCCACAGGGAAGCTGCTAGCCGGGAATTCTCTGCATGGTTCTACCCGCTGCCCGGAACGCTACGCAGGGCAAAAGCGATTCTCGTCCTCCGTGCTTGCTTTTTCTCAGAAAGAGCCGTGGTGTGCGTTTTCGCCGGAAAACGCGTTTTCGGCCGAAAACGTGTACGTTTGCACTTCCCCGCCACAGGGAAGCTGCTAGACGGGAATTCTCTGCCTGGTCCTACCCTCTGCCCGGAGCGTTACGCAGGGCAAAAGCGATTCTCGTCCTCCGTGCTTGCTTTTTCTCAGAATGAGCCGTGGTGTGCGTTTTCGCCGGAAAACGCGTTTTCGGCCGAAAACGTGTACGTTTGCACTTCCCGGCCACAGGGAAGCTGCTAGACGGGAATTCTCTGCCTGGTTCTACCCTCTGCCCGGAGCGCTACGCAGGGCAAAAGCGATTCTCGTCCTCCGTGCTTGCTTTTTCTCAGAATGAGCCGTGGTGTGCGTTTTCGCCGGAAAACGCGTTTTCGGCCGAAAACGTGTCCGTTTGCACTTCCCGGCCACAGGGAAGCTGCTAGACGGGAATTCTCTGCCTGGTTCTACCCGCTGCCCGGAACGGTACGCAGGGCGAAAGCGATTCTCGTCCTCCGTGCTTGCTTTTTCTCAGAAAGAGCCGTGGTGTGCGTTTTCGCCGGAAAACGCGTTTTCGGACGAAAACGTGTACGTTTGCACTTCCCGGCCACAGGGAAGCTGCTAGCCGGGAATTCTCTGCCTGGTTCTACCCGCTGCCCGGAACGCTACGCAGGGCAAAAGCGATTCTCGTCCTCCGTGCTTGCTTTTTCTCAGAAAGAGCCGTGGTGTGCGTTTTCGCCGGAAAACGCGTTTTCGGCCGAAAACGTGTACGTTTGCACTTCCCGGCCACAGGGAAGCTGCTAGCCGGGAATTCTCTGCCTGGTTCTACCCGCTGCCCGGAACGCTACGCAGGGCAAAAGCGATTCTCGTCCTCCGTGCTTGCTTTTTCTCAGAAAGAGCCGTGGTGTGCGTTTTCGTCGGAAAACGCGTTTTCGGCCGAAAACGTGTACGTTTGCACTTCCCGGCCACAGGGAAGCTGCTAGCCGGGAATTCTCTGCCTGGTTCTACCCGCTGCCCGGAACGCTACGCAGGGCAAAAGCGATTCTCGTCCTCCGTGCTTGCTTTTTCTCAGAAAGAGCCGTGGTGTGCGTTTTCGCCGGAAAACGCGTTTTCGGCCGAAAACGTGTACGTTTGCACTTCCCCGCCACAGGGAAGCTGCTAGCCGGGAATTCTCTGCCTGGTTCTACCCGCTGCCCGGAACGCTACGCAGGGCAAAAGCGATTCTCGTCCTCCGTGCTTGCTTTTTCTCAGAAAGAGCCGTGGTGTGCGTTTTCGCGGGAAAACGCGTTTTCGGCCGAAAACGTGTACGTTTGCACTTCCCGGCCACAGGGAAGCTGCTAGCCGGGAATTCTCTGCCTGGTTCTACCCGCTGCCCGGAACGCTACGCAGGGCAAAAGCGATTCTCGTCCTCCGTGCTTGCTTTTTCTCAGAAAGAGCCGTATTGTGCGTTTTCGCGGGAAAACGCGTTTTCGGCCGAAAACGTGTACGTTTGCACTTCCCCGCCACAGGGAAGCTGCTAGCCGGGAATTCTCTGCCTGGTTCTACCCGCTGCCCGGAACGCTACGCAGGGCAAAAGCGATTCTCGTCCTCCGTGCTTGCTTTTTCTCAGAAAGAGCCATGGTGTGCTTTTTCGCCGGAAAATGCGTTTTCGGCCGAAAACGTGTACGTTTGCACTTCCCCGCCACAGGGAAGCTGCTAGCCGGGAATTCTCTGCCTGGTTCTACCCGCTGCCCGGAACGCTACGCAGGGCAAAAGCGATTCTCGTCCTCCGTGCTTGCTTTTTCTCAGAAAGAGCCGTGGTGTGCGTTTTCGCCAGAAAACGCTTTTTCGGCCGAAAACGTGTACGTTTGCACTTCCCGGCCACAGGGAAGCTGCTAGCCGGGAATTCTCTGCCTGGTTCTACCCGCAGCCCGGAACGCTACGCAGGGCAAAAGCGATTCTCGTCCTCCGTGCTTGCTTTTTCTCAGAAAGAGCCGAGGTGTGCGTTTTCGCCGGAAAACGCGTTTTCGGACGAAAACGTGTACGTTTGCACTTCCCGGCCACAGGGAAGCTGCTAGACGGGAATTCTCTGCCTGGTTCTACCCGCTGCCCGGAACACTACGCAGGGAAAAAGCGATTCTCGTCCTCCGTGCTTGCTTTTTCTCAGAAAGAGCCGTGGTGTGCGTTTTCGCCGGAAAACGCGTTTTCGGACGAAAACGTGTACGTTTGCACTTCCCCGCCACAGGGAAGCTGCTAGACGGGAATTCTCTGCCTGGTTCTACCCGCTGCCCGGAACGCTACGCAGGGCAAAAGCGATTCTCGTCCTCCGTGCTTGCTTTTTCTCAGAAAGAGCCGTGGTGTGCGTTTTCGCCAGAAAACGCGTTTTCGGCCGAAAACGTGTACGTTTGCACTTCCCCGCCACAGGGAAGCTGTTAGCCGGGAATTCTCTGCCTGGTTCTACCCGCTGCCCGGAACGCTACGCAGGGCAAAAGCGATTCTCGTCCTCCGTGCTTGCTTTTTCTCAGAAAGAGCCGTGGTGTGCGTTTTCGCCGGAAAACGCGTTTTCGGCCGAAAACGTGCACGTTTGCACTTCCCCGCCACAGGGAAGCTGCTAGCCGGGAATTCTCTGCCTGGTTCTACCCGCTGCCCGGAACGCTACGCAGGGCAAAAGCGATTCTCGTCCTCCGTGCTTGCTTTTTCTCAGAAAGAGCCGTGGTGTGCGTTTTCGCGGGAAAACGCGTTTTCGGCCGAAAACGTGTACGTTTGCACTTCCCGGCCACAGGGAAGCTGCTAGCCGGGAATTCTCTGCCTGGTTCTACCCGCTGCCCGGAACGCTACGCAGGGCAAAAGCGATTCTCGTCCTCCGTGCTTGCTTTTTCTCAGAAAGAGCCGTGGTGTGCGTTTTCGCCGGAAAACGCGTTTTCGGCCGAAAACGTGTACGTTTGCACTTCCCCGCCACAGGGAAGCTGCTAGACGGGAATTCTCTGCCTGGTTCTACCCTCTGCCCGGAACGCTACGCAGGGCAAAAGCGATTCTCGTCCTCCGTGCTTGCTTTTTCTCAGAATGAGCCGTGGTGTGCGTTTTTGCCGGAAAACGCGTTTTCGGCCGAAAACGTGTACGTTTGCACTTCCCGGCCACAGGGAAGCTGCTAGCCGGGAATTCTCTGCATGGTTCTACCCGCTGCCCGGAACGCTACGCAGGGCAAAAGCGATTCTCGTCCTCCGTGCTTGCTTTTTCTCAGAAAGAGCCGTGGTGTGCGTTTTCGCGGGAAAACGCGTTTTCGGCCGAAAACGTGTACGTTTGCACTTCCTGGCCACAGGGAAGCTGCTAGCCGGGAATTCTCTGCCTGGTTCTACCCGCTGCCCGGAACGCTACGCAGGGCAAAAGCGATTCTCGTCCTCCGTGCTTGCTTTTTCTCAGAAAGAGCCGTGGTGTGCGTTTTCGCCGGAAAACGCGTTTTCGGCCGAAAACGTGTACGTTTGCACTTCCCGGCCACAGGGAAGCTGCTAGCCGGGAATTCTCTGCCTGGTTCTACCCGCTGCCCGGAACGCTACGCAGGGCAAAAGCGATTCTCGTCCTCCGTGCTTGCTTTTTCTCAGAAAGAGCCGTGGTGTGCGTTTTAGCCAGAAAACGCGTTTTCGGCCGAAAACGTGTACGTTTGCACTTCCCGGCCACAGGGAAGCTGCTAGACGGGAATTCTCTGCCTGGTGCTACCCGCTGCCCGGAGCGCTACGCAGGGCAAAAGCGATTCTCGTCCTCCGTGCTTGCTTTTTCTCAGAATGAGCCGTGGTGTGCGTTTTCGCCGGAAAACGCGTTTTCGGCCGAAAACGTGTCCGTTTGCACTTCCCCGCCACAGGGAAGCTGCTAGACGGGAATTCTCTGCCTGGTTCTACCCGCTGCCCGGAACGGTACGCAGGGCAAAAGCGATTCTCGTCCTCCGTGCTTGCTTTTTCTCAGAAAGAGCCGTGGTGTGCGTTTTCGCCGGAAAACGCGTTTTCGGACGAAAACGTGTACGTTTGCACTTCCCGGCCACAGGGAAGCTGCTAGCCGGGAATTCTCTGCCTGGTTCTACCCGCTGCCCGGAACGCTACGCAGGGCAAAAGCGATTCTCGTCCTCCGTGCTTGCTTTTTCTCAGAAAGAGCCGTGGTGTGCGTTTTCGCCGGAAAACGCGTTTTCGGCCGAAAACGTGTACGTTTGCACTTCCCGGCCACAGGGAAGCTGCTAGCCGGGAATTCTCTGCCTGGTTCTACCCGCTGCCCGGAACGCTACGCAGGGCAAAAGCGATTCTCGTCCTCCGTGCTTGCTTTTTCTCAGAAAGAGCCGTGGTGTGCGTTTTCGCGGGAAAACGCGTTTTCGGCCGAAAACGTGTACGTTTGCACTTCCCGGCCACAGGGAAGCTGCTAGCCGGGAATTCTCTGCCTGGTTCTACCCGCTGCCCGGAACGGTACGCAGGGCAAAAGCGATTCTCGTCCTCCGTGCTTGCTTTTTCTCAGAAAGAGCCGTGGTGTGCGTTTTCGCGGGAAAACGCGTTTTCGGCCGAAAACGTGTACGTTTGCACTTCCCGGCCACAGGGAAGCTGCTAGCCGGGAATTCTCTGCCTGGTTCTACCCGCTGCCCGGAACGCTACGCAGGGCAAAAGCGATTCTCGTCCTCCGTGCTTGCTTTTTCTCAGAAAGAGCCGTGGTGTGCGTTTTCGCCGGAAAACGCGTTTTCGGCCGAAAACGTGTACGTTTGCACTTCCCCGCCACAGGGAAGCTGCTAGCCGGGAATTCTCTGCCTGGTTCTACCCGCTGCCCGGAACGCTACGCAGGGCAAAAGCGATTCTCGTCCTCCGTGCTTGCTTTTTCTCAGAAAGAGCCGTGGTGTGCGTTTTCGCGGGAAAACGCGTTTTCGGCCGAAAACGTGTACGTTTGCACTTCCCGGCCACAGGGAAGTTGCTAGCCGGGAATTCTCTGCCTGGTTCTACCCGCTGCCCGGAACGCTACGCAGGGCAAAAGCGATTCTCGTCCTCCGTGCTTGCTTTTTCTCAGAAAGAGCCGTATTGTGCGTTTTCGCGGGAAAACGCGTTTTCGGCCGAAAACGTGTACGTTTGCACTTCCCCGCCACAGGGAAGCTGCTAGCCGGGAATTCTCTGCCTGGTTCTACCCGCTGCCCGGAACGCTACGCAGGGCAAAAGCGATTCTCGTCCTCCGTGCTTGATTTTTCTCAGAAAGAGCCATGGTGTGCTTTTTCGCCGGAAAATGCGTTTTCGGCCGAAAACGTGTACGTTTGCACTTCCCCGCCACAGGGAAGCTGCTAGCCGGGAATTCTCTGCCTGGTTCTACCCGCTGCCCGGAACGCTACGCAGGGCAAAAGCGATTCTCGTCCTCCGTGCTTGCTTTTTCTCAGAAAGAGCCGTGGTGTGCGTTTTCGTCGGAAAACGCGTTTTCGGCCGAAAACGTGTACGTTTGCACTTCCCGGCCACAGGGAAGCTGCTAGCCGGGAATTCTCTGCCTGGTTCTACCCGCTGCCCGGAACGCTACGCAGGGCAAAAGCGATTCTCGTCCTCCGTGCTTGCTTTTTCTCAGAAAGAGCCGTGGTGTGCGTTTTCGCCGGAAAACGCGTTTTCGGACGAAAACGTGTACGTTTGCACTTCCCGGCCACAGGGAAGCTGCTAGACGGGAATTCTCTGCCTGGTTCTACCCGCTGCCCGGAACACTACGCAGGGCAAAAGCGATTCTCGTCCTCCGTGCTTGCTTTTTCTCAGAAAGAGCCGTGGTGTGCGTTTTCGCCGGAAAACGCGTTTTCGGCCGAAAACGTGTACGTTTGCACTTCCCGGCCACAGGGAAGCTGCTAGAAGGGAATTCTCTGCCTGGTTCTACCCGCTGCCCGGAACGCTACGCAGGGCAAAAGCGATTCTCGTCCTCCGTGCTTGCTTTATCTCAGAAAGAGCCGTGGTGTGCGTTTTCGCCGGAAAACGCGTTTTAGGCCGAAAACGTGTACGTTTGCACTTCCCGGCCACAGGGAAGCTGCTAGCCGGGAATTCTCTGCCTGGTTCTACCCGCTGCCCGGAACGCTACGCAGGGCAAAAGCGATTCTCGTCCTCCGTGCTTGCTTTTTCTCAGAAAGAGCCATGGTGTGCTTTTTCGCCGGAAAATGCGTTTTCGGCAGAAAACGTGTACGTTTGCACTTCCCCGCCACAGGGAAGCTGCTAGCCGGGAATTCTCTGCCTGGTTCTACCCGCTGCCCGGAACGCTACGCAGGGCAAAAGCGATTCTCGTCCTCCGTGCTTGCTTTTTCTCAGAAAGAGCCGTATTGTGCGTTTTCGCGGGAAAACGCGTTTTCGGCCGAAAACGTGTACGTTTGCACTTCCCCGCCACAGGGAAGCTGCTAGCCGGGAATTCTCTGCCTGGTTCTACCCGCTGCCCGGAACGCTACGCAGGGCAAAAGCGATTCTCGTCCTCCGTGCTTGATTTTTCTCAGAAAGAGCCATGGTGTGCTTTTTCGCCGGAAAATGCGTTTTCGGCCGAAAACGTGTACGTTTGCACTTCCCCGCCACAGGGAAGCTGCTAGACGGGAATTCTCTGCCTGGTTCTACCCGCTGCCCGGAACGCTACGCAGGGCAAAAGCGATTCTCGTCCTCCGTGCTTGCTTTTTCTCAGAAAGAGCCGTGGTGTGCGTTTTCGTCGGAAAACGCGTTTTCGGCCGAAAACGTGTACGTTTGCACTTCCCGGCCACAGGGAAGCTGCTAGCCGGGAATTCTCTGCCTGGTTCTACCCGCTGCCCGGAACGCTACGCAGGGCAAAAGCGATTCTCGTCCTCCGTGCTTGCTTTTTCTCAGAAAGAGCCGTGGTGTGCGTTTTCGCCGGAAAACGCGTTTTCGGACGAAAACGTGTACGTTTGCACTTCCCGGCCACAGGGAAGCTGCTAGACGGGAATTCTCTGCCTGGTTCTACCCGCTGCCCGGAACACTACGCAGGGCAAAAGCGATTCTCGTCCTCCGTGCTTGCTTTTTCTCAGAAAGAGCCGTGGTGTGCGTTTTCGCTAGAAAACGCGTTTTCGGCCGAAAACGTGTACGTTTGCACTTCCCCGCCACAGGGAAGCTGCTAGCCGGGAATTCTCTGCCTGGTTCTACCCGCTGCCCGGAACGCTACGCAGGGCAAAAGCGATTCTCGTCTTCCGTGCTTGCTTTTTCTCAGAAAGAGCCGTGGTGTGCGTTTTCGCCGGAAAACGCGTTTTCGGCCGAAAACGTGTACGTTTGCACTTCCCGGCCACAGGGAAGCTGCTAGAAGGGAATTCTCTGCCTGGTTCTACCCGCTGCCCGGAACGCTACGCAGGGCAAAAGCGATTCTCGTCCTCCGTGCTTGCTTTATCTCAGAAAGAGCCGTGGTGTGCGTTTTCGCGGCAAAACCCGTTTTCGGCCTAAAACGTGTACGTTTGCACTTCCCCGCCACAGGGAAGCTGCTAGCCGGGAATTCTCTGCCTGGTTCTACCCGCTGCCCGGAACGCTACGCAGGGCAAAAGCGATTCTCGTCCTCCGTGCTTGCTTTTTCTCAGAAAGAGCCGTGGTGTGCGTTTTCGCGGGAAAACGCGTTTTCGGCCGAAAACGTGTACGTTTGCACTTCCCGGCCACAGGGAAGCTGCTAGCCGGGAATTCTCTGCCTGGTTCTACCCGCTGCCCGGAACGCTACGCAGGGCAAAAGCGATTCTCGTCCTCCGTGCTTGCTTTTTCTCAGAAAGAGCCGTGGTGTGCGTTTTCGCCGGAAAACGCGTTTTCGGACGAAAACGTGTACGTTTGCACTTCCCGGCCACAGGGAAGCTGCTAGACGGGAATTCTCTGCCTGGTTCTACCCGCTGCCCGGAACACTACGCAGGGCAAAAGCGATTCTCGTCCTCCGTGCTTGCTTTTTCTCAGAAAGAGCCGTGGTGTGCGTTTTCGCTAGAAAACGCGTTTTCGGCCGAAAACGTGTACGTTTGCACTTCCCCGCCACAGGGAAGCTGCTAGCCGGGAATTCTCTGCCTGGTTCTACCCGCTGCCCGGAACGCTACGCAGGGCAAAAGCGATTCTCGTCTTCCGTGCTTGCTTTTTCTCAGAAAGAGCCGTGGTGTGCGTTTTCGCCGGAAAACGCGTTTTCGGCCGAAAACGTGTACGTTTGCACTTCCCGGCCACAGGGAAGCTGCTAGAAGGGAATTCTCTGCCTGGTTCTACCCGCTGCCCGGAACGCTACGCAGGGCAAAAGCGATTCTCGTCCTCCGTGCTTGCTTTATCTCAGAAAGAGCCGTGGTGTGCGTTTTCGCGGCAAAACCCGTTTTCGGCCTAAAACGTGTACGTTTGCACTTCCCCGCCACAGGGAAGCTGCTAGCCGGGAATTCTCTGCCTGGTTCTACCCGCTGCCCGGAACGCTACGCAGGGCAAAAGCGATTCTCGTCCTCCGTGCTTGCTTTTTCTCAGAAAGAGCCATGGTGTGCTTTTTCGCCGGAAAATGCGTTTTCGGCCGAAAACGTGTACGTTTGCACTTCCCCGCCACAGGGAAGCTGCTAGCCGGGAATTCTCTGCCTGGTTCTACCCGCTGCCCGGAACGCTACGCAGGGCAAAAGCGATTCTCGTCCTCCGTGCTTGCTTTTTCTCAGAAAGAGCCGTGGTGTGCGTTTTCGCGGGAAAACGCGTTTTCGGCCGAAAACGTGTACGTTTGCACTTCCCGGCCACAGGGAAGCTGCTAGCCGGGAATTCTCTGCCTGGTTCTACCCGCTGCCCGGAACGCTACGCAGGGCAAAAGCGATTCTCGTCCTCCGTGCTTGCTTTTTCTCAGAAAGAGCCGTGGTGTGCGTTTTCGCCGGAAAACGCGTTTTCGGACGAAAACGTGTACGTTTGCACTTCCCGGCCACAGGGAAGCTGCTAGACGGGAATTCTCTGCCTGGTTCTACCCGCTGCCCGGAACACTACGCAGGGCAAAAGCGATTCTCGTCCTCCGTGCTTGCTTTTTCTCAGAAAGAGCCGTGGTGTGCGTTTTCGCCAGAAAACGCGTTTTCGGCCGAAAACGTGTACGTTTGCACTTCCCCGCCACAGGGAAGCTGTTAGCCGGGAATTCTCTGCCTGGTTCTACCCGCTGCCCGGAACGCTATGCAGGGCAAAAGCGATTCTCGTCCTCCGTGCTTGCTTTTTCTCAGAAAGAGCCGTGGTGTGCGTTTTCGCCAGAAAACGCGTTTTCGGCCGAAAACGTGTACGTTTGCACTTCCCGGCCACAGGGAAGCTGCTAGCCGGGAATTCTCTGCCTGGTTCTACCCGCTGCCCGGAACGCTACGCAGGGCAAAAGCGATTCTCGTCCTCCGTGCTTGCTTTATCTCAGAAAGAGCCGTGGTGTGCGTTTTCGCCGGAAAACGCGTTTTCGGCCGAAAACGTGTACGTTTGCACTTCCCCGCCACAGGGAAGCTGCTAGACGGGAATTCTCTGCATGGTTCTACCCTCTGCCCGGAACGCTACGCAGGGCAAAAGCGATTCTCGTCCTCCGTGCTTGCTTTTTCTCAGAATGAGCCGTGGTGTGCGTTTTTGCCGGAAAACGCGTTTTCGGCCGAAAACGTGTACGTTTGCACTTCCCGGCCACAGGGAAGCTGCTAGACGGGAATTCTCTGCCTGGTTCTACCCGCTGCCCGGAACGCTACGCAGGGCAAAAGCGATTCTCGTCCTCCGTGCTTGCTTTTTCTCAGAAAGAGCCATGGTGTGCTTTTTCGCCGGAAAATGCGTTTTCGGCCGAAAACGTGTACGTTTGCACTTCCCCGCCACAGGGAAGCTGCTAGCCGGGAATTCTCTGCCTGGTTCTACCCGCTGCCCGGAACGCTACGCAGGGCAAAAGCGATTCTCGTCCTCCGTGCTTGCTTTTTCTCAGAAAGAGCCGTGGTGTGCGTTTTCGCGGGAAAACGCGTTTTCGGACGAAAACGTGTACGTTTGCACTTCCCCGCCACAGGGAAGCTGCTAGACGGGAATTCTCTGCCTGGTTCTACCCGCTGCCCGGAACGCTACGCAGGGCAAAAGCGATTCTCGTCCTCCGTGCTTGCTTTTTCTCAGAAAGAGCCGTGGTGTGCGTTTTCGCCAGAAAACGCGTTTTCGGCCGAAAACGTGTACGTTTGCACTTCCCCGCCACAGGGAAGCTGTTAGCCGGGAATTCTCTGCCTGGTTCTACCCGCTGCCCGGAACGCTACGCAGGGCAAAAGCGATTCTCGTCCTCCGTGCTTGCTTTTTCTCAGAAAGAGCCGTGGTGTGCGTTTTCGCGGGAAAACGCGTTTTCGGACGAAAACGTGTACGTTTGCACTTCCCCGCCACAGGGAAGCTGCTAGCCGGGAATTCTCTGCCTGGTTCTACCCGCTGCCCGGAACGCTACGCAGGGCAAAAGCGATTCTCGTCCTCCGTGCTTGCTTTTTCTCAGAAAGAGCCGTGGTGTGCGTTTTCGCGGGAAAACGCGTTTTCGGCCGAAAACGTGTACGTTTGCACTTCCCGGCCACAGGGAAGCTGCTAGCCGGGAATTCTCTGCCTGGTTCTACCCGCTGCCCGGAACGCTACGCAGGGCAAAAGCGATTCTCGTCCTCCGTGCTTGCTTTTTCTCAGAAAGAGCCGTGGTGTGCGTTTTCGCCGGAAAACGCGTTTTCGGCCGAAAACGTGTACGTTTGCACTTCCCCGCCACAGGGAAGCTGCTAGACGGGAATTCTCTGCCTGGTTCTACCCTCTGCCCGGAACGCTACGCAGGGCAAAAGCGATTCTCGTCCTCCGTGCTTGCTTTTTCTCAGAATGAGCCGTGGTGTGCGTTTTTGCCGGAAAACGCGTTTTCGGCCGAAAACGTGTACGTTTGCACTTCCCGGCCACAGGGAAGCTGCTAGCCGGGAATTCTCTGCATGGTTCTACCCGCTGCCCGGAACGCTACGCAGGGCAAAAGCGATTCTCGTCCTCCGTGCTTGCTTTTTCTCAGAAAGAGCCGTGGTGTGCGTTTTCGCCGGAAAACGCGTTTTCGGCCGAAAACGTGTACGTTTGCACTTCCTGGCCACAGGGAAGCTGCTAGCCGGGAATTCTCTGCCTGGTTCTACCCGCTGCCCGGAACGCTACGCAGGGCAAAAGCGATTCTCGTCCTCCGTGCTTGCTTTTTCTCAGAAAGAGCCGTGGTGTGCGTTTTCGCCGGAAAACGCGTTTTCGGCCGAAAACGTGTACGTTTGCACTTCCCGGCCACAGGGAAGCTGCTAGCCGGGAATTCTCTGCCTGGTTCTACCCGCTGCCCGGAACGCTACGCAGGGCAAAAGCGATTCTCGTCCTCCGTGCTTGCTTTTTCTCAGAAAGAGCCGTGGTGTGCGTTTTAGCCAGAAAACGCGTTTTCGGCCGAAAACGTGTACGTTTGCACTTCCCCGCCACAGGGAAGCTGCTAGACGGGAATTCTCTGCCTGGTTCTACCCTCTGCCCGGAACGCTACGCAGGGCAAAAGCGATTCTCGTCCTCCGTGCTTGCTTTTTCTCAGAATGAGCCGTGGTGTGCGTTTTTGCCGGAAAACGCGTTTTCGGCCGAAAACGTGTACGTTTGCACTTCCCGGCCACAGGGAAGCTGCTAGACGGGAATTCTCTGCCTGGTTCTACCCGCTGCCCGGAACGCTACGCAGGGCAAAAGCGATTCTCGTCCTCCGTGCTTGCTTTTTCTCAGAAAGAGCCATGGTGTGCTTTTTCGCCGGAAAATGCGTTTTCGGCCGAAAACGTGTACGTTTGCACTTCCCCGCCACAGGGAAGCTGCTAGCCGGGAATTCTCTGCCTGGTTCTACCCGCTGCCCGGAACGCTACGCAGGGCAAAAGCGATTCTCGTCCTCCGTGCTTGCTTTTTCTCAGAAAGAGCCGTGGTGTGCGTTTTCGCGGGAAAACGCGTTTTCGGACGAAAACGTGTACGTTTGCACTTCCCCGCCACAGGGAAGCTGCTAGACGGGAATTCTCTGCCTGGTTCTACCCGCTGCCCGGAACGCTACGCAGGGCAAAAGCGATTCTCGTCCTCCGTGCTTGCTTTTTCTCAGAAAGAGCCGTGGTGTGCGTTTTCGCCAGAAAACGCGTTTTCGGCCGAAAACGTGTACGTTTGCACTTCCCCGCCACAGGGAAGCTGTTAGCCGGGAATTCTCTGCCTGGTTCTACCCGCTGCCCGGAACGCTACGCAGGGCAAAAGCGATTCTCGTCCTCCGTGCTTGCTTTTTCTCAGAAAGAGCCGTGGTGTGCGTTTTCGCGGGAAAACGCGTTTTCGGCCGAAAACGTGTACGTTTGCACTTCCCCGCCACAGGGAAGCTGCTAGCCGGGAATTCTCTGCCTGGTTCTACCCGCTGCCCGGAACGCTACGCAGGGCAAAAGCGATTCTCGTCCTCCGTGCTTGCTTTTTCTCAGAAAGAGCCGTGGTGTGCGTTTTCGCGGGAAAACGCGTTTTCGGCCGAAAACGTGTACGTTTGCACTTCCCGGCCACAGGGAAGCTGCTAGCCGGGAATTCTCTGCCTGGTTCTACCCGCTGCCCGGAACGCTACGCAGGGCAAAAGCGATTCTCGTCCTCCGTGCTTGCTTTTTCTCAGAAAGAGCCGTGGTGTGCGTTTTCGCCGGAAAACGCGTTTTCGGCCGAAAACGTGTACGTTTGCACTTCCCCGCCACAGGGAAGCTGCTAGACGGGAATTCTCTGCCTGGTTCTACCCTCTGCCCGGAACGCTACGCAGGGCAAAAGCGATTCTCGTCCTCCGTGCTTGCTTTTTCTCAGAATGAGCCGTGGTGTGCGTTTTTGCCGGAAAACGCGTTTTCGGCCGAAAACGTGTACGTTTGCACTTCCCGGCCACAGGGAAGCTGCTAGCCGGGAATTCTCTGCATGGTTCTACCCGCTGCCCGGAACGCTACGCAGGGCAAAAGCGATTCTCGTCCTCCGTGCTTGCTTTTTCTCAGAAAGAGCCGTGGTGTGCGTTTTCGCCGGAAAACGCGTTTTCGGCCGAAAACGTGTACGTTTGCACTTCCTGGCCACAGGGAAGCTGCTAGCCGGGAATTCTCTGCCTGGTTCTACCCGCTGCCCGGAACGCTACGCAGGGCAAAAGCGATTCTCGTCCTCCGTGCTTGCTTTTTCTCAGAAAGAGCCGTGGTGTGCGTTTTCGCCGGAAAACGCGTTTTCGGACGAAAACGTGTACGTTTGCACTTCCCGGCCACAGGGAAGCTGCTAGCCGGGAATTCTCTGCCTGGTTCTACCCGCTGCCCGGAACGCTACGCAGGGCAAAAGCGATTCTCGTCCTCCGTGCTTGCTTTTTCTCAGAAAGAGCCGTGGTGTGCGTTTTAGCCAGAAAACGCGTTTTCGGCCGAAAACGTGTACGTTTGCACTTCCCGGCCACAGGGAAGCTGCTAGCCGGGAATTCTCTGCCTGGTTCTACCCGCTGCCCGGAACGCTACGCAGGGCAAAAGCGATTCTCGTCCTCCGTGCTTGCTTTTTCTCAGAAAGAGCCGTGGTGTGCGTTTTCGCCGGAAAACGTGTTTTCGGCCGAAAACGTGTACGTTTGCACTTCCCCGCCACAGGGAAGCTGCTAGACGGGAATTCTCTGCCTGGTTCTACCCTCTGCCCGGAGCGTTACGCAGGGCAAAAGCGATTCTCGTCCTCCGTGCTTGCTTTTTCTCAGAATGAGCCGTGGTGTGCGTTTTCGCCGGAAAACGCGTTTTCGGCCGAAAACGTGTACGTTTGCACTTCCCGGCCACACGGAAGCTGCTAGACGGGAATTCTCTGCCTGGTTCTACCCTCTGCCCGGAGCGCTACGCAGGGCAAAAGCGATTCTCGTCCTCCGTGCTTGCTTTTTCTCAGAATGAGCCGTGGTGTGCGTTTTCGCCGGAAAACGCGTTTTCGGCCGAAAACGTGTCCGTTTGCACTTCCCCGCCACAGGGAAGCTGCTAGACGGGAATTCTCTGCCTGGTTCTACCCGCTGCCCGGAACGCTACGCAGGGCAAAAGCGATTCTCGTCCTCCGTGCTTGCTTTTTCTCAGAAAGAGCCGTGGTGTGCGTTTTCGCCGGAAAACGCGTTTTCGGACGAAAACGTGTACGTTTGCACTTCCCGGCCACAGGGAAGCTGCTAGCCGGGAATTCTCTGCCTGGTTCTACCCGCTGCCCGGAACGCTACGCAGGGCAAAAGCGATTCTCGTCCTCCGTGCTTGCTTTTTCTCAGAAAGAGCCGTGGTGTGCGTTTTCGCCGGAAAACGCGTTTTCGGCCGAAAACGTGTACGTTTGCACTTCCCGGCCACAGGGAAGCTGCTAGCCGGGAATTCTCTGCCTGGTTCTACCCGCTGCCCGGAACGCTACGCAGGGCAAAAGCGATTCTCGTCCTCCGTGCTTGCTTTTTCTCAGAAAGAGCCGTGGTGTGCGTTTTCGCGGGAAAACGCGTTTTCGGCCGAAAACGTGTACGTTTGCACTTCCCGGCCACAGGGAAGCTGCTAGCCGGGAATTCTCTGCCTGGTTCTACCCGCTGCCCGGAACGCTACGCAGGGCAAAAGCGATTCTCGTCCTCCGTGCTTGCTTTTTCTCAGAAAGAGCCGTGGTGTGCGTTTTCGCCGGAAAACGCGTTTTCGGCCGAAAACGTGTACGTTTGCACTTCCCCGCCACAGGGAAGCTGCTAGCCGGGAATTCTCTGCCTGGTTCTACCCGCTGCCCGGAACGCTACGCAGGGCAAAAGCGATTCTCGTCCTCCGTGCTTGCTTTTTCTCAGAAAGAGCCGTGGTGTGCGTTTTCGCGGGAAAACGCGTTTTCGGCCGAAAACGTGTACGTTTGCACTTCCCGGCCACAGGGAAGCTGCTAGCCGGGAATTCTCTGCCTGGTTCTACCCGCTGCCCGGAACGCTACGCAGGGCAAAAGCGATTCTCGTCCTCCGTGCTTGCTTTTTCTCAGAATGAGCCGTGGTGTGCGTTTTCGCCGGAAAACGCGTTTTCGGCCGAAAACGTGTACGTTTGCACTTCCCGGCCACAGGGAAGCTGCTAGACGGGAATTCTCTGCCTGGTTCTACCCTCTGCCCGGAGCGCTACGCAGGGCAAAAGCGATTCTCGTCCTCCGTGCTTGCTTTTTCTCAGAATGAGCCGTGGTGTGCGTTTTCGCCGGAAAACGCGTTTTCGGCCGAAAACGTGTCCGTTTGCACTTCCCCGCCACAGGGAAGCTGCTAGACGGGAATTCTCTGCCTGGTTCTACCCGCTGCCCGGAACGCTACGCAGGGCAAAAGCGATTCTCGTCCTCCGTGCTTGCTTTTTCTCAGAAAGAGCCGTGGTGTGCGTTTTCGCCGGAAAACGCGTTTTCGGCCGAAAACGTGTACGTTTGCACTTCCCGGCCACAGGGAAGCTGCTAGCCGGGAATTCTCTGCCTGGTTCTACCCGCTGCCCGGAACGCTACGCAGGGCAAAAGCGATTCTCGTCCTCCGTGCTTGCTTTTTCTCAGAAAGAGCCGTGGTGTGCGTTTTAGCCAGAAAACGCGTTTTCGGCCGAAAACGTGTACGTTTGCACTTCCCCGCCACAGGGAAGCTGCTAGACGGGAATTCTCTGCCTGGTTCTACCCTCTGCCCGGAACGCTACGCAGGGCAAAAGCGATTCTCGTCCTCCGTGCTTGCTTTTTCTCAGAATGAGCCGTGGTGTGCGTTTTTGCCGGAAAACGCGTTTTCGGCCGAAAACGTGTACGTTTGCACTTCCCGGCCACAGGGAAGCTGCTAGACGGGAATTCTCTGCCTGGTTCTACCCGCTGCCCGGAACGCTACGCAGGGCAAAAGCGATTCTCGTCCTCCGTGCTTGCTTTTTCTCAGAAAGAGCCATGGTGTGCTTTTTCGCCGGAAAATGCGTTTTCGGCCGAAAACGTGTACGTTTGCACTTCCCCGCCACAGGGAAGCTGCTAGCCGGGAATTCTCTGCCTGGTTCTACCCGCTGCCCGGAACGCTACGCAGGGCAAAAGCGATTCTCGTCCTCCGTGCTTGCTTTTTCTCAGAAAGAGCCGTGGTGTGCGTTTTCGCGGGAAAACGCGTTTTCGGACGAAAACGTGTACGTTTGCACTTCCCCGCCACAGGGAAGCTGCTAGACGGGAATTCTCTGCCTGGTTCTACCCGCTGCCCGGAACGCTACGCAGGGCAAAAGCGATTCTCGTCCTCCGTGCTTGCTTTTTCTCAGAAAGAGCCGTGGTGTGCGTTTTCGCCAGAAAACGCGTTTTCGGCCGAAAACGTGTACGTTTGCACTTCCCCGCCACAGGGAAGCTGTTAGCCGGGAATTCTCTGCCTGGTTCTACCCGCTGCCCGGAACGCTACGCAGGGCAAAAGCGATTCTCGTCCTCCGTGCTTGCTTTTTCTCAGAAAGAGCCGTGGTGTGCGTTTTCGCGGGAAAACGCGTTTTCGGCCGAAAACGTGTACGTTTGCACTTCCCCGCCACAGGGAAGCTGCTAGCCGGGAATTCTCTGCCTGGTTCTACCCGCTGCCCGGAACGCTACGCAGGGCAAAAGCGATTCTCGTCCTCCGTGCTTGCTTTTTCTCAGAAAGAGCCGTGGTGTGCGTTTTCGCGGGAAAACGCGTTTTCGGCCGAAAACGTGTACGTTTGCACTTCCCGGCCACAGGGAAGCTGCTAGCCGGGAATTCTCTGCCTGGTTCTACCCGCTGCCCGGAACGCTACGCAGGGCAAAAGCGATTCTCGTCCTCCGTGCTTGCTTTTTCTCAGAAAGAGCCGTGGTGTGCGTTTTCGCCGGAAAACGCGTTTTCGGCCGAAAACGTGTACGTTTGCACTTCCCCGCCACAGGGAAGCTGCTAGACGGGAATTCTCTGCCTGGTTCTACCCTCTGCCCGGAACGCTACGCAGGGCAAAAGCGATTCTCGTCCTCCGTGCTTGCTTTTTCTCAGAATGAGCCGTGGTGTGCGTTTTTGCCGGAAAACGCGTTTTCGGCCGAAAACGTGTACGTTTGCACTTCCCGGCCACAGGGAAGCTGCTAGCCGGGAATTCTCTGCCTGGTTCTACCCGCTGCCCGGAACGCTACGCAGGGCAAAAGCGATTCTCGTCCTCCGTGCTTGCTTTTTCTCAGAAAGAGCCGTGGTGTGCGTTTTCGCCGGAAAACGCGTTTTCGGCCGAAAACGTGTACGTTTGCACTTCCTGGCCACAGGGAAGCTGCTAGCCGGGAATTCTCTGCCTGGTTCTACCCGCTGCCCGGAACGCTACGCAGGGCAAAAGCGATTCTCGTCCTCCGTGCTTGCTTTTTCTCAGAAAGAGCCGTGGTGTGCGTTTTCGCCGGAAAACGCGTTTTCGGACGAAAACGTGTACGTTTGCACTTCCCGGCCACAGGGAAGCTGCTAGCCGGGAATTCTCTGCCTGGTTCTACCCGCTGCCCGGAACGCTACGCAGGGCAAAAGCGATTCTCGTCCTCCGTGCTTGCTTTTTCTCAGAAAGAGCCGTGGTGTGCGTTTTAGCCAGAAAACGCGTTTTCGGCCGAAAACGTGTACGTTTGCACTTCCCCGCCACAGGGAAGCTGCTAGCCGGGAATTCTCTGCCTGGTTCTACCCGCTGCCCGGAACGCTACGCAGGGCAAAAGCGATTCTCGTCCTCCGTGCTTGCTTTTTCTCAGAAAGAGCCGTGGTGTGCGTTTTCGCCGGAAAACGTGTTTTCGGCCGAAAACGTGTACGTTTGCACTTCCCCGCCACAGGGAAGCTGCTAGACGGGAATTCTCTGCCTGGTTCTACCCTCTGCCCGGAGCGTTACGCAGGGCAAAAGCGATTCTCGTCCTCCGTGCTTGCTTTTTCTCAGAATGAGCCGTGGTGTGCGTTTTCGCCGGAAAACGCGTTTTCGGCCGAAAACGTGTACGTTTGCACTTCCCGGCCACACGGAAGCTGCTAGACGGGAATTCTCTGCCTGGTTCTACCCTCTGCCCGGAGCGCTACGCAGGGCAAAAGCGATTCTCGTCCTCCGTGCTTGCTTTTTCTCAGAATGAGCCGTGGTGTGCGTTTTCGCCGGAAAACGCGTTTTCGGCCGAAAACGTGTCCGTTTGCACTTCCCCGCCACAGGGAAGCTGCTAGACGGGAATTCTCTGCCTGGTTCTACCCGCTGCCCGGAACGCTACGCAGGGCAAAAGCGATTCTCGTCCTCCGTGCTTGCTTTTTCTCAGAAAGAGCCGTGGTGTGCGTTTTCGCCGGAAAACGCGTTTTCGGACGAAAACGTGTACGTTTGCACTTCCCGGCCACAGGGAAGCTGCTAGCCGGGAATTCTCTGCCTGGTTCTACCCGCTGCCCGGAACGCTACGCAGGGCAAAAGCGATTCTCGTCCTCCGTGCTTGCTTTTTCTCAGAAAGAGCCGTGGTGTGCGTTTTCGCCGGAAAACGCGTTTTCGGCCGAAAACGTGTACGTTTGCACTTCCCGGCCACAGGGAAGCTGCTAGCCGGGAATTCTCTGCCTGGTTCTACCCGCTGCCCGGAACGCTACGCAGGGCAAAAGCGATTCTCGTCCTCCGTGCTTGCTTTTTCTCAGAAAGAGCCGTGGTGTGCGTTTTCGCGGGAAAACGCGTTTTCGGCCGAAAACGTGTACGTTTGCACTTCCCGGCCACAGGGAAGCTGCTAGCCGGGAATTCTCTGCCTGGTTCTACCCGCTGCCCGGAACGCTACGCAGGGCAAAAGCGATTCTCGTCCTCCGTGCTTGCTTTTTCTCAGAAAGAGCCGTGGTGTGCGTTTTCGCCGGAAAACGCGTTTTCGGCCGAAAACGTGTACGTTTGCACTTCCCCGCCACAGGGAAGCTGCTAGCCGGGAATTCTCTGCCTGGTTCTACCCGCTGCCCGGAACGCTACGCAGGGCAAAAGCGATTCTCGTCCTCCGTGCTTGCTTTTTCTCAGAAAGAGCCGTGGTGTGCGTTTTCGCGGGAAAACGCGTTTTCGGCCGAAAACGTGTACGTTTGCACTTCCCGGCCACAGGGAAGCTGCTAGCCGGGAATTCTCTGCCTGGTTCTACCCGCTGCCCGGAACGCTACGCAGGGCAAAAGCGATTCTCGTCCTCCGTGCTTGCTTTTTCTCAGAAAGAGCCGTGGTGTGCGTTTTCGCCGGAAAACGCGTTTTCGGCCGAAAACGTGTACGTTTGCACTTCCCGGCCACAGGGAAGCTGCTAGACGGGAATTCTCTGCCTGGTTCTACCCTCTGCCCGGAGCGCTACGCAGGGCAAAAGCGATTCTCGTCCTCCGTGCTTGCTTTTTCTCAGAATGAGCCGTGGTGTGCGTTTTCGCCGGAAAACGCGTTTTCGGCCGAAAACGTGTCCGTTTGCACTTCCCCGCCACAGGGAAGCTGCTAGACGGGAATTCTCTGCCTGGTTCTACCCGCTGCCCGGAACGCTACGCAGGGCAAAAGCGATTCTCGTCCTCCGTGCTTGCTTTTTCTCAGAAAGAGCCGTGGTGTGCGTTTTCGCCGGAAAACGCGTTTTCGGACGAAAACGTGTACGTTTGCACTTCCCGGCCACAGGGAAGCTGCTAGCCGGGAATTCTCTGCCTGGTTCTACCCGCTGCCCGGAACGCTACGCAGGGCAAAAGCGATTCTCGTCCTCCGTGCTTGCTTTTTCTCAGAAAGAGCCGTGGTGTGCGTTTTCGCCGGAAAACGCGTTTTCGGCCGAAAACGTGTACGTTTGCACTTCCCGGCCACAGGGAAGCTGCTAGCCGGGAATTCTCTGCCTGGTTCTACCCGCTGCCCGGAACGCTACGCAGGGCAAAAGCGATTCTCGTCCTCCGTGCTTGCTTTTTCTCAGAAAGAGCCGTGGTGTGCGTTTTCGCGGGAAAACGCGTTTTCGGCCGAAAACGTGTACGTTTGCACTTCCCGGCCACAGGGAAGCTGCTAGCCGGGAATTCTCTGCCTGGTTCTACCCGCTGCCCGGAACGCTACGCAGGGCAAAAGCGATTCTCGTCCTCCGTGCTTGCTTTTTCTCAGAAAGAGCCGTGGTGTGCGTTTTCGCCGGAAAACGTGTTTTCGGCCGAAAACGTGTACGTTTGCACTTCCCCGCCACAGGGAAGCTGCTAGCCGGGAATTCTCTGCCTGGTTCTACCCGCTGCCCGGAACGCTACGCAGGGCAAAAGCGATTCTCGTCCTCCGTGCTTGCTTTTTCTCAGAAAGAGCCGTGGTGTGCGTTTTCGCGGGAAAACGCGTTTTCGGCCGAAAACGTGTACGTTTGCACTTCCCGGCCACAGGGAAGTTGCTAGCCGGGAATTCTCTGCCTGGTTCTACCCGCTGCCCGGAACGCTACGCAGGGCAAAAGCGATTCTCGTCCTCCGTGCTTGCTTTTTCTCAGAAAGAGCCGTGGTGTGCTTTTTCGCCAGAAAACGCGTTTTCGGCCGAAAACGTGTACGTTTGCACTTCCCCGCCACAGGGAAGCTGCTAGCCGGGAATTCTCTGCCTGGTTCTACCCGCTGCCCGGAACGCTACGCAGGGCAAAAGCGATTCTCGTCCTCCGTGCTTGCTTTTTCTCAGAAAGAGCCATGGTGTGCTTTTTCGCCGGAAAATGCGTTTTCGGCCGAAAACGTGTACGTTTGCACTTCCCCGCCACAGGGAAGCTGCTAGCCGGGAATTCTCTGCCTGGTTCTACCCGCTGCCCGGAACGCTACGCAGGGCAAAAGCGATTCTCGTCCTCCGTGCTTGCTTTTTCTCAGAAAGAGCCGTGGTGTGCGTTTTCGTCGGAAAACGCGTTTTCGGCCGAAAACGTGTACGTTTGCACTTCCCGGCCACAGGGAAGCTGCTAGCCGGGAATTCTCTGCCTGGTTCTACCCGCTGCCCGGAACGCTACGCAGGGCAAAAGCGATTCTCGTCCTCCGTGCTTGCTTTTTCTCAGAAAGAGCCGTGGTGTGCGTTTTCGCCGGAAAACGCGTTTTCGGACGAAAACGTGTACGTTTGCACTTCCCGGCCACAGGGAAGCTGCTAGACGGGAATTCTCTGCCTGGTTCTACCCGCTGCCCGGAACACTACGCAGGGCAAAAGCGATTCTCGTCCTCCGTGCTTGCTTTTTCTCAGAAAGAGCCGTGGTGTGCGTTTTCGCCAGAAAACGCGTTTTCGGCCGAAAACGTGTACGTTTGCACTTCCCCGCCACAGGGAAGCTGCTAGCCGGGAATTCTCTGCCTGGTTCTACCCGCTGCCCGGAACGCAACGCAGGGCAAAAGCGATTCTCGTCTTCCGTGCTTGCTTTTTCTCAGAAAGAGCCGTGGTGTGCGTTTTCGCCGGAAAACGCGTTTTCGGCCGAAAACGTGTACGTTTGCACTTCCCGGCCACAGGGAAGCTGCTAGAAGGGAATTCTCTGCCTGGTTCTACCCGCTGCCCGGAACGCTACGCAGGGCAAAAGCGATTCTCGTCCTCCGTGCTTGCTTTATCTCAGAAAGAGCCGTGGTGTGCGTTTTCGCGGCAAAACCCGTTTTCGGCCTAAAACGTGTACGTTTGCACTTCCCCGCCACAGGGAAGCTGCTAGCCGGGAATTCTCTGCCTGGTTCTACCCGCTGCCCGGAACGCTACGCAGGGCAAAAGCGATTCTCGTCCTCCGTGCTTGCTTTTTCTCAGAAAGAGCCATGGTGTGCTTTTTCGCCGGAAAATGCGTTTTCGGCCGAAAACGTGTACGTTTGCACTTCCCCGCCACAGGGAAGCTGCTAGCCGGGAATTCTCTGCCTGGTTCTACCCGCTGCCCGGAACGCTACGCAGGGCAAAAGCGATTCTCGTCCTCCGTGCTTGCTTTTTCTCAGAAAGAGCCGTGGTGTGCGTTTTCGCGGGAAAACGCGTTTTCGGCCGAAAACGTGTACGTTTGCACTTCCCGGCCACAGGGAAGCTGCTAGCCGGGAATTCTCTGCCTGGTTCTACCCGCTGCCCGGAACGCTACGCAGGGCAAAAGCGATTCTCGTCCTCCGTGCTTGCTTTTTCTCAGAAAGAGCCGTGGTGTGCGTTTTCGCCGGAAAACGCGTTTTCGGACGAAAACGTGTACGTTTGCACTTCCCGGCCACAGGGAAGCTGCTAGACGGGAATTCTCTGCCTGGTTCTACCCGCTGCCCGGAACACTACGCAGGGCAAAAGCGATTCTCGTCCTCCGTGCTTGCTTTTTCTCAGAAAGAGCCGTGGTGTGCGTTTTCGCCAGAAAACGCGTTTTCGGCCGAAAACGTGTACGTTTGCACTTCCCCGCCACAGGGAAGCTGTTAGCCGGGAATTCTCTGCCTGGTTCTACCCGCTGCCCGGAACGCTACGCAGGGCAAAAGCGATTCTCGTCCTCCGTGCTTGCTTTTTCTCAGAAAGAGCCGTGGTGTGCGTTTTCGCCGGAAAACGCGTTTTCGGACGAAAACGTGTACGTTTGCACTTCCCCGCCACAGGGAAGCTGCTAGCCGGGAATTCTCTGCCTGGTTCTACCCGCTGCCCGGAACGCTACGCAGGGCAAAAGCGATTCTCGTCCTCCGTGCTTGCTTTTTCTCAGAAAGAGCCGTGGTGTACGTTTTCGCCGGAAAACGCGTTTTCGGCCGAAAACGTGTACGTTTGCACTTCCCGTCCACAGGGAAGCTGCTAGCCGGGAATTCTCTGCCTGGTTCTACCCGCTGCCCGGAACGCTACGCAGGGCAAAAGCGATTCTCGTCCTCCGTGCTTGCTTTTTCTCAGAAAGAGCCGTGGTGTGCGTTTTCGCCAGAAAACGCGTTTTCGGCCGAAAACGTGTACGTTTGCACTTCCCGGCCACAGGGAAGCTGCTAGCCGGGAATTCTCTGCCTGGTTCTACCCGCTGCCCGGAACGCTACGCAGGGCAAAAGCGATTCTCGTCCTCCGTGCTTGCTTTATCTCAGAAAGAGCCGTGGTGTGCGTTTTCGCCGGAAAACGCGTTTTCGGCCGAAAACGTGTACGTTTGCACTTCCCCGCCACAGGGAAGCTGCTAGACGGGAATTCTCTGCCTGGTTCTACCCTCTGCCCGGAACGCTACGCAGGGCAAAAGCGATTCTCGTCCTCCGTGCTTGCTTTTTCTCAGAATGAGCCGTGGTGTGCGTTTTTGCCGGAAAACGCGTTTTCGGCCGAAAACGTGTACGTTTGCACTTCCCGGCCTCAGGGAAGCTGCTAGACGGGAATTCTCTGCCTGGTTCTACCCGCTGCCCGGAACGCTACGCAGGGCAAAAGCGATTCTCGTCCTCCGTGCTTGCTTTTTCTCAGAAAGAGCCATGGTGTGCTTTTTCGCCGGAAAATGCGTTTTCGGCCGAAAACGTGTACGATTGCACTTCCCCGCCACAGGGAAGCTGCTAGCCGGGAATTCTCTGCCTGGTTCTACCCGCTGCCCGGAACGCTACGCAGGGCAAAAGCGATTCTCGTCCTCCGTGCTTTCTTTTTCTCAGAAAGAGCCGTGGAGTGCATTTTCGCGGGAGAACGCGTTTTCGGCCGAAAACGTGTACGTTTGCACTTCCCGGCCACAGGGAAGCTGCTAGCCGGGAATTCTCTGCCTGGTTCTACCCGCTGCCCGGAACGCTACGCAGGGCAAAAGCGATTCTCGTCCTCCGTGCTTGCTTTTTCTCAGAAAGAGCCGTGGTGTGCGTTTTCGCCGGAAAACGCGTTTTCGGCCGAAAACGTGTACGTTTGCACTTCCCCGCCACAGGGAAGCTGCTAGACGGGAATTCTCTGCCTGGTTCTACCCTCTGCCCGGAGCGCTACGCAGGGCAAAAGCGATTCTCGTCCTCCGTGCTTGCTTTTTCTCAGAATGAGCCGTGGTGTGCGTTTTCGCCGGAAAACGCGTTTTCGGCCGAAAACGTGTACGTTTGCACTTCCCGGCCACAGGGAAGCTGCTAGACGGGAATTCTCTGCCTGGTTCTACCCGCTGCCCGGAACGCTACGCAGGGCAAAAGCGATTCTCGTCCTCCGTGCTTGCTTTATCTCAGAAAGAGCCGTGGTGTGCGTTTTCGCCGCAAAACGCGTTTTCGGCCGAAAACGTGTACGTTTGCACTTCCCCGCCACAGGGAAGCTGATAGCAGGGAATTCGCTGCCTGGTTCTACCCTCTGCCCGGAACGCTACGCAGGGCAAAAGCGATTCTCGTCCTCCGTGCTTGCTTTTTCTCAGAAAGAGCCATGGTGTGCTTTTTCGCCGGAAAATGCGTTTTCGGCCGAAAACGTGTACGTTTGCACTTCCCCGCCACAGGGAAGCTGCTAGCCGGGAATTCTCTGCCTGGTTCTACCCGCTGCCCGGAACGCTACGCAGGGCAAAAGCGATTCTCGTCCTCCGTGCTTTCTTTTTCTCAGAAAGAGCCGTGGTGTGCGTTTTCGCGGGAAAACGCGTTTTCGGCCGAAAACGTGTACGTTTGCACTTCCCCGCCACAGGGAAGCTGCTAGCCGGGAATTCTCTGCCTGGTTCTACCCGCTGCCCGGAACGCTACGCAGGGCAAAAGCGATTCTCGTCCTCCGTGCTTGCTTTTTCTCAGAAAGAGCCGTGGTGTGCGTTTTCGCCGGAAAACGCGTTTTCGGACGAAAACGTGTACGTTTGCACTTCCCCGCCACAGGGAAGCTGCTACCCGGGAATTCTCTGCCTGGTTCTACCCGCTGCCCGGAACGCTACGCAGGGCAAAAGCGATTCTCGTCCTCCGTGCTTGCTTTTTCTCAGAAAGAGCCGTGGTGTGCGTTTTCGCCGGAAAACGCGTTTTCGGTCGAAAACGTGTACGTTTGCACTTCCCGGCCACAGGGAAGCTGCTAGCCGGGAATTCTCTGCCTGGTTCTACCCGCTGCCCGGAACGCTACGCAGGGCAAAAGCGATTCTCGTCCTCCGTGCTTGCTTTTTCTCAGAAAGAGCCGTGGTGTGTGTTTTCGCCAGAAAACGCGTTTTCGGCCGAAAACGTGTACGTTTGCACTTCCCGGCCACAGGGAAGCTGCTAGCCGGGAATTCTCTGCCTGGTTCTACCCGCTGCCCGGAACACTACGCAGGGCAAAAGCGATTCTCGTCCTCCGTGCTTGCTTTTTCTCAGAAAGAGCCGTGGTGTGCGTTTTCGCCGGAAAACGCGTTTTCGGCCGAAAACGTGTACGTTTGCACTTCCCCGCCACAGGGAAGCTGCTAGACGGGAATTCTCTGCCTGCTTCTACCCTCTGCCCGGAGCGTTACGCAGGGCAAAAGCGATTCTCGTCCTCCGTGCTTGCTTTTTCTCAGAATGAGCCGTGGTGTGCGTTTTCGCCGGAAAACGCGTTTTCGGCCGAAAACGTGTACGTTTGCACTTCCCCGCCACAGGGAAGCTGCTAGCCGGGAATTCTCTGCCTGGTTCTACCCGCTGCCCGGAACGCTACGCAGGGCAAAAGCGATTCTCGTCCTCCGTGCTTGCTTTTTCTCAGAAAGAGCCGTGGTGTGCGTTTTCGCCGGAAAACGCGTTTTCGGACGAAAACGTGTACGTTTGCACTTCCCCGCCACAGGGAAGCTGCTACCCGGGAATTCTCTGCCTGGTTCTACCCGCTGCCCGGAACGCTACGCAGGGCAAAAGCGATTCTCGTCCTCCGTGCTTGCTTTTTCTCAGAAAGAGCCGTGGTGTGCGTTTTCGCCGGAAAACGCGTTTTCGGTCGAAAACGTGTACGTTTGCACTTCCCGGCCACAGGGAAGCTGCTAGCCGGGAATTCTCTGCCTGGTTCTACCCGCTGCCCGGAACGCTACGCAGGGCAAAAGCGATTCTCGTCCTCCGTGCTTGCTTTTTCTCAGAAAGAGCCGTGGTGTGTGTTTTCGCCAGAAAACGCGTTTTCGGCCGAAAACGTGTACGTTTGCACTTCCCGGCCACAGGGAAGCTGCTAGCCGGGAATTCTCTGCCTGGTTCTACCCGCTGCCCGGAACACTACGCAGGGCAAAAGCGATTCTCGTCCTCCGTGCTTGCTTTTTCTCAGAAAGAGCCGTGGTGTGCGTTTTCGCCGGAAAACGCGTTTTCGGCCGAAAACGTGTACGTTTGCACTTCCCCGCCACAGGGAAGCTGCTAGACGGGAATTCTCTGCCTGCTTCTACCCTCTGCCCGGAGCGTTACGCAGGGCAAAAGCGATTCTCGTCCTCCGTGCTTGCTTTTTCTCAGAATGAGCCGTGGTGTGCGTTTTCGCCGGAAAACGCGTTTTCGGCCGAAAACGTGTACGTTTGCACTTCCCGGCCACAGGGAAGCTGCTAGACGGGAATTCTCTGCCCGGTTCTACCCGCTGCCCGGAACGCTACGCAGGGCAAAAGCGATTCTCGTCCTCCGTGCTTGCTTTATCTCAGAAAGAGCCGTGGTGTGCGTTTTCGCCGCAAAACGCGTTTTCGGCCGAAAACGTGTACGTTTGCACTTCCCCGCCACAGGGAAGCTGATAGCAGGGACTTCGCTGCCTGGTTCTACCCGCTGCCCGGAAAGCTACGCAGGGCAAAAGCGATTCTCGTCCTCCGTGCTTGCTTTTTCTCAGAAAGAGCCATGGTGTGCTTTTTCGCCGGAAAATGCGTTTTCGGCCGAAAACGTGTACGTTTGCACTTCCCCGCCACAGAGAAGCTGCTAGCCGGGAATTCTCTGCCTGGTTCTACCCGCTGCCCGGAACGCTACGCAGGGCAAAAGCGATTCTCGTCCTCCGTGCTTGCTTTTTCTCAGAAAGAGCCGTGGTGTGCGTTTTCGCCGGAAAACGCGTTTTCGGCCGAAAACGTGTACGTTTGCACTTCCCGGCCACAGGGAAGCTGCTAGCCGGGAATTCTCTGCCTGGTTCTACCCGCTGCCCGGAACGCTACGCAGGGCAAAAGCGATTCTCGTCCTCCGTGCTTGCTTTTTCTCAGAAAGAGCCGTGGTGTGCGTTTTCGCCGGAAAACGCGTTTTCGGACGAAAACGTGTACGTTTGCACTTCCCGGCCACAGGGAAGCTGCTAGCCGGGAATTCTCTGCCTGGTTCTACCCGCTGCCCGGAACACTACGCAGGGCAAAAGCGATTCTCGTCCTCCGTGCTTGCTTTTTCTCAGAAAGAGCCGTGGTGTGCGTTTTCGCCGGAAAACGCGTTTTCGGCCGAAAACGTGTACGTTTGCACTTCCCGGCCACAGGGAAGCTGCTAGCCGGGAATTCTCTGCCTGGTTCTACCCGCTGCCCGGAACGCTACGCAGGGCAAAAGCGATTCTCGTCCTCCGTGCTTGCTTTTTCTCAGAAAGAGCCGTGGTGTGCGTTTTCGCCGGTAAACGCGTTTTCGGCCGAAAACGTGTACGTTTGCACTTCCCGGCCACAGGGAAGCTGCTAGCCGGGAATTCTCTGCCTGGTTCTACCCGCTGCCCGGAACACTACGCAGGGCAAAAGCGATTCTCGTCCTCCGTGCTTGCTTTTTCTCAGAAAGAGCCGTGGTGTGCGTTTTCGCGGGAAAACGCGTTTTCGGCCGAAAACGTGTACGTTTGCACTTCCCCGCCACAGGGAAGCTGCTAGCCGGGAATTCTCTGCCTTTTTCTACCCGCTGCCCGGAACGCTACGCAGGGCAAAAGCGATTCTCGTCCTCCGTGCTTGCTTTTTCTCAGAAAGAGCCGTGGTGTGCGTTTTCGCGGGAAAACGCGTTTTCGGCCGAAAACGTGTACGTTTGCACTTCCCCGCCACAGGGAAGCTGCTAGCCGGGAATTCTCTGCCTTTTTCTACCCGCTGCCCGGAACGCTACGCAGGGCAAAAGCGATTCTCGTCCTCCGTGCTTGCTTTTTCTCAGAAAGAGCCGTGGTGTGCGTATTCGCCGGAAAACGCGTTTTCGGCCGAAAACGTGTACGTTTGCACTTCCCGGCCACAGGGAAGCTGCTAGCCGGGAATTCTCTGCCTGGTTCTACCCGCTGCCCGGAACGCTACGCAGGGCAAAAGCGATTCTCGTCCTCCGTGCTTGCTTTTTCTCAGAAAGAGCCGTGGTGTGCGTTTTCGCCAGAAAACGCGTTTTCGGCCGAAAACGTGTACGTTTGCACTTCCCGGCCACAGGGAAGCTGCTAGCCGGGAATTCTCTGCCTGGTTCTACCCGCTGCCCGGAACGCTACGCAGGGCAAAAGCGATTCTCGTCCTCCGTGCTTGCTTTTTCTCAGAAAGAGCCGTGGTGTGCGTTTTCGCCGCAAAACGCGTTTTCGGCCGAAAACGTGTACGTTTGCACTTCCCCGCCACAGGGAAGCTGATAGCAGGGAGTTCGCTGCCTGGTTCTACCCGCTGCCCGGAACGCTACGCAGGGCAAAAGCGATTCTCGTCCTCCGTGCTTGCTTTTTCTCAGAAAGAGCCGTGGTGTGCGTTTTCGCCGGAAAACGCGTTTTCGGCGAAAACGTGTACGTTTGCACTTCCCGGCGACAGGGAAGCTGCTAGCCGGGAATTCTCTGCCTGGTTCTACCCGCTGCCCGGAACACTACGCAGGGCAAAAGCGATTCTCGTCCTCCGTGCTTGCTTTTTCTCAAAAGAGCCGTGGTGTGCGTTTTCGCGGGAAAACGCGTTTTCGGCCGAAAACGTGTACGTTTGCACTTCCCCGCCACAGGGAAGCTGCTAGCCGGGAATTCTCTGCCTGGTTCTACCCGCTGCCCGGAACGCTACGCAGGGCAAAAGCGATTCTCGTCCTCCGTGCTTGCTTTTTCTCAGAAAGAGCCGTGGTGTGCGTTTTCGCCGGAAAACGCGTTTTCGGCCGAAAACGTGTACGTTTGCACTTCCCGGCCACAGGGAAGCTGCTAGCCGGGAATTCTCTGCCTGGTTCTACCCGCTGCCCGGAACGCTACGCAGGGCAAAAGCGATTCTCGTCCTCCGTGCTTGCTTTTTCTCAGAAAGAGCCGTGGTGTGCGTTTTCGCCGGAAAACGCGTTTTCGGACGAAAACGTGTACGTTTGCACTTCCCGGCCACAGGGAAGCTGCTAGCCGGGAATTCTCTGCCTGGTTCTACCCGCTGCCCGGAACACTACGCAGGGCAAAAGCGATTCTCGTCCTCCGTGCTTGCTTTTTCTCAGAAAGAGCCGTGGTGTGCGTTTTCGCCGGAAAACGCGTTTTCGGCCGAAAACGTGTACGTTTGCACTTCCCGGCCACAGGGAAGCTGCTAGCCGGGAATTCTCTGCCTGGTTCTACCCGCTGCCCGGAACGCTACGCAGGGCAAAAGCGATTCTCGTCCTCCGTGCTTGCTTTTTCTCAGAAAGAGCCGTGGTGTGCGTTTTCGCCGGTAAACGCGTTTTCGGCCGAAAACGTGTACGTTTGCACTTCCCGGCCACAGGGAAGCTGCTAGCCGGGAATTCTCTGCCTGGTTCTACCCGCTGCCCGGAACACTACGCAGGGCAAAAGCGATTCTCGTCCTCCGTGCTTGCTTTTTCTCAGAAAGAGCCGTGGTGTGCGTTTTCGCGGGAAAACGCGTTTTCGGCCGAAAACGTGTACGTTTGCACTTCCCCGCCACAGGGAAGCTGCTAGCCGGGAATTCTCTGCCTTTTTCTACCCGCTGCCCGGAACGCTACGCAGGGCAAAAGCGATTCTCGTCCTCCGTGCTTGCTTTTTCTCAGAAAGAGCCGTGGTGTGCGTTTTCGACGGAAAACGCGTTTTCGGACGAAAACGTGTACGTTTGCACTTCCCGGCCACAGGGAAGCTGCTAGACGGGAATTCTCTGCCTGGTTCTACCCGCTGCCCGGAACGCTACGCAGGGCAAAAGCGATTCTCGTCCTCCGTGCTTGCTTTTTCTCAGAAAGAGCCGTGGTGTGCGTATTCGCCGGAAAACGCGTTTTCGGCCGAAAACGTGTACGTTTGCACTTCCCGGCCACAGGGAAGCTGCTAGCCGGGAATTCTCTGCCTGGTTCTACCCGCTGCCCGGAACGCTACGCAGGGCAAAAGCGATTCTCGTCCTCCGTGCTTGCTTTTTCTCAGAAAGAGCCGTGGTGTGCGTTTTCGCCAGAAAACGCGTTTTCGGCCGAAAACGTGTACGTTTGCACTTCCCGGCCACAGGGAAGCTGCTAGCCGGGAATTCTCTGCCTGGTTCTACCCGCTGCCCGGAACGCTACGCAGGGCAAAAGCGATTCTCGTCCTCCGTGCTTGCTTTTTCTCAGAAAGAGCCGTGGTGTGCGTTTTCGCCGCAAAACGCGTTTTCGGCCGAAAACGTGTACGTTTGCACTTCCCCGCCACAGGGAAGCTGATAGCAGGGAGTTCGCTGCCTGGTTCTACCCGCTGCCCGGAACGCTACGCAGGGCAAAAGCGATTCTCGTCCTCCGTGCTTGCTTTTTCTCAGAAAGAGCCGTGGTGTGCGTTTTCGCCGGAAAACGCGTTTTCGGCGAAAACGTGTACGTTTGCACTTCCCGGCGACAGGGAAGCTGCTAGCCGGGAATTCTCTGCCTGGTTCTACCCGCTGCCCGGAACACTACGCAGGGCAAAAGCGATTCTCGTCCTCCGTGCTTGCTTTTTCTCAAAAGAGCCGTGGTGTGCGTTTTCGCGGGAAAACGCGTTTTCGGCCGAAAACGTGTACGTTTGCACTTCCCCGCCACAGGGAAGCTGCTAGCCGGGAATTCTCTGCCTGGTTCTACCCGCTGCCCGGAACGCTACGCAGGGCAAAAGCGATTCTCGTCCTCCGTGCTTGCTTTTTCTCAGAAAGAGCCGTGGTGTGCGTTTTCGCCGGTAAACGCCTTTTCGGCCGAAAACGTGTACGTTTGCACTTCCCCGCCACAGGGAAGCTGCTAGCCGGGAATTCTCTGCCTGGTTCTACCCGCTGCCCGGAACGCTACGCAGGGCAAAAGCGATTCTCGTCCTCCGTGCTTGCTTTTTCTCAGAAAGAGCCGTGGTGTGCTTTTTCGCCGGAAAACGCGTTTTCGGCCGAAAACGTGTACGTTTGCACTTCCCCGCCACAGGGAAGCTGCTAGCCGGGAATTCTCTGCCTGGTTCTACCCGCTGCCCGGAACGCTACGCAGGGCAAAAGCGATTCTCGTCCTCCGTGCTTGCTTTTCTCAGAAAGAGCCGTGGTGTGCGTTTTCGCCGGAAAACGCGTTTTCGGCCGAAAACGTGTACGTTTGCACTTCCCGGCCACAGGGAAGCTGCTAGCCGGGAATTCTCTGCCTGGTTCTACCCGCTGCCCGGAACGCTACGCAGGGCAAAAGCGATTCTCGTCCTCCGTGCTTGTTTTTTCTCAGAAAGAGCCGTGGTGTTCGTTTTCACCGGAAAACGCGTTTTCGGCGAAAACGTGTACGTTTGCACTTCCCGGCCACAGGGAAGCTGCTAGCCGGGAATTCTCTGCATGGTTCTACCCGCTGCCCGGAACGCTACGCAGGGCAAAAGCGATTCTCGTCCTCCGTGCTTGCTTTTTCTCAGAAAGAGCCGTGGTGTGCGTTTTCGCCGGAAAACGCGTTTTCGGCCAAAAACGTGTACGTTTGCACTTCCTGGCCACAGGGAAGCTGCTAGCCGGGAATTCTCTGCCTCTTTCTACCCGCTGCCCGGAACGCTACGCAGGGCAAAAGCGATTCTCGTCCTCCGTGCTTGCTTTTTCTCAGAAAGAGCCGTGGTGTGCGTTTTCGCCGGAAAACGCGTTTTCGGCCGAAAACGTGTACGTTTGCACTTCCCGGCCACAGGGAAGCTGCTAGCCGGGAATTCTCTGCCTGTTTCTACCCGCTGCCCGGAACGCTACGCAGGGCAAAAGCGATTCTCGTCCTCCGTGCTTGCTTTTTCTCAGAAAGAGCCGTGGTGTGCGTTTTCGCCGGAAAACGCGTTTTCGGCCGAAAACGTGTACGTTTGCACTTCCCGGCCACAGGGAAGCTGCTAGCCGGGAATTCTCTGCCTGGTTCTACCCGCTGCCCGGAACGCTACGCAGGGCAAAAGCGATTCTCGTCCTCCGTGCTTGCTTTTTCTCAGAAAGAGCCGTGGTGTGCTTTTTCGCCAGAAAACGCTTTTTCGGCCGAAAACGTGTACGTTTGCACTTCCCCGCCACAGGGAAGCTGCTAGCCGGGAATTCTCTGCCTGGTTCTACCCGCTGCTCAGAACGCTACGCAGGGCAAAAGCGATTCTCGTCCTCCGTGCTTGCTTTTTCTCAGAAAGAGCCGTGGTGTGCGTTTTCGCCGGAAAACGCGTTTTCGGCCGAAAACGTGTACGTTTGCACTTCCCGGCCACAGGGAAGCTGCTAGCCGGGAATTCTCTGCCTATTTCTACCCGCTGCTCAGAACGTTACGCAGGGCAAAAGCGATTCTCGTCCTCCGTGCTTTCTTTTTCTCAGAAAGAGCCGTGGTGTGCGTTTTCGCGGGAAAACGCGTTTTCGGCCGAAAACGTGTACGTTTGCACTTCCCGGCCACAGGGAAGCTGCTAGACGGGAATTCTCTGCCTGGTTCTACCCGCTGCCCGGAACGCTACGCAGGGCAAAAGCGATTCTCGTCCTCCGTGCTTGCTTTTTCTCAGAAAGAGCCGTGGTGTGCTTTTTCGCCGGAAAACGCGTTTTCGGCCGAAAACGTGTACGTTTGCACTTCCCGGCCACAGGGAAGCTGCTAGCCGGGAATTCTCTGCCTGGTTCTACCCGCTGCCCGGAACGCTACGCAGGGCAAAAGCGATTCTCGTCCTCCGTGCTTGCTTTTTCTCAGAAAGAGCCGTGGTGTGCGTTTTCGGCAGAAAACGCGTTTTCGGCCTAAAACGTGTACGTTTGCACTTCCCCGCCACAGGGAAGCTGCTAGCCGGGAATTCTCTGCCTGGTTCTACCCGCTGCCCGGAACGCTACGCAGGGCAAAAGCGATTCTCGTCCTCCGTGCTTGCTTTTTCTCAGAAAGAGCCGTGGTGTGCGTTTTCGCCGGAAAATGCGTTTTCGGCCGAAAACGTGTACGTTTGCACTTCCCCGCCACAGGGAAGCTGCTAGCCGGGAATTCTCTGCCTGGTTCTACCCGCTGCCCGGAACGCTACGCAGGGCAAAAGCGATTCTCGTCCTCCGTGCTTGCTTTTTCTCAGAAAGAGCCATGGTGTGCTTTTTCGCCGGAAAATGCGTTTTCGGCCGAAAACGTGTACGTTTGCACTTCCCCGCCACAGAGAAGCTGCTAGCCGGGAATTCTCTGCCTGGTTCTACCCGCTGCCCGGAACGCTACGCAGGGCAAAAGCGATTCTCGTCCTCCGTGCTTGCTTTTTCTCAGAAAGAGCCGTGGTGTGCGTTTTCGCCGGTAAACGCGTTTTCGGCCGAAAACGTGTACGTTTGCACTTCCCGGCCACAGGGAAGCTGCTAGCCGGGAATTCTCTGCCTGGTTCTACCCGCTGCCCGGAACGCTACGCAGGGCAAAAGCGATTCTCGTCCTCCGTGCTTGCTTTTTCTCAGAAAGAGCCGTGGTGTGCGTTTTCGCCGGAAAACGCGTTTTCGGACGAAAACGTGTACGTTTGCACTTCCCGGCCACAGGGAAGCTGCTAGCCGGGAATTCTCTGCCTGGTTCTACCCGCTGCCCGGAACACTACGCAGGGCAAAAGCGATTCTCGTCCTCCGTGCTTGCTTTTTCTCAGAAAGAGCCGTGGTGTGCGTTTTCGCCGGAAAACGCGTTTTCGGCCGAAAACGTGTACGTTTGCACTTCCCGGCCACAGGGAAGCTGCTAGCCGGGAATTCTCTGCCTGGTTCTACCCGCTGCCCGGAACGCTACGCAGGGCAAAAGCGATTCTCGTCCTCCGTGCTTGCTTTTTCTCAGAAAGAGCCGTGGTGTGCGTTTTCGCCAGAAAACGCGTTTTCGGCCGAAAACGTGTACGTTTGCACTTCCCGGCCACAGGGAAGCTGCTAGCCGGGAATTCTCTGCCTGGTTCTACCCGCTGCCCGGAACACTACGCAGGGCAAAAGCGATTCTCGTCCTCCGTGCTTGCTTTTTCTCAGAAAGAGCCGTGGTGTGCGTTTTCGCGGGAAAACGCGTTTTCGGCCGAAAACGTGTACGTTTGCACTTCCCCGCCACAGGGAAGCTGCTAGCCGGGAATTCTCTGCCTTTTTCTACCCGCTGCCCGGAACGCTACGCAGGGCAAAAGCGATTCTCGTCCTCCGTGCTTGCTTTTCTCAGAAAGAGCCGTGGTGTGCGTTTTCGCCGGAAAACGCGTTTTCGGCCGAAAACGTGTACGTTTGCACTTCCCGGCCACAGGGAAGCTGCTAGCCGGGAATTCTCTGCCTGGTTCTACCCGCTGCCCGGAACGCTACGCAGGGCAAAAGCGATTCTCGTCCTCCGTGCTTGCTTTTTCTCAGAAAGAGCCGTGGTGTGCGTTTTCGCCGGAAAACGCGTTTTCGGCCGAAAACGTGTACGTTTGCACTTCCCGGCCACAGGGAAGCTGCTAGCCGGGAATTCTCTGCCTGGTTCTACCCGCTGCCCGGAACGCTACGCAGGGCAAAAGCGATTCTCGTCCTCCGTGCTTGCTTTTTCTCAGAAAGAGCCGTGGTGTGCGTTTTCGCCGGTAAACGCGTTTTCGGCCGAAAACGTGTACGTTTGCACTTCCCGGCCACAGGGAAGCTGCTAGCCGGGAATTCTCTGCCTGGTTCTACCCGCTGCCCGGAACGCTACGCAGGGCAAAAGCGATTCTCGTCCTCCGTGCTTGCTTTTTCTCAGAAAGAGCCGTAGTGTTCGTTTTCGCCGGAAAACGCGTTTTCGGCCGAAAACGTGTATGTTTGCACTTCCCGGCCACAGGGAAGCTGCTAGCCGGGAATTCTCTGCATGGTTCTACCCGCTGCCCGGAACGCTACGCAGGGCAAAAGCGATTCTCGTCCTCCGTGCTTGCTTTTTCTCAGAAAGAGCCGTGGTGTGCGTTTTCGCCGGAAAACGCGTTTTCGGCCGAAAACGTGTACGTTTGCACTTCCCGGCCACAGGGAAGCTGCTAGCCGGGAATTCTCTGCCTGTTTCTACCCGCTGCCCGGAACGCTACGCAGGGCAAAAGCGATTCTCGTCCTCCGTGCTTGCTTTTTCTCAGAAAGAGCCGTGGTGTGCGTATTCGCCGGAAAACGCGTTTTCGGCCGAAAACGTGTACGTTTGCACTTCCCGGCCACAGGGAAGCTGCTAGCCGGGAATTCTCTGCCTGGTTCTACCCGCTGCCCGGAACGCTACGCAGGGCAAAAGCGATTCTCGTCCTCCGTGCTTGCTTTTTCTCAGAAAGAGCCGTGGTGTGCGTTTTCGCCGGAAAACGCGTTTTCGGCCGAAAACGTGTACGTTTGCACTTCCCGGCCACAGGGAAGCTGCTAGCCGGGAATTCTCTGCCTGGTTCTACCCGCTGCCCGGAACGCTACGCAGGGCAAAAGCGATTCTCGTCCTCCGTGCTTGCTTTTTCTCAGAAAGAGCCGTGGTGTGCGTTTTCGCCGCAAAACGCGTTTTCGGCCGAAAACGTGTACGTTTGCACTTCCCCGCCACAGGGAAGCTGATAGCAGGGAGTTCGCTGCCTGGTTCTACCCGCTGCCCGGAACGCTACGCAGGGCAAAAGCGATTCTCGTCCTCCGTGCTTGCTTTTTCTCAGAAAGAGCCGTGGTGTGCGTTTTCGCCGGAAAACGCGTTTTCGGCGAAAACGTGTACGTTTGCACTTCCCGGCGACAGGGAAGCTGCTAGCCGGGAATTCTCTGCCTGGTTCTACCCGCTGCCCGGAACACTACGCAGGGCAAAAGCGATTCTCGTCCTCCGTGCTTGCTTTTTCTCAGAAAGAGCCGTGGTGTGCGTTTTCGCGGGAAAACGCGTTTTCGGCCGAAAACGTGTACGTTTGCACTTCCCCGCCACAGGGAAGCTGCTAGCCGGGAATTCTCTGCCTGGTTCTACCCGCTGCCCGGAACGCTACGCAGGGCAAAAGCGATTCTCGTCCTCCGTGCTTGCTTTTTCTCAGAAAGAGCCGTGGTGTGCGTTTTCGCCGGTAAACGCCTTTTCGGCCGAAAACGTGTACGTTTGCACTTCCCCGCCACAGGGAAGCTGCTAGCCGGGAATTCTCTGCCTGGTTCTACCCGCTGCCCGGAACGCTACGCAGGGCAAAAGCGATTCTCGTCCTCCGTGCTTGCTTTTTCTCAGAAAGAGCCGTGGTGTGCTTTTTCGCCGGAAAACGCGTTTTCGGCCGAAAACGTGTACGTTTGCACTTCCCCGCCACAGGGAAGCTGCTAGCCGGGAATTCTCTGCCTGGTTCTACCCGCTGCCCGGAACGCTACGCAGGGCAAAAGCGATTCTCGTCCTCCGTGCTTGCTTTTCTCAGAAAGAGCCGTGGTGTGCGTTTTCGCCGGAAAACGCGTTTTCGGCCGAAAACGTGTACGTTTGCACTTCCCGGCCACAGGGAAGCTGCTAGCCGGGAATTCTCTGCCTGGTTCTACCCGCTGCCCGGAACGCTACGCAGGGCAAAAGCGATTCTCGTCCTCCGTGCTTGCTTTTTCTCAGAAAGAGCCGTGGTGTTCGTTTTCACCGGAAAACGCGTTTTCGGCGAAAACGTGTACGTTTGCACTTCCCGGCCACAGGGAAGCTGCTAGCCGGGAATTCTCTGCATGGTTCTACCCGCTGCCCGGAACGCTACGCAGGGCAAAAGCGATTCTCGTCCTCCGTGCTTGCTTTTTCTCAGAAAGAGCCGTGGTGTGCGTTTTCGCCGGAAAACGCGTTTTCGGCCAAAAACGTGTACGTTTGCACTTCCTGGCCACAGGGAAGCTGCTAGCCGGGAATTCTCTGCCTCTTTCTACCCGCTGCCCGGAACGCTACGCAGGGCAAAAGCGATTCTCGTCCTCCGTGCTTGCTTTTTCTCAGAAAGAGCCGTGGTGTGCGTTTTCGCCGGAAAACGCGTTTTCGGCCGAAAACGTGTACGTTTGCACTTCCCGGCCACAGGGAAGCTGCTAGCCGGGAATTCTCTGCCTGTTTCTACCCGCTGCCCGGAACGCTACGCAGGGCAAAAGCGATTCTCGTCCTCCGTGCTTGCTTTTTCTCAGAAAGAGCCGTGGTGTGCGTTTTCGCCGGAAAACGCGTTTTCGGCCGAAAACGTGTACGTTTGCACTTCCCGGCCACAGGGAAGCTGCTAGCCGGGAATTCTCTGCCTGGTTCTACCCGCTGCCCGGAACGCTACGCAGGGCAAAAGCGATTCTCGTCCTCCGTGCTTGCTTTTTCTCAGAAAGAGCCGTGGTGTGCTTTTTCGCCAGAAAACGCTTTTTCGGCCGAAAACGTGTACGTTTGCACTTCCCCGCCACAGGGAAGCTGCTAGCCGGGAATTCTCTGCCTGGTTCTACCCGCTGCTCAGAACGCTACGCAGGGCAAAAGCGATTCTCGTCCTCCGTGCTTGCTTTTTCTCAGAAAGAGCCGTGGTGTGCGTTTTCGCCGGAAAACGCGTTTTCGGCCGAAAACGTGTACGTTTGCACTTCCCGGCCACAGGGAAGCTGCTAGCCGGGAATTCTCTGCCTATTTCTACCCGCTGCTCAGAACGTTACGCAGGGCAAAAGCGATTCTCGTCCTCCGTGCTTTCTTTTTCTCAGAAAGAGCCGTGGTGTGCGTTTTCGCGGGAAAACGCGTTTTCGGCCGAAAACGTGTACGTTTGCACTTCCCGGCCACAGGGAAGCTGCTAGCCGGGAATTCTCTGCCTGGTTCTACCCGCTGCCCGGAACGCTACGCAGGGCAAAAGCGATTCTCGTCCTCCGTGCTTGCTTTTTCTCAGAAAGAGCCGTGGTGTGCTTTTTCGCCGGAAAACGCGTTTTCGGCCGAAAACGTGTACGTTTGCACTTCCCGGCCACAGGGAAGCTGCTAGCCGGGAATTCTCTGCCTGGTTCTACCCGCTGCCCGGAACGCTACGCAGGGCAAAAGCGATTCTCGTCCTCCGTGCTTGCTTTTTCTCAGAAAGAGCCGTGGTGTGCGTTTTCGGCAGAAAACGCGTTTTCGGCCTAAAACGTGTACGTTTGCACTTCCCCGCCACAGGGAAGCTGCTAGCCGGGAATTCTCTGCCTGGTTCTACCCGCTGCCCGGAACGCTACGCAGGGCAAAAGCGATTCTCGTCCTCCGTGCTTGCTTTTTCTCAGAAAGAGCCGTGGTGTGCGTTTTCGCCGGAAAATGCGTTTTCGGCCGAAAACGTGTACGTTTGCACTTCCCCGCCACAGGGAAGCTGCTAGCCGGGAATTCTCTGCCTGGTTCTACCCGCTGCCCGGAACGCTACGCAGGGCAAAAGCGATTCTCGTCCTCCGTGCTTGCTTTTTCTCAGAAAGAGCCGTGGTGTGCGTTTTCGCCGGAAAACGCGTTTTCGGCCGAAAACGTGTACGTTTGCACTTCCCGGCCACAGGGAAGCTGCTAGCCGGGAATTCTCTGCCTGGTTCTACCCGCTGCCCGGAACGCTACGCAGGGCAAAAGCGATTCTCGTCCTCCGTGCTTGCTTTTTCTCAGAAAGAGCCGTGGTGTGCGTTTTCGCCGGAAAACGCGTTTTCGGCGAAAACGTGTACGTTTGCACTTCCCGGCGACAGGGAAGCTGCTAGCCGGGAATTCTCTGCCTGGTTCTACCCGCTGCCCGGAACACTACGCAGGGCAAAAGCGATTCTCGTCCTCCGTGCTTGCTTTTTCTCAGAAAGAGCCGTGGTGTGCGTTTTCGCCGGAAAACGCGTTTTCTGCCGAAAACGTGTACGTTTGCACTTCCCCGCCACAGGGAAGCTGCTAGCCGTGAATTCTCTGCCTGGTTCTACCCGCTGCCCGGAACGCTACGCAGGGCAAAAGCGATTCTCGTCCTCCGTGCTTGCTTTTTCTCAGAAAGAGCCGTGGTGTGCGTTTTCGCCGGAAAACGCGTTTTCGGCCGAAAACGTGTACGTTTGCACTTCCCCGCCACACGGAAGCTGCTAGCCGGGAATTCTCTGCCTGGTTCTACCCGCTGCCCGGAACGCTACGCAGGGCAAAAGCGATTCCCGTCCTCCGTGCTTGCTTTTTCTCAGAAAGAGCCGTGGTGTGCGTTTTCGCCGGAAAACGCGTTTTCGGCCGAAAACGTGTACGTTTGCACTTCCCCGCCACAGGGAAGCTGCTAGCCGGGAATTCTCTGCTTGGTTCTACCCGCTGCCCGGAACGCTACGCAGGGCAAAAGCGATTCTCGTCCTCCGTGCTTGCTTTTTCTCAGAAAGAGCCGTGGTGTGCGTTTTCGCGGGAAAACGCGTTTTCGGCCGAAAACGTGTACGTTTGCACTTCCCGGCCACAGGGAAGCTGCTAGCCGGGAATTCTCTGCCTGGTTCTACCCGCTGCCCGGAACGCTACGCAGGGCAAAAGCGATTCTCGTCCTCCGTGCTTGCTTTTTCTCAGAAAGAGCCGTGGTGTGCGTTTTCGCCGGAAAACGCTTTTTCGGACGAAAACGTGTACGTTTGCACTTCCCGGCCACAGGGAAGCTGCTAGCCGGGAATTCTCTGCCTGGTTCTACCCGCTGCCCGGAACACTACGCAGGGCAAAAGCGATTCTCGTCCTCCGTGCTTGCTTTTTCTCAGAAAGAGCCGTGGTGTGCGTTTTCGCCGGAAAACGCGTTTTCGGCCGAAAACGTGTACGTTTGCACTTCCCCGCCACAGGGAAGCTGCTAGCCGGGAATTCTCTGCCTGGTTCTACCCGCTGCCCGGAACGCTACGCAGGGCAAAAGCGATTCTCGTCCTCCGTGCTTGCTTTTTCTCAGAAAGAGCCGTGGTGTGCGTTTTCGCCGGAAAACGCGTTTTCGGCCGAAAACGTGTACGTTTGCACTTCCCGGCCACAGGGAAGCTGCTAGACGGGAATTCTCTGCCTGGTTCTACCCGCTGCCCGGAACGCTACGCAGGGCAAAAGCGATTCTCGTCCTCCGTGCTTGCTTTTTCTCAGAAAGAGCCGTGGTGTGCGTTTTCGCCGGAAAACGCGTTTTCGGCCGAAAACGTGTACGTTTGCACTTCCCGGCCACAGGGAAGCTGCTAGCCGGGAATTCTCTGCCTGGTTCTACCCGCTGCCCGGAACGCTACGCAGGGCAAAAGCGATTCTCGTCCTCCGTGCTTGCTTTTTCTCAGAAAGAGCCGTGGTGTGCGTTTTCGCCGGAAAACGCTTTTTCGGACGAAAACGTGTACGTTTGCACTTCCCGGCCACAGGGAAGCTGCTAGCCGGGAATTCTCTGCCTGGTTCTACCCGCTGCCCGGAACGCTACGCAGGGCAAAAGCGATTCTCGTCCTCCGTGCTTGCTTTTTCTCAGAATGAGCCGTGGTGTGCGTTTTCGCCGGAAAACGCGTTTTCGGCCGAAAACGTGTACGTTTGCACTTCCCGGCCACAGGGAAGCTGCTAGACGGGAATTCTCTGCCTGGTTCTACCCTCTGCCCGGAGCGCTACGCAGGGCAAAAGCGATTCTCGTCCTCCGTGCTTGCTTTTTCTCAGAATGAGCCGTGGTGTGCGTTTTCGCCGGAAAACGCGTTTTCGGCCGAAAACGTGTCCGTTTGCACTTCCCCGCCACAGGGAAGCTGCTAGACGGGAATTCTCTGCCTGGTTCTACCCGCTGCCCGGAACGCTACGCAGGGCAAAAGCGATTCTCGTCCTCCGTGCTTGCTTTTTCTCAGAAAGAGCCGTGGTGTGCGTTTTCGCCGGAAAACGCGTTTTCGGACGAAAACGTGTACGTTTGCACTTCCCCGCCACAGGGAAGCTCCTAGCCGGGAATTCTCTGCCTGGTTCTACCCGCTGCCCGGAACGCTACGCAGGGCAAAAGCGATTCTCGTCCTCCGTGCTTGCTTTTTCTCAGAAAGAGCCGTGGTGTGCGTTTTCGCCGGAAAACGCGTTTTCGGCCGAAAACGTGTACGTTTGCACTTCCCCGCCACAGGGAAGCTGCTAGCCGGGAATTCTCTGCCTGGTTCTACCCGCTGCCCGGAACGCTACGCAGGGCAAAAGCGATTCTCGTCCTCCGTGCTTGCTTTTTCTCAGAAAGAGCCGTGGTGTGCGTTTTCGCGGGAAAACGCGTTTTCGGCCGAAAACGTGTACGTTTGCACTTCCCGGCCACAGGGAAGCTGCTAGCCGGGAATTCTCTGCCTGGTTCTACCCGCTGCCCGGAACGCTACGCAGGGCAAAAGCGATTCTCGTCCTCCGTGCTTGCTTTTTCTCAGAAAGAGCCGTGGTGTGCGTTTTCGCCGGAAAACGCGTTTTCGGCCGAAAACGTGTACGTTTGCACTTCCCCGCCACAGGGAAGCTGCTAGCCGGGAATTCTCTGCCTGGTTCTACCCGCTGCCCGGAACGCTACGCAGGTCAAAAGCGATTCTCGTCCTCCGTGCTTGCTTTTTCTCAGAAAGAGCCGTGGTGTGCGTTTTCGCGGGAAAACGCGTTTTCGGCCGAAAACGTGTACGTTTGCACTTCCCGGCCACAGGGAAGCTGCTAGCCGGGAATTCTCTGCCTGGTTCTACCCGCTGCCCGGAACGCTACGCAGGGCAAAAGCGATTCTCGTCCTCCGTGCTTGCTTTTTCTCAGAATGAGCCGTGGTGTGCGTTTTCGCCGGAAAACGCGTTTTCGGCCGAAAACGTGTACGTTTGCACTTCCCGGCCACAGGGAAGCTGCTAGCCGGGAATTCTCTGCCTGGTTCTACCCGCTGCCCGGAACACTCCGCAGGGCAAAAGCGATTCTCGTCCTCCGTGCTTGCTTTTTCTCAGAAAGAGCCGTGGTGTGCGTTTTCGCCGGAAAACGCGTTTTCGGCCGAAAACGTGTACGTTTGCACTTCCCCGCCACAGGGAAGCTGCTAGACGGGAATTCTCTGCCTGCTTCTACCCTCTGCCCGGAGCGTTACGCAGGGCAAAAGCGATTCTCGTCCTCCGTGCTTGCTTTTTCTCAGAATGAGCCGTGGTGTGCGTTTTCGCCGGAAAACGCGTTTTCGGCCGAAAACGTGTACGTTTGCACTTCCCGGCCACAGGGAAGCTGCTAGACGGGAATTCTCTGCCTGGTTCTACCCGCTGCCCGGAACGCTACGCAGGGCAAAAGCGATTCTCGTCCTCCGTGCTTGCTTTATCTCAGAAAGAGCCGTGGTGTGCGTTTTCGCCGCAAAACGCGTTTTCGGCCGAAAACGTGTACGTTTGCACTTCCCCGCCACAGGGAAGCTGATAGCAGGGACTTCGCTGCCTGGTTCTACCCGCTGCCCGGAAAGCTACGCAGGGCAAAAGCGATTCTCGTCCTCCGTGCTTGCTTTTTCTCAGAAAGAGCCATGGTGTGCTTTTTCGCCGGAAAATGCGTTTTCGGCCGAAAACGTGTACGTTTGCACTTCCCCGCCACAGAGAAGCTGCTAGCCGGGAATTCTCTGCCTGGTTCTACCCGCTGCCCGGAACGCTACGCAGGGCAAAAGCGATTCTCGTCCTCCGTGCTTGCTTTTTCTCAGAAAGAGCCGTGGTGTGCGTTTTCGCCGGAAAACGCGTTTTCGGCCGAAAACGTGTACGTTTGCACTTCCCGGCCACAGGGAAGCTGCTAGCCGGGAATTCTCTGCCTGGTTCTACCCGCTGCCCGGAACGCTACGCAGGGCAAAAGCGATTCTCGTCCTCCGTGCTTGCTTTTTCTCAGAAAGAGCCGTGGTGTGCGTTTTCGCCAGAAAACGCGTTTTCGGCCGAAAACGTGTACGTTTGCACTTCCCGGCCACAGGGAAGCTGCTAGCCGGGAATTCTCTGCCTGGTTCTACCCGCTGCCCGGAACGCTACGCAGGGCAAAAGCGATTCTCGTCCTCCGTGCTTGCTTTTTCTCAGAAAGAGCCGTGGTGTGCGTTTTCGCCGGAAAACGCGTTTTCGGCGAAAACGTGTACGTTTGCACTTCCCGGCCACAGGGAAGCTGCTAGACGGGAATTCTCTGCCTGGTTCTACCCGCTGCCCGGAACACTACGCAGGGCAAAAGCGATTCTCGTCCTCCGTGCTTGCTTTTTCTCAGAAAGAGCCGTGGTGTGCGTTTTCGCGGGAAAACGCGTTTTCGGCCGAAAACGTGTACGTTTGCACTTCCCCGCCACAGGGAAGCTGCTAGCCGGGAATTCTCTGCCTTTTTCTACCCGCTGCCCGGAACGCTACGCAGGGCAAAAGCGATTCTCGTCCTCCGTGCTTGCTTTTTCTCAGAAAGAGCCGTGGTGTGCGTTTTCGCGGGAAAACGCGTTTTCGGCCGAAAACGTGTACGTTTGCACTTCCCGGCCACAGGGAAGCTGCTAGCCGGGAATTCTCTGCCTGGTTCTACCCGCTGCCCGGAACGCTACGCAGGGCAAAAGCGATTCTCGTCCTCCGTGCTTGCTTTTTCTCAGAAAGAGCCGTGGTGTGCGTTTTCGCCGGAAAACGCGTTTTCGGCCGAAAACGTGTACGTTTGCACTTCCCGGCCACAGGGAAGCTGCTAGCCGGGAATTCTCTGCCTGGTTCTACCCGCTGCCCGGAACGCTACGCAGGGCAATAGCGATTCTCGTCCTCCGTGCTTGCTTTTTCTCAGAAAGAGCCGTGGTGTGCGTTTTCGCCGGTAAACGCGTTTTCGGCCGAAAACGTGTACGTTTGCACTTCCCGGCCACAGGGAAGCTGCTAGCCGGGAATTCTCTGCCTGGTTCTACCCGCTGCCCGGAACGCTACGCAGGGCAAAAGCGATTCTCGTCCTCCGTGCTTGCTTTTTCTCAGAAAGAGCCGTAGTGTTCGTTTTCGCCGGAAAACGCGTTTTCGGCCGAAAACGTGTATGTTTGCACTTCCCGGCCACAGGGAAGCTGCTAGCCGGGAATTCTCTGCATGGTTCTACCCGCTGCCCGGAACGCTACGCAGGGCAAAAGCGATTCTCGTCCTCCGTGCTTGCTTTTTCTCAGAAAGAGCCGTGGTGTGCGTTTTCGCCGGAAAACGCGTTTTCGGCCGAAAACGTGTACGTTTGCACTTCCCGGCCACAGGGAAGCTGCTAGCCGGGAATTCTCTGCCTGTTTCTACCCGCTGCCCGGAACGCTACGCAGGGCAAAAGCGATTCTCGTCCTCCGTGCTTGCTTTTTCTCAGAAAGAGCCGTGGTGTGCGTATTCGCCGGAAAACGCGTTTTCGGACGAAAACGTGTACGTTTGCACTTCCCGGCCACAGGGAAGCTGCTAGCCGGGAATTCTCTGCCTGGTTCTACCCGCTGCCCGGAACGCTACGCAGGGCAAAAGCGATTCTCGTCCTCCGTGCTTGCTTTTTCTCAGAAAGAGCCGTGGTGTGCGTTTTAGCCAGAAAACGCGTTTTCGGCCGAAAACGTGTACGTTTGCACTTCCCGGCCACAGGGAAGCTGCTAGCCGGGAATTCTCTGCCTGGTTCTACCCGCTGCCCGCTGCCTGGTTCTACCCGCTGCCCGGAACGCTACGCAGGGCAAAAGCGATTCTCGTCCTCCGTGCTTGCTTTTTCTCAGAAAGAGCCGTGGTGTGCGTTTTCGCCGGAAAACGCGTTTTCGGCCGAAAACGTGTACGTTTGCACTTCCCCGCCACAGGGAAGCTGATAGCAGGGAGTTCGCTGCCTGGTTCTACCCGCTGCCCGGAACGCTACGCAGGGCAAAAGCGATTCTCGTCCTCCGTGCTTGCTTTTTCTCAGAAAGAGCCGTGGTGTGCGTTTTCGCCGTCTTTTCGGCCGAAAACGTGTACGTTTGCACTTCCCCGCCACAGGGAAGCTGCTAGCCGGGAATTCTCTGCCTGGTTCTACCCGCTGCCCGGAACGCTACGCAGGGCAAAAGCGATTCTCGTCCTCCGTGCTTGCTTTTTCTCAGAAAGAGCCGTGGTGTGCTTTTTCGCCGGAAAACGCGTTTTCGGCCGAAAACGTGTACGTTTGCACTTCCCCTAGCCGGGAATTCTCTGCCTGGTTCTACCCGCTGCCCGGAACGCTACGCAGGGCAAAAGCGATTCTCGTCCTCCGTGCTTGCTTTTCTCAGAAAGAGCCGTGGTGTGCGTTTTCGCCGGAAAACGCGTTTTCGGCCGAAAACGTGTACGTTTGCACTTCCCGGCGACAGGGAAGCTGCTAGCCGGGAATTCTCTGCCTGGTTCTACCCGCTGCCCGGAACACTACGCAGGGCAAAAGCGATTCTCGTCCTCCGTGCTTGCTTTTTCTCAAAAGAGCCGTGGTGTGCGTTTTCGCGGGAAAACGCGTTTTCGGCCGAAAACGTGTACGTTTGCACTTCCCCGCCACAGGGAAGCTGCTAGCCGGGAATTCTCTGCCTGGTTCTACCCGCTGCCCGGAACGCTACGCAGGGCAAAAGCGATTCTCGTCCTCCGTGCTTGCTTTTTCTCAGAAGAGCCGTGGTGTGCGTTTTCGCCGGTAAACGCCTTTTCGGCCGAAAACGTGTACGTTTGCACTTCCCCGCCACAGGGAAGCTGCTAGCCGGGAATTCTCTGCCTGGTTCTACCCGCTGCCCGGAACGCTACGCAGGGCAAAAGCGATTCTCGTCCTCCGTGCTTGCTTTTTCTCAGAAAGAGCCGTGGTGTGCTTTTTCGCCGGAAAACGCGTTTTCGGCCGAAAACGTGTACGTTTGCACTTCCCCGCCACAGGGAAGCTGCTAGCCGGGAATTCTCTGCCTGGTTCTACCCGCTGCCCGGAACGCTACGCAGGGCAAAAGCGATTCTCGTCCTCCGTGCTTGCTTTTCTCAGAAAGAGCCGTGGTGTGCGTTTTCGCCGGAAAACGCGTTTTCGGCCGAAAACGTGTACGTTTGCACTTCCCGGCCACAGGGAAGCTGCTAGCCGGGAATTCTCTGCCTGGTTCTACCCGCTGCCCGGAACGCTACGCAGGGCAAAAGCGATTCTCGTCCTCCGTGCTTGCTTTTTCTCAGAAAGAGCCGTGGTGTTCGTTTTCACCGGAAAACGCGTTTTCGGCGAAAACGTGTACGTTTGCACTTCCCCGCCACAGGGAAGCTGCTAGCCGGGAATTCTCTGCATGGTTCTACCCGCTGCCCGGAACGCTACGCAGGGCAAAAGCGATTCTCGTCCTCCGTGCTTGCTTTTTCTCAGAAAGAGCCGTGGTGTGCGTTTTCGCCGGAAAACGCGTTTTCGGCCGAAAACGTGTACGTTTGCACTTCCTGGCCACAGGGAAGCTGCTAGCCGGGAATTCTCTGCCTCTTTCTACCCGCTGCCCGGAACGCTACGCAGGGCAAAAGCGATTCTCGTCCTCCGTGCTTGCTTTTTCTCAGAAAGAGCCGTGGTGTGCGTTTTCGCCGGTAAACGCGTTTTCGGCCGAAAACGTGTACGTTTGCACTTCCCGGCCACAGGGAAGCTGCTAGACGGGAATTCTCTGCCTGGTTCTACCCGCTGCCCGGAACGCTACGCAGGGCAAAAGCGATTCTCGTCCTCCGTGCTTGCTTTTTCTCAGAAAGAGCCGTGGTGTTCGTTTTCACCGGAAAACGCGTTTTCGGCGAAAACGTGTACGTTTGCACTTCCCGGCCACAGGGAAGCTGCTAGCCGGGAATTCTCTGCATGGTTCTACCCGCTGCCCGGAACGCTACGCAGGGCAAAAGCGATTCTCGTCCTCCGTGCTTGCTTTTTCTCAGAAAGAGCCGTGGTGTGCGTTTTCGCCGGAAAACGCGTTTTCGGACGAAAACGTGTACGTTTGCACTTCCTGGCCACAGGGAAGCTGCTAGCCGGGAATTCTCTGCCTCTTTCTACCCGCTGCCCGGAACGCTACGCAGGGCAAAAGCGATTCTCGTCCTCCGTGCTTGCTTTTTCTCAGAAAGAGCCGTGGTGTGCGTTTTCGCCGGAAAACGCGTTTTCGGCCGAAAACGTGTACGTTTGCACTTCCCGGCCACAGGGAAGCTGCTAGCCGGGAATTCTCTGCCTGTTTCTACCCGCTGCCCGGAACGCTACGCAGGGCAAAAGCGATTCTCGTCCTCCGTGCTTGCTTTTTCTCAGAAAGAGCCGTGGTGTGCGTTTTCGCCGGAAAACGCGTTTTCGGCCGAAAACGTGTACGTTTGCACTTCCCGGCCACAGGGAAGCTGCTAGCCGGGAATTCTCTGCCTGGTTCTACCCGCTGCCCGGAACGCTACGCAGGGCAAAAGCGATTCTCGTCCTCCGTGCTTGCTTTTTCTCAGAAAGAGCCGTGGTGTGCTTTTTCGCCAGAAAACGCTTTTTCGGCCGAAAACGTGTACGTTTGCACTTCCCCGCCACAGGGAAGCTGCTAGCCGGGAATTCTCTGCCTGGTTCTACCCGCTGCTCAGAACGCTACGCAGGGCAAAAGCGATTCTCGTCCTCCGTGCTTGCTTTTTCTCAGAAAGAGCCGTGGTGTGCGTTTTCGCCGGAAAACGCGTTTTCGGCCGAAAACGTGTACGTTTGCACTTCCCGGCCACAGGGAAGCTGCTAGCCGGGAATTCTCTGCCTATTTCTACCCGCTGCTCAGAACGTTACGCAGGGCAAAAGCGATTCTCGTCCTCCGTGCTTTCTTTTTCTCAGAAAGAGCCGGTGTGTGCGTTTTCGCGGGAAAACGCGTTTTCGGCCGAAAACGTGTACGTTTGCACTTCCCGGCCACAGGGAAGCTGCTAGCCGGGAATTCTCTGCCTGGTTCTACCCGCTGCCCGGAACGCTACGCAGGGCAAAAGCGATTCTCGTCCTCCGTGCTTGCTTTTTCTCAGAAAGAGCCGTGGTGTGCTTTTTCGCCGGAAAACGCGTTTTCGGCCGAAAACGTGTACGTTTGCACTTCCCGGCCACAGGGAAGCTGCTAGCCGGGAATTCTCTGCCTGGTTCTACCCGCTGCCCGGAACGCTACGCAGGGCAAAAGCGATTCTCGTCCTCCGTGCTTGCTTTTTCTCAGAAAGAGCCGTGGTGTGCGTTTTCGGCAGAAAACGCGTTTTCGGCCTAAAACGTGTACGTTTGCACTTCCCCGCCACAGGGAAGCTGCTAGCCGGGAATTCTCTGCCTGGTTCTACCCGCTGCCCGGAACGCTACGCAGGGCAAAAGCGATTCTCGTCCTCCGTGCTAGCTTTTTCTCAGAAAGAGCCGTGGTGTGCGTTTTCGCCGGAAAATGCGTTTTCGGCCGAAAACGTGTACGTTTGCACTTCCCCGCCACAGGGAAGCTGCTAGCCGGGAATTCTCTGCCTGGTTCTACCCGCTGCCCGGAACGCTACTCAGGGCAAAAGCGATTCTCGTCCTCCGTACTTGCTTTTTCTCAGAAAGAGCCGTGGTGTGCGTTTTCGCCGGTAAACGCGTTTTCGGCCGAAAACATGTACGTTTGCACTTCCCGGCCACAGGGAAGCTGATAGCCGGGAATTCTCTGCCTGGTTCTACCCGCTGCCCGGAACGCTACGCAGGGCAAAAGCGATTCTCGTCCTCCGTGCTTGCTTTTTCTCAGAAAGAGCCGTGGTGTGCGTTTTCGCCGGAAAACGCGTTTTCGGCGAAAACGTGTACGTTTGCACTTCCCGGCGACAGGGAAGCTGCTAGCCGGGAATTCTCTGCCTGGTTCTCCCCGCTGCCCGGAACACTACGCAGGGCAAAAGCGATTCTCGTCCTCCGTGCTTGCTTTTTCTCAGAAAGAGCCGTGGTGTGCGTTTTCGCCGGAAAACGCGTTTTCTGCCGAAAACGTGTACGTTTGCACTTCCCCGCCACAGGGAAGCTGCTAGCCGGGAATTCTCTGCCTGGTTCTACCCGCTGCCCGGAACGCTACGCAGGGCAAAAGCGATTCTCGTCCTCCGTGCTTGCTTTTTCTCAGAAAGAGCCGTGGTGTGCGTTTTCGCCGGAAAACGCGTTTTCGGCCGAAAACGTGTACGTTTGCACTTCCCGGCCACAGGGAAGCTGCTAGCCGGGAATTCTCTGCCTGGTTCTACCCGCTGCCCGGAACGCTACGCAGGGCAAAAGCGATTCTCGTCCTCCGTGCTTGCTTTTTCTCAGAAAGAGCCGTGGTGTGCGTTTTCGGCAGAAAACGCGTTTTCGGCCTAAAACGTGTACGTTTGCACTTCCCCGCCACAGGGAAGCTGCTAGCCGGGAATTCTCTGCCTGGTTCTACCCGCTGCCCGGAACGCTACGCAGGGCAAAAGCGATTCTCGTCCTCCGTGCTTGCTTTTTCTCAGAAAGAGCCGTGGTGTGCGTTTTCGCCGGAAAATGCGTTTTCGGCCGAAAACGTGTACGTTTGCACTTCCCCGCCACAGGGAAGCTGCTAGCCGGGAATTCTCTGCCTGGTTCTACCCGCTGCCCGGAACGCTACGCAGGGCAAAAGCGATTCTCGTCCTCCGTGCTTGCTTTTTCTCAGAAAGAGCCGTGGTGTGCGTTTTCGCCGGAAAACGCGTTTTCGGCCGAAAACGTGTACGTTTGCACTTCCCGGCCACAGGGAAGCTGCTAGCCGGGAATTCTCTGCCTGGTTCTACCCGCTGCCCGGAACGCTACGCAGGGCAAAAGCGATTCTCGTCCTCCGTGCTTGCTTTTTCTCAGAAAGAGCCGTGGTGTGCGTTTTCGCCGGAAAACGCGTTTTCGGCGAAAACGTGTACGTTTGCACTTCCCGGCGACAGGGAAGCTGCTAGCCGGGAATTCTCTGCCTGGTTCTACCCGCTGCCCGGAACACTACGCAGGGCAAAAGCGATTCTCGTCCTCCGTGCTTGCTTTTTCTCAGAAAGAGCCGTGGTGTGCGTTTTCGCCGGAAAACGCGTTTTCTGCCGAAAACGTGTACGTTTGCACTTCCCCGCCACAGGGAAGCTGCTAGCCGTGAATTCTCTGCCTGGTTCTACCCGCTGCCCGGAACGCTACGCAGGGCAAAAGCGATTCTCGTCCTCCGTGCTTGCTTTTTCTCAGAAAGAGCCGTGGTGTGCGTTTTCGCCGGAAAACGCGTTTTCGGCCGAAAACGTGTACGTTTGCACTTCCCCGCCACACGGAAGCTGCTAGCCGGGAATTCTCTGCCTGGTTCTACCCGCTGCCCGGAACGCTACGCAGGGCAAAAGCGATTCCCGTCCTCCGTGCTTGCTTTTTCTCAGAAAGAGCCGTGGTGTGCGTTTTCGCCGGAAAACGCGTTTTCGGCCGAAAACGTGTACGTTTGCACTTCCCCGCCACAGGGAAGCTGCTAGCCGGGAATTCTCTGCTTGGTTCTACCCGCTGCCCGGAACGCTACGCAGGGCAAAAGCGATTCTCGTCCTCCGTGCTTGCTTTTTCTCAGAAAGAGCCGTGGTGTGCGTTTTCGCGGGAAAACGCGTTTTCGGCCGAAAACGTGTACGTTTGCACTTCCCGGCCACAGGGAAGCTGCTAGCCGGGAATTCTCTGCCTGGTTCTACCCGCTGCCCGGAACGCTACGCAGGGCAAAAGCGATTCTCGTCCTCCGTGCTTGCTTTTTCTCAGAAAGAGCCGTGGTGTGCGTTTTCGCCGGAAAACGCTTTTTCGGACGAAAACGTGTACGTTTGCACTTCCCGGCCACAGGGAAGCTGCTAGCCGGGAATTCTCTGCCTGGTTCTACCCGCTGCCCGGAACACTACGCAGGGCAAAAGCGATTCTCGTCCTCCGTGCTTGCTTTTTCTCAGAAAGAGCCGTGGTGTGCGTTTTCGCCGGAAAACGCGTTTTCGGCCGAAAACGTGTACGTTTGCACTTCCCCGCCACAGGGAAGCTGCTAGCCGGGAATTCTCTGCCTGGTTCTACCCGCTGCCCGGAACGCTACGCAGGGCAAAAGCGATTCTCGTCCTCCGTGCTTGCTTTTTCTCAGAAAGAGCCGTGGTGTGCGTTTTCGCCGGAAAACGCGTTTTCGGCCGAAAACGTGTACGTTTGCACTTCCCGGCCACAGGGAAGCTGCTAGACGGGAATTCTCTGCCTGGTTCTACCCGCTGCCCGGAACGCTACGCAGGGCAAAAGCGATTCTCGTCCTCCGTGCTTGCTTTTTCTCAGAAAGAGCCGTGGTGTGCGTTTTCGCCGGAAAACGCGTTTTCGGCCGAAAACGTGTACGTTTGCACTTCCCGGCCACAGGGAAGCTGCTAGCCGGGAATTCTCTGCCTGGTTCTACCCGCTGCCCGGAACGCTACGCAGGGCAAAAGCGATTCTCGTCCTCCGTGCTTGCTTTTTCTCAGAAAGAGCCGTGGTGTGCGTTTTCGCCGGAAAACGCTTTTTCGGACGAAAACGTGTACGTTTGCACTTCCCGGCCACAGGGAAGCTGCTAGCCGGGAATTCTCTGCCTGGTTCTACCCGCTGCCCGGAACGCTACGCAGGGCAAAAGCGATTCTCGTCCTCCGTGCTTGCTTTTTCTCAGAATGAGCCGTGGTGTGCGTTTTCGCCGGAAAACGCGTTTTCGGCCGAAAACGTGTACGTTTGCACTTCCCGGCCACAGGGAAGCTGCTAGACGGGAATTCTCTGCCTGGTTCTACCCTCTGCCCGGAGCGCTACGCAGGGCAAAAGCGATTCTCGTCCTCCGTGCTTGCTTTTTCTCAGAATGAGCCGTGGTGTGCGTTTTCGCCGGAAAACGCGTTTTCGGCCGAAAACGTGTCCGTTTGCACTTCCCCGCCACAGGGAAGCTGCTAGACGGGAATTCTCTGCCTGGTTCTACCCGCTGCCCGGAACGCTACGCAGGGCAAAAGCGATTCTCGTCCTCCGTGCTTGCTTTTTCTCAGAAAGAGCCGTGGTGTGCGTTTTCGCCGGAAAACGCGTTTTCGGACGAAAACGTGTACGTTTGCACTTCCCCGCCACAGGGAAGCTCCTAGCCGGGAATTCTCTGCCTGGTTCTACCCGCTGCCCGGAACGCTACGCAGGGCAAAAGCGATTCTCGTCCTCCGTGCTTGCTTTTTCTCAGAAAGAGCCGTGGTGTGCGTTTTCGCCGGAAAACGCGTTTTCGGCCGAAAACGTGTACGTTTGCACTTCCCCGCCACAGGGAAGCTGCTAGCCGGGAATTCTCTGCCTGGTTCTACCCGCTGCCCGGAACGCTACGCAGGGCAAAAGCGATTCTCGTCCTCCGTGCTTGCTTTTTCTCAGAAAGAGCCGTGGTGTGCGTTTTCGCGGGAAAACGCGTTTTCGGCCGAAAACGTGTACGTTTGCACTTCCCGGCCACAGGGAAGCTGCTAGCCGGGAATTCTCTGCCTGGTTCTACCCGCTGCCCGGAACGCTACGCAGGGCAAAAGCGATTCTCGTCCTCCGTGCTTGCTTTTTCTCAGAAAGAGCCGTGGTGTGCGTTTTCGCCGGAAAACGCGTTTTCGGCCGAAAACGTGTACGTTTGCACTTCCCCGCCACAGGGAAGCTGCTAGCCGGGAATTCTCTGCCTGGTTCTACCCGCTGCCCGGAACGCTACGCAGGTCAAAAGCGATTCTCGTCCTCCGTGCTTGCTTTTTCTCAGAAAGAGCCGTGGTGTGCGTTTTCGCGGGAAAACGCGTTTTCGGCCGAAAACGTGTACGTTTGCACTTCCCGGCCACAGGGAAGCTGCTAGCCGGGAATTCTCTGCCTGGTTCTACCCGCTGCCCGGAACGCTACGCAGGGCAAAAGCGATTCTCGTCCTCCGTGCTTGCTTTTTCTCAGAATGAGCCGTGGTGTGCGTTTTCGCCGGAAAACGCGTTTTCGGCCGAAAACGTGTACGTTTGCACTTCCCGGCCACAGGGAAGCTGCTAGCCGGGAATTCTCTGCCTGGTTCTACCCGCTGCCCGGAACACTCCGCAGGGCAAAAGCGATTCTCGTCCTCCGTGCTTGCTTTTTCTCAGAAAGAGCCGTGGTGTGCGTTTTCGCCGGAAAACGCGTTTTCGGCCGAAAACGTGTACGTTTGCACTTCCCCGCCACAGGGAAGCTGCTAGACGGGAATTCTCTGCCTGCTTCTACCCTCTGCCCGGAGCGTTACGCAGGGCAAAAGCGATTCTCGTCCTCCGTGCTTGCTTTTTCTCAGAATGAGCCGTGGTGTGCGTTTTCGCCGGAAAACGCGTTTTCGGCCGAAAACGTGTACGTTTGCACTTCCCGGCCACAGGGAAGCTGCTAGACGGGAATTCTCTGCCTGGTTCTACCCGCTGCCCGGAACGCTACGCAGGGCAAAAGCGATTCTCGTCCTCCGTGCTTGCTTTATCTCAGAAAGAGCCGTGGTGTGCGTTTTCGCCGCAAAACGCGTTTTCGGCCGAAAACGTGTACGTTTGCACTTCCCCGCCACAGGGAAGCTGATAGCAGGGACTTCGCTGCCTGGTTCTACCCGCTGCCCGGAAAGCTACGCAGGGCAAAAGCGATTCTCGTCCTCCGTGCTTGCTTTTTCTCAGAAAGAGCCATGGTGTGCTTTTTCGCCGGAAAATGCGTTTTCGGCCGAAAACGTGTACGTTTGCACTTCCCCGCCACAGAGAAGCTGCTAGCCGGGAATTCTCTGCCTGGTTCTACCCGCTGCCCGGAACGCTACGCAGGGCAAAAGCGATTCTCGTCCTCCGTGCTTGCTTTTTCTCAGAAAGAGCCGTGGTGTGCGTTTTCGCCGGAAAACGCGTTTTCGGCCGAAAACGTGTACGTTTGCACTTCCCGGCCACAGGGAAGCTGCTAGCCGGGAATTCTCTGCCTGGTTCTACCCGCTGCCCGGAACGCTACGCAGGGCAAAAGCGATTCTCGTCCTCCGTGCTTGCTTTTTCTCAGAAAGAGCCGTGGTGTGCGTTTTCGCCAGAAAACGCGTTTTCGGCCGAAAACGTGTACGTTTGCACTTCCCGGCCACAGGGAAGCTGCTAGCCGGGAATTCTCTGCCTGGTTCTACCCGCTGCCCGGAACGCTACGCAGGGCAAAAGCGATTCTCGTCCTCCGTGCTTGCTTTTTCTCAGAAAGAGCCGTGGTGTGCGTTTTCGCCGGAAAACGCGTTTTCGGCGAAAACGTGTACGTTTGCACTTCCCGGCCACAGGGAAGCTGCTAGACGGGAATTCTCTGCCTGGTTCTACCCGCTGCCCGGAACACTACGCAGGGCAAAAGCGATTCTCGTCCTCCGTGCTTGCTTTTTCTCAGAAAGAGCCGTGGTGTGCGTTTTCGCGGGAAAACGCGTTTTCGGCCGAAAACGTGTACGTTTGCACTTCCCCGCCACAGGGAAGCTGCTAGCCGGGAATTCTCTGCCTTTTTCTACCCGCTGCCCGGAACGCTACGCAGGGCAAAAGCGATTCTCGTCCTCCGTGCTTGCTTTTTCTCAGAAAGAGCCGTGGTGTGCGTTTTCGCGGGAAAACGCGTTTTCGGCCGAAAACGTGTACGTTTGCACTTCCCGGCCACAGGGAAGCTGCTAGCCGGGAATTCTCTGCCTGGTTCTACCCGCTGCCCGGAACGCTACGCAGGGCAAAAGCGATTCTCGTCCTCCGTGCTTGCTTTTTCTCAGAAAGAGCCGTGGTGTGCGTTTTCGCCGGAAAACGCGTTTTCGGCCGAAAACGTGTACGTTTGCACTTCCCGGCCACAGGGAAGCTGCTAGCCGGGAATTCTCTGCCTGGTTCTACCCGCTGCCCGGAACGCTACGCAGGGCAATAGCGATTCTCGTCCTCCGTGCTTGCTTTTTCTCAGAAAGAGCCGTGGTGTGCGTTTTCGCCGGTAAACGCGTTTTCGGCCGAAAACGTGTACGTTTGCACTTCCCGGCCACAGGGAAGCTGCTAGCCGGGAATTCTCTGCCTGGTTCTACCCGCTGCCCGGAACGCTACGCAGGGCAAAAGCGATTCTCGTCCTCCGTGCTTGCTTTTTCTCAGAAAGAGCCGTAGTGTTCGTTTTCGCCGGAAAACGCGTTTTCGGCCGAAAACGTGTATGTTTGCACTTCCCGGCCACAGGGAAGCTGCTAGCCGGGAATTCTCTGCATGGTTCTACCCGCTGCCCGGAACGCTACGCAGGGCAAAAGCGATTCTCGTCCTCCGTGCTTGCTTTTTCTCAGAAAGAGCCGTGGTGTGCGTTTTCGCCGGAAAACGCGTTTTCGGCCGAAAACGTGTACGTTTGCACTTCCCGGCCACAGGGAAGCTGCTAGCCGGGAATTCTCTGCCTGTTTCTACCCGCTGCCCGGAACGCTACGCAGGGCAAAAGCGATTCTCGTCCTCCGTGCTTGCTTTTTCTCAGAAAGAGCCGTGGTGTGCGTATTCGCCGGAAAACGCGTTTTCGGACGAAAACGTGTACGTTTGCACTTCCCGGCCACAGGGAAGCTGCTAGCCGGGAATTCTCTGCCTGGTTCTACCCGCTGCCCGGAACGCTACGCAGGGCAAAAGCGATTCTCGTCCTCCGTGCTTGCTTTTTCTCAGAAAGAGCCGTGGTGTGCGTTTTAGCCAGAAAACGCGTTTTCGGCCGAAAACGTGTACGTTTGCACTTCCCGGCCACAGGGAAGCTGCTAGCCGGGAATTCTCTGCCTGGTTCTACCCGCTGCCCGGAACGCTACGCAGGGCAAAAGCGATTCTCGTCCTCCGTGCTTGCTTTTTCTCAGAAAGAGCCGTGGTGTGCGTTTTCGCCGGAAAACGCGTTTTCGGCCGAAAACGTGTACGTTTGCACTTCCCCGCCACAGGGAAGCTGATAGCAGGGAGTTCGCTGCCTGGTTCTACCCGCTGCCCGGAACGCTACGCAGGGCAAAAGCGATTCTCGTCCTCCGTGCTTGCTTTTTCTCAGAAAGAGCCGTGGTGTGCGTTTTCGCCGGTAAACGCCTTTTCGGCCGAAAACGTGTACGTTTGCACTTCCCCGCCACAGGGAAGCTGCTAGCCGGGAATTCTCTGCCTGGTTCTACCCGCTGCCCGGAACGCTACGCAGGGCAAAAGCGATTCTCGTCCTCCGTGCTTGCTTTTTCTCAGAAAGAGCCGTGGTGTGCTTTTTCGCCGGAAAACGCGTTTTCGGCCGAAAACGTGTACGTTTGCACTTCCCCGCCACAGGGAAGCTGCTAGCCGGGAATTCTCTGCCTGGTTCTACCCGCTGCCCGGAACGCTACGCAGGGCAAAAGCGATTCTCGTCCTCCGTGCTTGCTTTTCTCAGAAAGAGCCGTGGTGTGCGTTTTCGCCGGAAAACGCGTTTTCGGCCGAAAACGTGTACGTTTGCACTTCCCGGCGACAGGGAAGCTGCTAGCCGGGAATTCTCTGCCTGGTTCTACCCGCTGCCCGGAACACTACGCAGGGCAAAAGCGATTCTCGTCCTCCGTGCTTGCTTTTTCTCAAAAGAGCCGTGGTGTGCGTTTTCGCGGGAAAACGCGTTTTCGGCCGAAAACGTGTACGTTTGCACTTCCCCGCCACAGGGAAGCTGCTAGCCGGGAATTCTCTGCCTGGTTCTACCCGCTGCCCGGAACGCTACGCAGGGCAAAAGCGATTCTCGTCCTCCGTGCTTGCTTTTTCTCAGAAAGAGCCGTGGTGTGCGTTTTCGCCGGTAAACGCCTTTTCGGCCGAAAACGTGTACGTTTGCACTTCCCCGCCACAGGGAAGCTGCTAGCCGGGAATTCTCTGCCTGGTTCTACCCGCTGCCCGGAACGCTACGCAGGGCAAAAGCGATTCTCGTCCTCCGTGCTTGCTTTTTCTCAGAAAGAGCCGTGGTGTGCTTTTTCGCCGGAAAACGCGTTTTCGGCCGAAAACGTGTACGTTTGCACTTCCCCGCCACAGGGAAGCTGCTAGCCGGGAATTCTCTGCCTGGTTCTACCCGCTGCCCGGAACGCTACGCAGGGCAAAAGCGATTCTCGTCCTCCGTGCTTGCTTTTCTCAGAAAGAGCCGTGGTGTGCGTTTTCGCCGGAAAACGCGTTTTCGGCCGAAAACGTGTACGTTTGCACTTCCCGGCCACAGGGAAGCTGCTAGCCGGGAATTCTCTGCCTGGTTCTACCCGCTGCCCGGAACGCTACGCAGGGCAAAAGCGATTCTCGTCCTCCGTGCTTGCTTTTTCTCAGAAAGAGCCGTGGTGTTCGTTTTCACCGGAAAACGCGTTTTCGGCGAAAACGTGTACGTTTGCACTTCCCCGCCACAGGGAAGCTGCTAGCCGGGAATTCTCTGCATGGTTCTACCCGCTGCCCGGAACGCTACGCAGGGCAAAAGCGATTCTCGTCCTCCGTGCTTGCTTTTTCTCAGAAAGAGCCGTGGTGTGCGTTTTCGCCGGAAAACGCGTTTTCGGCCGAAAACGTGTACGTTTGCACTTCCTGGCCACAGGGAAGCTGCTAGCCGGGAATTCTCTGCCTCTTTCTACCCGCTGCCCGGAACGCTACGCAGGGCAAAAGCGATTCTCGTCCTCCGTGCTTGCTTTTTCTCAGAAAGAGCCGTGGTGTGCGTTTTCGCCGGTAAACGCGTTTTCGGCCGAAAACGTGTACGTTTGCACTTCCCGGCCACAGGGAAGCTGCTAGACGGGAATTCTCTGCCTGGTTCTACCCGCTGCCCGGAACGCTACGCAGGGCAAAAGCGATTCTCGTCCTCCGTGCTTGCTTTTTCTCAGAAAGAGCCGTGGTGTTCGTTTTCACCGGAAAACGCGTTTTCGGCGAAAACGTGTACGTTTGCACTTCCCGGCCACAGGGAAGCTGCTAGCCGGGAATTCTCTGCATGGTTCTACCCGCTGCCCGGAACGCTACGCAGGGCAAAAGCGATTCTCGTCCTCCGTGCTTGCTTTTTCTCAGAAAGAGCCGTGGTGTGCGTTTTCGCCGGAAAACGCGTTTTCGGACGAAAACGTGTACGTTTGCACTTCCTGGCCACAGGGAAGCTGCTAGCCGGGAATTCTCTGCCTCTTTCTACCCGCTGCCCGGAACGCTACGCAGGGCAAAAGCGATTCTCGTCCTCCGTGCTTGCTTTTTCTCAGAAAGAGCCGTGGTGTGCGTTTTCGCCGGAAAACGCGTTTTCGGCCGAAAACGTGTACGTTTGCACTTCCCGGCCACAGGGAAGCTGCTAGCCGGGAATTCTCTGCCTGTTTCTACCCGCTGCCCGGAACGCTACGCAGGGCAAAAGCGATTCTCGTCCTCCGTGCTTGCTTTTTCTCAGAAAGAGCCGTGGTGTGCGTTTTCGCCGGAAAACGCGTTTTCGGCCGAAAACGTGTACGTTTGCACTTCCCGGCCACAGGGAAGCTGCTAGCCGGGAATTCTCTGCCTGGTTCTACCCGCTGCCCGGAACGCTACGCAGGGCAAAAGCGATTCTCGTCCTCCGTGCTTGCTTTTTCTCAGAAAGAGCCGTGGTGTGCTTTTTCGCCAGAAAACGCTTTTTCGGCCGAAAACGTGTACGTTTGCACTTCCCCGCCACAGGGAAGCTGCTAGCCGGGAATTCTCTGCCTGGTTCTACCCGCTGCTCAGAACGCTACGCAGGGCAAAAGCGATTCTCGTCCTCCGTGCTTGCTTTTTCTCAGAAAGAGCCGTGGTGTGCGTTTTCGCCGGAAAACGCGTTTTCGGCCGAAAACGTGTACGTTTGCACTTCCCGGCCACAGGGAAGCTGCTAGCCGGGAATTCTCTGCCTATTTCTACCCGCTGCTCAGAACGTTACGCAGGGCAAAAGCGATTCTCGTCCTCCGTGCTTTCTTTTTCTCAGAAAGAGCCGGTGTGTGCGTTTTCGCGGGAAAACGCGTTTTCGGCCGAAAACGTGTACGTTTGCACTTCCCGGCCACAGGGAAGCTGCTAGCCGGGAATTCTCTGCCTGGTTCTACCCGCTGCCCGGAACGCTACGCAGGGCAAAAGCGATTCTCGTCCTCCGTGCTTGCTTTTTCTCAGAAAGAGCCGTGGTGTGCTTTTTCGCCGGAAAACGCGTTTTCGGCCGAAAACGTGTACGTTTGCACTTCCCGGCCACAGGGAAGCTGCTAGCCGGGAATTCTCTGCCTGGTTCTACCCGCTGCCCGGAACGCTACGCAGGGCAAAAGCGATTCTCGTCCTCCGTGCTTGCTTTTTCTCAGAAAGAGCCGTGGTGTGCGTTTTCGGCAGAAAACGCGTTTTCGGCCTAAAACGTGTACGTTTGCACTTCCCCGCCACAGGGAAGCTGCTAGCCGGGAATTCTCTGCCTGGTTCTACCCGCTGCCCGGAACGCTACGCAGGGCAAAAGCGATTCTCGTCCTCCGTGCTAGCTTTTTCTCAGAAAGAGCCGTGGTGTGCGTTTTCGCCGGAAAATGCGTTTTCGGCCGAAAACGTGTACGTTTGCACTTCCCCGCCACAGGGAAGCTGCTAGCCGGGAATTCTCTGCCTGGTTCTACCCGCTGCCCGGAACGCTACTCAGGGCAAAAGCGATTCTCGTCCTCCGTACTTGCTTTTTCTCAGAAAGAGCCGTGGTGTGCGTTTTCGCCGGTAAACGCGTTTTCGGCCGAAAACATGTACGTTTGCACTTCCCGGCCACAGGGAAGCTGATAGCCGGGAATTCTCTGCCTGGTTCTACCCGCTGCCCGGAACGCTACGCAGGGCAAAAGCGATTCTCGTCCTCCGTGCTTGCTTTTTCTCAGAAAGAGCCGTGGTGTGCGTTTTCGCCGGAAAACGCGTTTTCGGCGAAAACGTGTACGTTTGCACTTCCCGGCGACAGGGAAGCTGCTAGCCGGGAATTCTCTGCCTGGTTCTCCCCGCTGCCCGGAACACTACGCAGGGCAAAAGCGATTCTCGTCCTCCGTGCTTGCTTTTTCTCAGAAAGAGCCGTGGTGTGCGTTTTCGCCGGAAAACGCGTTTTCTGCCGAAAACGTGTACGTTTGCACTTCCCCGCCACAGGGAAGCTGCTAGCCGGGAATTCTCTGCCTGGTTCTACCCGCTGCCCGGAACGCTACGCAGGGCAAAAGCGATTCTCGTCCTCCGTGCTTGCTTTTTCTCAGAAAGAGCCGTGGTGTGCGTTTTCGCCGGAAAACGCGTTTTCGGCCGAAAACGTGTACGTTTGCACTTCCCCGCCACAGGGAAGCTGCTAGCCGGGAATTCTCTGCTTGGTTCTACCCGCTGCCCGGAACGCTACGCAGGGCAAAAGCGATTCTCGTCCTCCGTGCTTGCTTTTTCTCAGAAAGAGCCGTGGTGTGCGTTTTCGCGGGAAAACGCGTTTTCGGCCGAAAACGTGTACGTTTGCACTTCCCGGCCACAGGGAAGCTGCTAGCCGGGAATTCTCTGCCTGGTTCTACCCGCTGCCCGGAACGCTACGCAGGGCAAAAGCGATTCTCGTCCTCCGTGCTTGCTTTTTCTCAGAAAGAGCCGTGGTGTGCGTTTTCGCCGGAAAACGCTTTTTCGGACGAAAACGTGTACGTTTGCACTTCCCGGCCACAGGGAAGCTGCTAGCCGGGAATTCTCTGCCTGGTTCTACCCGCTGCCCGGAACACTACGCAGGGCAAAAGCGATTCTCGTCCTCCGTGCTTGCTTTTTCTCAGAAAGAGCCGTGGTGTGCGTTTTCGCCGGAAAACGCGTTTTCGGCCGAAAACGTGTACGTTTGCACTTCCCCGCCACAGGGAAGCTGCTAGCCGGGAATTCTCTGCCTGGTTCTACCCGCTGCCCGGAACGCTACGCAGGGCAAAAGCGATTCTCGTCCTCCGTGCTTGCTTTTTCTCAGAAAGAGCCGTGGTGTGCGTTTTCGCCGGAAAACGCGTTTTCGGACGAAAACGTGTACGTTTGCACTTCCCGGCCACAGGGAAGCTGCTAGCCGGGAATTCTCTGCCTGGTTCTACCCGCTGCCCGGAACGCTACGCAGGGCAAAAGCGATTCTCGTCCTCCGTGCTTGCTTTTTCTCAGAAAGAGCCGTGGTGTGCGTTTTCGCCGGAAAACGCGTTTTCGGCCGAAAACGTGTACGTTTGCACTTCCCGGCCACAGGGAAGCTGCTAGCCGGGAATTCTCTGCCTGGTTCTACCCGCTGCCCGGAACGCTACGCAGGGCAAAAGCGATTCTCGTCCTCCGTGCTTGCTTTTTCTCAGAAAGAGCCGTGGTGTGCGTTTTCGCCGCAAAACGCGTTTTCGGACGAAAACGTGTACGTTTGCACTTCCCGGCCACAGGGAAGCTGCTAGCCGGGAATTCTCTGCCTGGTTCTACCCGCTGCCCGGAACACTACGCAGGGCAAAAGCGATTCTCGTCCTCCGTGCTTGCTTTTTCTCAGAAAGAGCCGTGGTGTGCGTTTTCGCCGGAAAACGCGTTTTCGGCCGAAAACGTGTACGTTTGCACTTCCCGGCCACAGGGAAGCTGCTAGCCGGGAATTCTCTGCCTGGTTCTACCCGCTGCCCGGAACGCTACACAGGGCAAAAGCGATTCTCGTCCTCCGTGCTTGCTTTTTCTCAGAAAGAGCCGTGGTGTGCGTTTTCGCCGGAAAACGCGTTTTCGGCCGAAAACGTGTACGTTTGCACTTCCCGGCCACAGGGAAGCTGCTAGCCGGGAATTCTCTGCCTGGTTCTACCCGCTGCCCGGAACGCTACGCAGGGCAAAAGCGATTCTCGTCCTCCGCGCTTGCTTTTTCTCAGAAAGAGCCGTGGTGTGCGGTTTCGCGGGAAAACGCGTTTTCGGCCGAAAACGTGTACGTTTGCACTTCCCCGCCACAGGGAAGCTGCTAGACGGGAATTCTCTGCCTGGTTCTACCCGCTGCCCGGAACGCTACGCAGGGCAAAAGCGATTCTCGTCCTCCGTGCTTGCTTTTTCTCAGAAAGAGCCGTGGTGTGCGTTTTCGCCGGAAAACGCGTTTTCGGACAAAAACGTGTACGTTTGCACTTCCCGGCCACAGGGAAGCTGCTAGCCGGGAATTCTCTGCCTGGTTCTACCCGCTGCCCGGAACACTACGCAGGGCAAAAGCGATTCTCGTCCTCCGTGCTTGCTTTTTCTCAGAAAGAGCCGTGGTGTGCGTTTTCGCCAGAAAACGCGTTTTCGGCCGAAAACGTGTACGTTTGCACTTCCCCGCCACAGGGAAGCTGCTAGCCGGGAATTCTCTGCCTGGTTCTACCCGCTGCCCGGAGCGCTACGCAGGGCAAAAGCGATTCTCGTCCTCCGTGCTTGCTTTTTCTCAGAATGAGCCGTGGTGTGCGTTTTCGCCGGAAAACGCGTTTTCGGCCGAAAACGTGTACGTTTGCACTTCCCGGCCACAGGGAAGCTGCTAGCCGGGAATTCTCTGCCTGGTTCTACCCGCTGCCCGGAACGCTACGCAGGGCAAAAGCGATTCTCGTCCTCCGTGCTTGCTTTTTCTCAGAAAGTGCCGTGGTGTGCGTTTTCGCCGGAAAACGCGTTTTCGGACGAAAACGTATACGTTTGCACTTCCCCGCCACAGGGAAGCTGCTAGCCGGGAATTCTCTGCCTGGTTCTACCCGCTGCCCGGAACGCTACGCAGGGCAAAAGCGATTCTCGTCCTCCGTGCTTGCTTTTTCTCAGAAAGAGCCGTGGTGTGCGTTTTCGCCGGTAAACGCGTTTTCGGCCGAAAACGTGTACGTTTGCACTTCCCGGCCACAGGGAAGCTGCTAGACGGGAATTCTCTGCCGGGTTCTACCCGCTGCCCGGAACGCTACGCAGGGCAAAAGCGATTCTCGTCGTCCGTGCTTGCTTTTTCTCAGAAAGAGCCGTGGTGTGCGTTTTCGCCGGAAAACGTGTTTTCGGCGAAAACGTGTACGTTTGCACTTCCCGGCCACAGGGAAGCTGCTAGCCGGGAATTCTCTGCCTGGTTCTACCCGCTGCCCGGAACGCTACGCAGGGCAAAAGCGATTCTCGTCCTCCGTGCTTGCTTTTTCTCAGAAAGAGCCGTGGTGTGCGTTTTCGCGGGAAAACGCGTTTTCGGCCGAAAACGTGTACGTTTGCACTTCCCGGCCACAGGGAAGCTGCTAGCCGGGAATTCTCTGCCTGGTTCTACCCGCTGCCCGGAACGCTACGCAGGGCAAAAGCGATTCTCGTCCTCCGTGCTTGCTTTTTCTCAGAAAGAGCCGTGGTGTGCGTTTTCGCGAGAAAACGCTTTTTCGGCCGAAAACGTGTACGTTTACACTTCCCGGCCACAGGGAAGCTGCTAGCCGGGAATTCTCTGCCTGGTTCTACCCGCTGCCCGGAACGCTACGCAGGGCAAAAGCGATTCCCGTCCTCCGTGCTTGCTTTTTCTCAGAAAGAGCCATGGTGTTCTTTTTCTCCGGAAAACGCGTTTTCGGCCGAAAACGTGTAGGTTTGCACTTCCCGGCCACAGGGAAGCTGCTAGCCGGCAATTCGCTGCCTATTTCTACCCGCTGCTCAGAACCATACGCAGGGCAAAAGCGATTCTCGTCCTCCGTGCTTTCTTTTTCTCAGAAAGAGCCGTGGTGTGCGTTTTCGCCGGAAAACGCGTTTTCGGCCGAAAACGTGTACGTTTGCACTTCCCCGCCACAGGGAAGCTGCTAGCCGGAATTCTCTGCCTGGTTCTACCCGCTGCCCGGAACGCTACGCAGGGCAAAAGCGATTCTCGTCCTCCGTGCTTGCTTTTTCTCAGAAAGAGCCGTGGTGTGCGTTTTCGCCGGAAAACGCGTTTTCGGCCGAAAACGTGTACGTTTGCACTTCCGGGCACAGGGAAGCTGCTAGCCGGGAATTCTCTGCCTGGTTCTACCCGCTGCCCGGAACGCTACGCAGGGCAAAAGCGATTCTCGTCCTCCGTGCTTGCTTTTTCTCAGAAAGAGCCGTGGTGTGCGTTTTCGCCGGAAAAAGCGTTTTCGGCCGAAAACGTGTACGTTTGCACTTCCCGGCCACAGGGAAGCTGCTAGCCGGGAATTCTCTGCCTGGTTCTACCCGCTGCCCGGAACGCTACGCAGGGCAAAAGCGATTCTCGTCCTCCGTGCTTGCTTTTTCTCAGAAAGAGCCGTGGTGTGCGTTTTCGCCGGAAAACGCGTTTTCGGCCGAAAACGTGTACGTTTGCACTTCCGGGCACAGGGAAGCTGCTAGCCGGGAATTCTCTGCCTGGTTCTACCCGCTGCCCGGAACGCTACGCAGGGCAAAAGCGATTCTCGTCCTCCGTGCTTGCTTTTTCTCAGAAAGAGCCGTGGTGTGCGTTTTCGCCGGAAAAAGCGTTTTCGGCCGAAAACGTGTACGTTTGCACTTCCCCGCCACAGGGAAGCTGCTAGCCGGGAATTCTCTGCCTGGTTCTACCCGCTGCCCGGAACGCTACGCAGGGCAAAAGCGATTCTCGTCCTCCGTGCTTGCTTTTTCTCAGAAAGAGCCATGGTGTGCGTTTTCGCTGGAAAACGCGTTTTCGGCCGGAAACGTGTACGTTTGCACTTCCCGGCCACAGGGAAGCTGCTAGCCGGCAATTCGCTGCCTATTTCTACCCGCTGCTCAGAACGCTACGCAGGGCAAAAGCGATTCTCGTCCTCCGTGCTTGTTTTTTCTCAGAAAGAGCCGTGGTGTGCGTTTTCGCCGCAAAACGCGTTTTCGGCCGAAAACCTGTACGTTTGCACTTCCCGGCCACAGGGAAGCTGCTAGCCGGGAATTCTCTGCCTGGTTCTACCCGCTGCCCGGAACGCTACGCAGGGCAAAAGCGATTCTCGTCCTCCGTGCTTGCTTTTTCTCAGAAAGAGCCGTGGTGTGCGTTTTCGCCGGAAAAAGCGTTTTCGGCCGAAAACGTGTACGTTTGCACTTCCCGGCCACAGGGAAGCTGCTAGCCGGGAATTCTCTGCCTGGTTCTACCCGCTGCCCGGAACGCTACGCAGGGCAAAAGCGATTCTCGTCCTCCGTGCTTGCTTTTTCTCAGAAAGAGCCGTGGTGTGCGTTTTCGCCGGAAAACGCGTTTTCGGCCGAAAACGTGTACGTTTGCACTTCCGGGCACAGGGAAGCTGCTAGCCGGGAATTCTCTGCCTGGTTCTACCCGCTGCCCGGAACGCTACGCAGGGCAAAAGCGATTCTCGTCCTCCGTGCTTGCTTTTTCTCAGAAAGAGCCGTGGTGTGCGTTTTCGCCGGAAAAAGCGTTTTCGGCCGAAAACGTGTACGTTTGCACTTCCCCGCCACAGGGAAGCTGATAGCCGGGAATTCTCTGCCTGGTTCTACCCGCTGCCCGGAACGCTACGCAGGGCAAAAGCGATTCTCGTCCTCCGTGCTTGCTTTTTCTCAGAAAGAGCCATGGTGTGCGTTTTCGCTGGAAAACGCGTTTTCGGCCGGAAACGTGTACGTTTGCACTTCCCGGCCACAGGGAAGCTGCTAGCCGGCAATTCGCTGCCTATTTCTACCCGCTGCTCAGAACGCTACGCAGGGCAAAAGCGATTCTCGTCCTCCGTGCTTGTTTTTTCTCAGAAAGAGCCGTGGTGTGCGTTTTCGCCGCAAAACGCGTTTTCGGCCGAAAACCTGTACGTTTGCACTTCCCCGCCACAGGGAAGCTGCTAGCCGGGAATTCTCTGCCTGGTTCTACCCGCTGCCCGGAACGCTACGCAGGGCAAAAGCGATTCTCGTCCTCCGTGCTTGCTTTTTCTCAGAAAGAGCCGTGGTGTGCGTTTTCGCCGGAAAACGCGTTTTCGGCCGAAAACGTGTACGTTTGCACTTCCCGGCCACAGGGAAGCTGCTAGCCGGGAATTCTCTGCCTGGTTCTACCCGCTGCCCGGAACGCTACGCAGGGCAAAAGCGATTCTCGTCCTCCGTGCTTGCTTTTTCTCAGAAAGAGCCGTGGTGTGCGTTTTCGCCGCAAAACGCGTTTTCGGCCGAAAACGTGTACGTTTGCACTTCCCCGCCACAGGGAAGCTGATAGCAGGGAGTTCGCTGCCTGGTTCTACCCGCTGCCCGGAACGCTACGCAGGGCAAAAGCGATTCTCGTCCTCCGTGCTTGCTTTTTCTCAGAAAGAGCCGTGGTGTGCGTTTTCGCCGGAAAACGCGTTTTCGGCGAAAACGTGTACGTTTGCACTTCCCGGCGACAGGGAAGCTGCTAGCCGGGAATTCTCTGCCTGGTTCTACCCGCTGCCCGGAACACTACGCAGGGCAAAAGCGATTCTCGTCCTCCGTGCTTGCTTTTTCTCAGAAAGAGCCGTGGTGTGCGTTTTCGCGGGAAAACGCGTTTTCGGCCGAAAACGTGTACGTTTGCACTTCCCCGCCACAGGGAAGCTGCTAGCCGGGAATTCTCTGCCTGGTTCTACCCGCTGCCCGGAACGCTACGCAGGGCAAAAGCGATTCTCGTCCTCCGTGCTTGCTTTTTCTCAGAAAGAGCCGTGGTGTGCGTTTTCGCCGGTAAACGCCTTTTCGGCCGAAAACGTGTACGTTTGCACTTCCCCGCCACAGGGAAGCTGCTAGCCGGGAATTCTCTGCCTGGTTCTACCCGCTGCCCGGAACGCTACGCAGGGCAAAAGCGATTCTCGTCCTCCGTGCTTGCTTTTTCTCAGAAAGAGCCGTGGTGTGCTTTTTCGCCGGAAAACGCGTTTTCGGCCGAAAACGTGTACGTTTGCACTTCCCCGCCACAGGGAAGCTGCTAGCCGGGAATTCTCTGCCTGGTTCTACCCGCTGCCCGGAACGCTACGCAGGGCAAAAGCGATTCTCGTCCTCCGTGCTTGCTTTTCTCAGAAAGAGCCGTGGTGTGCGTTTTCGCCGGAAAACGCGTTTTCGGCCGAAAACGTGTACGTTTGCACTTCCCGGCCACAGGGAAGCTGCTAGCCGGGAATTCTCTGCCTGGTTCTACCCGCTGCCCGGAACGCTACGCAGGGCAAAAGCGATTCTCGTCCTCCGTGCTTGCTTTTTCTCAGAAAGAGCCGTGGTGTTCGTTTTCACCGGAAAACGCGTTTTCGGCGAAAACGTGTACGTTTGCACTTCCCGGCCACAGGGAAGCTGCTAGCCGGGAATTCTCTGCATGGTTCTACCCGCTGCCCGGAACGCTACGCAGGGCAAAAGCGATTCTCGTCCTCCGTGCTTGCTTTTTCTCAGAAAGAGCCGTGGTGTGCGTTTTCGCCGGAAAACGCGTTTTCGGCCAAAAACGTGTACGTTTGCACTTCCTGGCCACAGGGAAGCTGCTAGCCGGGAATTCTCTGCCTCTTTCTACCCGCTGCCCGGAACGCTACGCAGGGCAAAAGCGATTCTCGTCCTCCGTGCTTGCTTTTTCTCAGAAAGAGCCGTGGTGTGCGTTTTCGCCGGAAAACGCGTTTTCGGCCGAAAACGTGTACGTTTGCACTTCCCGGCCACAGGGAAGCTGCTAGCCGGGAATTCTCTGCCTGTTTCTACCCGCTGCCCGGAACGCTACGCAGGGCAAAAGCGATTCTCGTCCTCCGTGCTTGCTTTTTCTCAGAAAGAGCCGTGGTGTGCGTTTTCGCCGGAAAACGCGTTTTCGGCCGAAAACGTGTACGTTTGCACTTCCCGGCCACAGGGAAGCTGCTAGCCGGGAATTCTCTGCCTGGTTCTACCCGCTGCCCGGAACGCTACGCAGGGCAAAAGCGATTCTCGTCCTCCGTGCTTGCTTTTTCTCAGAAAGAGCCGTGGTGTGCTTTTTCGCCAGAAAACGCTTTTTCGGCCGAAAACGTGTACGTTTGCACTTCCCCGCCACAGGGAAGCTGCTAGCCGGGAATTCTCTGCCTGGTTCTACCCGCTGCTCAGAACGCTACGCAGGGCAAAAGCGATTCTCGTCCTCCGTGCTTGCTTTTTCTCAGAAAGAGCCGTGGTGTGCGTTTTCGCCGGAAAACGCGTTTTCGGCCGAAAACGTGTACGTTTGCACTTCCCGGCCACAGGGAAGCTGCTAGCCGGGAATTCTCTGCCTATTTCTACCCGCTGCTCAGAACGTTACGCAGGGCAAAAGCGATTCTCGTCCTCCGTGCTTTCTTTTTCTCAGAAAGAGCCGTGGTGTGCGTTTTCGCGGGAAAACGCGTTTTCGGCCGAAAACGTGTACGTTTGCACTTCCCGGCCACAGGGAAGCTGCTAGCCGGGAATTCTCTGCCTGGTTCTACCCGCTGCCCGGAACGCTACGCAGGGCAAAAGCGATTCTCGTCCTCCGTGCTTGCTTTTTCTCAGAAAGAGCCGTGGTGTGCTTTTTCGCCGGAAAACGCGTTTTCGGCCGAAAACGTGTACGTTTGCACTTCCCGGCCACAGGGAAGCTGCTAGCCGGGAATTCTCTGCCTGGTTCTACCCGCTGCCCGGAACGCTACGCAGGGCAAAAGCGATTCTCGTCCTCCGTGCTTGCTTTTTCTCAGAAAGAGCCGTGGTGTGCGTTTTCGGCAGAAAACGCGTTTTCGGCCTAAAACGTGTACGTTTGCACTTCCCCGCCACAGGGAAGCTGCTAGCCGGGAATTCTCTGCCTGGTTCTACCCGCTGCCCGGAACGCTACGCAGGGCAAAAGCGATTCTCGTCCTCCGTGCTTGCTTTTTCTCAGAAAGAGCCGTGGTGTGCGTTTTCGCCGGAAAATGCGTTTTCGGCCGAAAACGTGTACGTTTGCACTTCCCCGCCACAGGGAAGCTGCTAGCCGGGAATTCTCTGCCTGGTTCTACCCGCTGCCCGGAACGCTACGCAGGGCAAAAGCGATTCTCGTCCTCCGTGCTTGCTTTTTCTCAGAAAGAGCCGTGGTGTGCGTTTTCGCCGGAAAACGCGTTTTCGGCCGAAAACGTGTACGTTTGCACTTCCCGGCCACAGGGAAGCTGCTAGCCGGGAATTCTCTGCCTGGTTCTACCCGCTGCCCGGAACGCTACGCAGGGCAAAAGCGATTCTCGTCCTCCGTGCTTGCTTTTTCTCAGAAAGAGCCGTGGTGTGCGTTTTCGCCGGAAAACGCGTTTTCGGCGAAAACGTGTACGTTTGCACTTCCCGGCGACAGGGAAGCTGCTAGCCGGGAATTCTCTGCCTGGTTCTACCCGCTGCCCGGAACACTACGCAGGGCAAAAGCGATTCTCGTCCTCCGTGCTTGCTTTTTCTCAGAAAGAGCCGTGGTGTGCGTTTTCGCCGGAAAACGCGTTTTCTGCCGAAAACGTGTACGTTTGCACTTCCCCGCCACAGGGAAGCTGCTAGCCGTGAATTCTCTGCCTGGTTCTACCCGCTGCCCGGAACGCTACGCAGGGCAAAAGCGATTCTCGTCCTCCGTGCTTGCTTTTTCTCAGAAAGAGCCGTGGTGTGCGTTTTCGCCGGAAAACGCGTTTTCGGCCGAAAACGTGTACGTTTGCACTTCCCCGCCACACGGAAGCTGCTAGCCGGGAATTCTCTGCCTGGTTCTACCCGCTGCCCGGAACGCTACGCAGGGCAAAAGCGATTCCCGTCCTCCGTGCTTGCTTTTTCTCAGAAAGAGCCGTGGTGTGCGTTTTCGCCGGAAAACGCGTTTTCGGCCGAAAACGTGTACGTTTGCACTTCCCCGCCACAGGGAAGCTGCTAGCCGGGAATTCTCTGCTTGGTTCTACCCGCTGCCCGGAACGCTACGCAGGGCAAAAGCGATTCTCGTCCTCCGTGCTTGCTTTTTCTCAGAAAGAGCCGTGGTGTGCGTTTTCGCGGGAAAACGCGTTTTCGGCCGAAAACGTGTACGTTTGCACTTCCCGGCCACAGGGAAGCTGCTAGCCGGGAATTCTCTGCCTGGTTCTACCCGCTGCCCGGAACGCTACGCAGGGCAAAAGCGATTCTCGTCCTCCGTGCTTGCTTTTTCTCAGAAAGAGCCGTGGTGTGCGTTTTCGCCGGAAAACGCTTTTTCGGACGAAAACGTGTACGTTTGCACTTCCCGGCCACAGGGAAGCTGCTAGCCGGGAATTCTCTGCCTGGTTCTACCCGCTGCCCGGAACACTACGCAGGGCAAAAGCGATTCTCGTCCTCCGTGCTTGCTTTTTCTCAGAAAGAGCCGTGGTGTGCGTTTTCGCCGGAAAACGCGTTTTCGGCCGAAAACGTGTACGTTTGCACTTCCCCGCCACAGGGAAGCTGCTAGCCGGGAATTCTCTGCCTGGTTCTACCCGCTGCCCGGAACGCTACGCAGGGCAAAAGCGATTCTCGTCCTCCGTGCTTGCTTTTTCTCAGAAAGAGCCGTGGTGTGCGTTTTCGCCGGAAAACGCGTTTTCGGCCGAAAACGTGTACGTTTGCACTTCCCGGCCACAGGGAAGCTGCTAGACGGGAATTCTCTGCCTGGTTCTACCCGCTGCCCGGAACGCTACGCAGGGCAAAAGCGATTCTCGTCCTCCGTGCTTGCTTTTTCTCAGAAAGAGCCGTGGTGTGCGTTTTCGCCGGAAAACGCGTTTTCGGCCGAAAACGTGTACGTTTGCACTTCCCGGCCACAGGGAAGCTGCTAGCCGGGAATTCTCTGCCTGGTTCTACCCGCTGCCCGGAACGCTACGCAGGGCAAAAGCGATTCTCGTCCTCCGTGCTTGCTTTTTCTCAGAAAGAGCCGTGGTGTGCGTTTTCGCCGGAAAACGCTTTTTCGGACGAAAACGTGTACGTTTGCACTTCCCGGCCACAGGGAAGCTGCTAGCCGGGAATTCTCTGCCTGGTTCTACCCGCTGCCCGGAACGCTACGCAGGGCAAAAGCGATTCTCGTCCTCCGTGCTTGCTTTTTCTCAGAATGAGCCGTGGTGTGCGTTTTCGCCGGAAAACGCGTTTTCGGCCGAAAACGTGTACGTTTGCACTTCCCGGCCACAGGGAAGCTGCTAGACGGGAATTCTCTGCCTGGTTCTACCCTCTGCCCGGAGCGCTACGCAGGGCAAAAGCGATTCTCGTCCTCCGTGCTTGCTTTTTCTCAGAATGAGCCGTGGTGTGCGTTTTCGCCGGAAAACGCGTTTTCGGCCGAAAACGTGTCCGTTTGCACTTCCCCGCCACAGGGAAGCTGCTAGACGGGAATTCTCTGCCTGGTTCTACCCGCTGCCCGGAACGCTACGCAGGGCAAAAGCGATTCTCGTCCTCCGTGCTTGCTTTTTCTCAGAAAGAGCCGTGGTGTGCGTTTTCGCCGGAAAACGCGTTTTCGGACGAAAACGTGTACGTTTGCACTTCCCCGCCACAGGGAAGCTCCTAGCCGGGAATTCTCTGCCTGGTTCTACCCGCTGCCCGGAACGCTACGCAGGGCAAAAGCGATTCTCGTCCTCCGTGCTTGCTTTTTCTCAGAAAGAGCCGTGGTGTGCGTTTTCGCCGGAAAACGCGTTTTCGGCCGAAAACGTGTACGTTTGCACTTCCCCGCCACAGGGAAGCTGCTAGCCGGGAATTCTCTGCCTGGTTCTACCCGCTGCCCGGAACGCTACGCAGGGCAAAAGCGATTCTCGTCCTCCGTGCTTGCTTTTTCTCAGAAAGAGCCGTGGTGTGCGTTTTCGCGGGAAAACGCGTTTTCGGCCGAAAACGTGTACGTTTGCACTTCCCGGCCACAGGGAAGCTGCTAGCCGGGAATTCTCTGCCTGGTTCTACCCGCTGCCCGGAACGCTACGCAGGGCAAAAGCGATTCTCGTCCTCCGTGCTTGCTTTTTCTCAGAAAGAGCCGTGGTGTGCGTTTTCGCCGGAAAACGCGTTTTCGGCCGAAAACGTGTACGTTTGCACTTCCCCGCCACAGGGAAGCTGCTAGCCGGGAATTCTCTGCCTGGTTCTACCCGCTGCCCGGAACGCTACGCAGGTCAAAAGCGATTCTCGTCCTCCGTGCTTGCTTTTTCTCAGAAAGAGCCGTGGTGTGCGTTTTCGCGGGAAAACGCGTTTTCGGCCGAAAACGTGTACGTTTGCACTTCCCGGCCACAGGGAAGCTGCTAGCCGGGAATTCTCTGCCTGGTTCTACCCGCTGCCCGGAACGCTACGCAGGGCAAAAGCGATTCTCGTCCTCCGTGCTTGCTTTTTCTCAGAATGAGCCGTGGTGTGCGTTTTCGCCGGAAAACGCGTTTTCGGCCGAAAACGTGTACGTTTGCACTTCCCGGCCACAGGGAAGCTGCTAGCCGGGAATTCTCTGCCTGGTTCTACCCGCTGCCCGGAACACTCCGCAGGGCAAAAGCGATTCTCGTCCTCCGTGCTTGCTTTTTCTCAGAAAGAGCCGTGGTGTGCGTTTTCGCCGGAAAACGCGTTTTCGGCCGAAAACGTGTACGTTTGCACTTCCCCGCCACAGGGAAGCTGCTAGACGGGAATTCTCTGCCTGCTTCTACCCTCTGCCCGGAGCGTTACGCAGGGCAAAAGCGATTCTCGTCCTCCGTGCTTGCTTTTTCTCAGAATGAGCCGTGGTGTGCGTTTTCGCCGGAAAACGCGTTTTCGGCCGAAAACGTGTACGTTTGCACTTCCCGGCCACAGGGAAGCTGCTAGACGGGAATTCTCTGCCTGGTTCTACCCGCTGCCCGGAACGCTACGCAGGGCAAAAGCGATTCTCGTCCTCCGTGCTTGCTTTATCTCAGAAAGAGCCGTGGTGTGCGTTTTCGCCGCAAAACGCGTTTTCGGCCGAAAACGTGTACGTTTGCACTTCCCCGCCACAGGGAAGCTGATAGCAGGGACTTCGCTGCCTGGTTCTACCCGCTGCCCGGAAAGCTACGCAGGGCAAAAGCGATTCTCGTCCTCCGTGCTTGCTTTTTCTCAGAAAGAGCCATGGTGTGCTTTTTCGCCGGAAAATGCGTTTTCGGCCGAAAACGTGTACGTTTGCACTTCCCCGCCACAGAGAAGCTGCTAGCCGGGAATTCTCTGCCTGGTTCTACCCGCTGCCCGGAACGCTACGCAGGGCAAAAGCGATTCTCGTCCTCCGTGCTTGCTTTTTCTCAGAAAGAGCCGTGGTGTGCGTTTTCGCCGGAAAACGCGTTTTCGGCCGAAAACGTGTACGTTTGCACTTCCCGGCCACAGGGAAGCTGCTAGCCGGGAATTCTCTGCCTGGTTCTACCCGCTGCCCGGAACGCTACGCAGGGCAAAAGCGATTCTCGTCCTCCGTGCTTGCTTTTTCTCAGAAAGAGCCGTGGTGTGCGTTTTCGCCAGAAAACGCGTTTTCGGCCGAAAACGTGTACGTTTGCACTTCCCGGCCACAGGGAAGCTGCTAGCCGGGAATTCTCTGCCTGGTTCTACCCGCTGCCCGGAACGCTACGCAGGGCAAAAGCGATTCTCGTCCTCCGTGCTTGCTTTTTCTCAGAAAGAGCCGTGGTGTGCGTTTTCGCCGGAAAACGCGTTTTCGGCGAAAACGTGTACGTTTGCACTTCCCGGCCACAGGGAAGCTGCTAGACGGGAATTCTCTGCCTGGTTCTACCCGCTGCCCGGAACACTACGCAGGGCAAAAGCGATTCTCGTCCTCCGTGCTTGCTTTTTCTCAGAAAGAGCCGTGGTGTGCGTTTTCGCCGGAAAACGCGTTTTCGGCCGAAAACGTGTACGTTTGCACTTCCCCGCCACAGGGAAGCTGCTAGCCGGGAATTCTCTGCCTTTTTCTACCCGCTGCCCGGAACGCTACGCAGGGCAAAAGCGATTCTCGTCCTCCGTGCTTGCTTTTTCTCAGAAAGAGCCGTGGTGTGCGTTTTCGCGGGAAAACGCGTTTTCGGCCGAAAACGTGTACGTTTGCACTTCCCGGCCACAGGGAAGCTGCTAGCCGGGAATTCTCTGCCTGGTTCTACCCGCTGCCCGGAACGCTACGCAGGGCAAAAGCGATTCTCGTCCTCCGTGCTTGCTTTTTCTCAGAAAGAGCCGTGGTGTGCGTTTTCGCCGGAAAACGCGTTTTCGGCCGAAAACGTGTACGTTTGCACTTCCCGGCCACAGGGAAGCTGCTAGCCGGGAATTCTCTGCCTGGTTCTACCCGCTGCCCGGAACGCTACGCAGGGCAATAGCGATTCTCGTCCTCCGTGCTTGCTTTTTCTCAGAAAGAGCCGTGGTGTGCGTTTTCGCCGGTAAACGCGTTTTCGGCCGAAAACGTGTACGTTTGCACTTCCCGGCCACAGGGAAGCTGCTAGCCGGGAATTCTCTGCCTGGTTCTACCCGCTGCCCGGAACGCTACGCAGGGCAAAAGCGATTCTCGTCCTCCGTGCTTGCTTTTTCTCAGAAAGAGCCGTAGTGTTCGTTTTCGCCGGAAAACGCGTTTTCGGCCGAAAACGTGTATGTTTGCACTTCCCGGCCACAGGGAAGCTGCTAGCCGGGAATTCTCTGCATGGTTCTACCCGCTGCCCGGAACGCTACGCAGGGCAAAAGCGATTCTCGTCCTCCGTGCTTGCTTTTTCTCAGAAAGAGCCGTGGTGTGCGTTTTCGCCGGAAAACGCGTTTTCGGCCGAAAACGTGTACGTTTGCACTTCCCGGCCACAGGGAAGCTGCTAGCCGGGAATTCTCTGCCTGTTTCTACCCGCTGCCCGGAACGCTACGCAGGGCAAAAGCGATTCTCGTCCTCCGTGCTTGCTTTTTCTCAGAAAGAGCCGTGGTGTGCGTATTCGCCGGAAAACGCGTTTTCGGACGAAAACGTGTACGTTTGCACTTCCCGGCCACAGGGAAGCTGCTAGCCGGGAATTCTCTGCCTGGTTCTACCCGCTGCCCGGAACGCTACGCAGGGCAAAAGCGATTCTCGTCCTCCGTGCTTGCTTTTTCTCAGAAAGAGCCGTGGTGTGCGTTTTAGCCAGAAAACGCGTTTTCGGCCGAAAACGTGTACGTTTGCACTTCCCGGCCACAGGGAAGCTGCTAGCCGGGAATTCTCTGCCTGGTTCTACCCGCTGCCCGGAACGCTACGCAGGGCAAAAGCGATTCTCGTCCTCCGTGCTTGCTTTTTCTCAGAAAGAGCCGTGGTGTGCGTTTTCGCCGGAAAACGCGTTTTCGGCCGAAAACGTGTACGTTTGCACTTCCCCGCCACAGGGAAGCTGATAGCAGGGAGTTCGCTGCCTGGTTCTACCCGCTGCCCGGAACGCTACGCAGGGCAAAAGCGATTCTCGTCCTCCGTGCTTGCTTTTTCTCAGAAAGAGCCGTGGTGTGCGTTTTCGCCGGAAAACGCGTTTTCGGCGAAAACGTGTACGTTTGCACTTCCCGGCGACAGGGAAGCTGCTAGCCGGGAATTCTCTGCCTGGTTCTACCCGCTGCCCGGAACACTACGCAGGGCAAAAGCGATTCTCGTCCTCCGTGCTTGCTTTTTCTCAAAAGAGCCGTGGTGTGCGTTTTCGCGGGAAAACGCGTTTTCGGCCGAAAACGTGTACGTTTGCACTTCCCCGCCACAGGGAAGCTGCTAGCCGGGAATTCTCTGCCTGGTTCTACCCGCTGCCCGGAACGCTACGCAGGGCAAAAGCGATTCTCGTCCTCCGTGCTTGCTTTTTCTCAGAAAGAGCCGTGGTGTGCGTTTTCGCCGGTAAACGCCTTTTCGGCCGAAAACGTGTACGTTTGCACTTCCCCGCCACAGGGAAGCTGCTAGCCGGGAATTCTCTGCCTGGTTCTACCCGCTGCCCGGAACGCTACGCAGGGCAAAAGCGATTCTCGTCCTCCGTGCTTGCTTTTTCTCAGAAAGAGCCGTGGTGTGCTTTTTCGCCGGAAAACGCGTTTTCGGCCGAAAACGTGTACGTTTGCACTTCCCCGCCACAGGGAAGCTGCTAGCCGGGAATTCTCTGCCTGGTTCTACCCGCTGCCCGGAACGCTACGCAGGGCAAAAGCGATTCTCGTCCTCCGTGCTTGCTTTTCTCAGAAAGAGCCGTGGTGTGCGTTTTCGCCGGAAAACGCGTTTTCGGCCGAAAACGTGTACGTTTGCACTTCCCGGCCACAGGGAAGCTGCTAGCCGGGAATTCTCTGCCTGGTTCTACCCGCTGCCCGGAACGCTACGCAGGGCAAAAGCGATTCTCGTCCTCCGTGCTTGCTTTTTCTCAGAAAGAGCCGTGGTGTTCGTTTTCACCGGAAAACGCGTTTTCGGCGAAAACGTGTACGTTTGCACTTCCCCGCCACAGGGAAGCTGCTAGCCGGGAATTCTCTGCATGGTTCTACCCGCTGCCCGGAACGCTACGCAGGGCAAAAGCGATTCTCGTCCTCCGTGCTTGCTTTTTCTCAGAAAGAGCCGTGGTGTGCGTTTTCGCCGGAAAACGCGTTTTCGGCCGAAAACGTGTACGTTTGCACTTCCTGGCCACAGGGAAGCTGCTAGCCGGGAATTCTCTGCCTCTTTCTACCCGCTGCCCGGAACGCTACGCAGGGCAAAAGCGATTCTCGTCCTCCGTGCTTGCTTTTTCTCAGAAAGAGCCGTGGTGTGCGTTTTCGCCGGTAAACGCGTTTTCGGCCGAAAACGTGTACGTTTGCACTTCCCGGCCACAGGGAAGCTGCTAGACGGGAATTCTCTGCCTGGTTCTACCCGCTGCCCGGAACGCTACGCAGGGCAAAAGCGATTCTCGTCCTCCGTGCTTGCTTTTTCTCAGAAAGAGCCGTGGTGTTCGTTTTCACCGGAAAACGCGTTTTCGGCGAAAACGTGTACGTTTGCACTTCCCGGCCACAGGGAAGCTGCTAGCCGGGAATTCTCTGCATGGTTCTACCCGCTGCCCGGAACGCTACGCAGGGCAAAAGCGATTCTCGTCCTCCGTGCTTGCTTTTTCTCAGAAAGAGCCGTGGTGTGCGTTTTCGCCGGAAAACGCGTTTTCGGCCAAAAACGTGTACGTTTGCACTTCCTGGCCACAGGGAAGCTGCTAGCCGGGAATTCTCTGCCTCTTTCTACCCGCTGCCCGGAACGCTACGCAGGGCAAAAGCGATTCTCGTCCTCCGTGCTTGCTTTTTCTCAGAAAGAGCCGTGGTGTGCGTTTTCGCCGGAAAACGCGTTTTCGGCCGAAAACGTGTACGTTTGCACTTCCCGGCCACAGGGAAGCTGCTAGCCGGGAATTCTCTGCCTGTTTCTACCCGCTGCCCGGAACGCTACGCAGGGCAAAAGCGATTCTCGTCCTCCGTGCTTGCTTTTTCTCAGAAAGAGCCGTGGTGTGCGTTTTCGCCGGAAAACGCGTTTTCGGCCGAAAACGTGTACGTTTGCACTTCCCGGCCACAGGGAAGCTGCTAGCCGGGAATTCTCTGCCTGGTTCTACCCGCTGCCCGGAACGCTACGCAGGGCAAAAGCGATTCTCGTCCTCCGTGCTTGCTTTTTCTCAGAAAGAGCCGTGGTGTGCTTTTTCGCCAGAAAACGCTTTTTCGGCCGAAAACGTGTACGTTTGCACTTCCCCGCCACAGGGAAGCTGCTAGCCGGGAATTCTCTGCCTGGTTCTACCCGCTGCTCAGAACGCTACGCAGGGCAAAAGCGATTCTCGTCCTCCGTGCTTGCTTTTTCTCAGAAAGAGCCGTGGTGTGCGTTTTCGCCGGAAAACGCGTTTTCGGCCGAAAACGTGTACGTTTGCACTTCCCGGCCACAGGGAAGCTGCTAGCCGGGAATTCTCTGCCTATTTCTACCCGCTGCTCAGAACGTTACGCAGGGCAAAAGCGATTCTCGTCCTCCGTGCTTTCTTTTTCTCAGAAAGAGCCGGTGTGTGCGTTTTCGCGGGAAAACGCGTTTTCGGCCGAAAACGTGTACGTTTGCACTTCCCGGCCACAGGGAAGCTGCTAGCCGGGAATTCTCTGCCTGGTTCTACCCGCTGCCCGGAACGCTACGCAGGGCAAAAGCGATTCTCGTCCTCCGTGCTTGCTTTTTCTCAGAAAGAGCCGTGGTGTGCTTTTTCGCCGGAAAACGCGTTTTCGGCCGAAAACGTGTACGTTTGCACTTCCCGGCCACAGGGAAGCTGCTAGCCGGGAATTCTCTGCCTGGTTCTACCCGCTGCCCGGAACGCTACGCAGGGCAAAAGCGATTCTCGTCCTCCGTGCTTGCTTTTTCTCAGAAAGAGCCGTGGTGTGCGTTTTCGGCAGAAAACGCGTTTTCGGCCTAAAACGTGTACGTTTGCACTTCCCCGCCACAGGGAAGCTGCTAGCCGGGAATTCTCTGCCTGGTTCTACCCGCTGCCCGGAACGCTACGCAGGGCAAAAGCGATTCTCGTCCTCCGTGCTAGCTTTTTCTCAGAAAGAGCCGTGGTGTGCGTTTTCGCCGGAAAATGCGTTTTCGGCCGAAAACGTGTACGTTTGCACTTCCCCGCCACAGGGAAGCTGCTAGCCGGGAATTCTCTGCCTGGTTCTACCCGCTGCCCGGAACGCTACTCAGGGCAAAAGCGATTCTCGTCCTCCGTACTTGCTTTTTCTCAGAAAGAGCCGTGGTGTGCGTTTTCGCCGGTAAACGCGTTTTCGGCCGAAAACATGTACGTTTGCACTTCCCGGCCACAGGGAAGCTGATAGCCGGGAATTCTCTGCCTGGTTCTACCCGCTGCCCGGAACGCTACGCAGGGCAAAAGCGATTCTCGTCCTCCGTGCTTGCTTTTTCTCAGAAAGAGCCGTGGTGTGCGTTTTCGCCGGAAAACGCGTTTTCGGCGAAAACGTGTACGTTTGCACTTCCCGGCGACAGGGAAGCTGCTAGCCGGGAATTCTCTGCCTGGTTCTCCCCGCTGCCCGGAACACTACGCAGGGCAAAAGCGATTCTCGTCCTCCGTGCTTGCTTTTTCTCAGAAAGAGCCGTGGTGTGCGTTTTCGCCGGAAAACGCGTTTTCTGCCGAAAACGTGTACGTTTGCACTTCCCCGCCACAGGGAAGCTGCTAGCCGGGAATTCTCTGCCTGGTTCTACCCGCTGCCCGGAACGCTACGCAGGGCAAAAGCGATTCTCGTCCTCCGTGCTTGCTTTTTCTCAGAAAGAGCCGTGGTGTGCGTTTTCGCCGGAAAACGCGTTTTCGGCCGAAAACGTGTACGTTTGCACTTCCCCGCCACAGGGAAGCTGCTAGCCGGGAATTCTCTGCTTGGTTCTACCCGCTGCCCGGAACGCTACGCAGGGCAAAAGCGATTCTCGTCCTCCGTGCTTGCTTTTTCTCAGAAAGAGCCGTGGTGTGCGTTTTCGCGGGAAAACGCGTTTTCGGCCGAAAACGTGTACGTTTGCACTTCCCGGCCACAGGGAAGCTGCTAGCCGGGAATTCTCTGCCTGGTTCTACCCGCTGCCCGGAACGCTACGCAGGGCAAAAGCGATTCTCGTCCTCCGTGCTTGCTTTTTCTCAGAAAGAGCCGTGGTGTGCGTTTTCGCCGGAAAACGCTTTTTCGGACGAAAACGTGTACGTTTGCACTTCCCGGCCACAGGGAAGCTGCTAGCCGGGAATTCTCTGCCTGGTTCTACCCGCTGCCCGGAACACTACGCAGGGCAAAAGCGATTCTCGTCCTCCGTGCTTGCTTTTTCTCAGAAAGAGCCGTGGTGTGCGTTTTCGCCGGAAAACGCGTTTTCGGCCGAAAACGTGTACGTTTGCACTTCCCCGCCACAGGGAAGCTGCTAGCCGGGAATTCTCTGCCTGGTTCTACCCGCTGCCCGGAACGCTACGCAGGGCAAAAGCGATTCTCGTCCTCCGTGCTTGCTTTTTCTCAGAAAGAGCCGTGGTGTGCGTTTTCGCCGGAAAACGCGTTTTCGGACGAAAACGTGTACGTTTGCACTTCCCGGCCACAGGGAAGCTGCTAGCCGGGAATTCTCTGCCTGGTTCTACCCGCTGCCCGGAACGCTACGCAGGGCAAAAGCGATTCTCGTCCTCCGTGCTTGCTTTTTCTCAGAAAGAGCCGTGGTGTGCGTTTTCGCCGGAAAACGCGTTTTCGGCCGAAAACGTGTACGTTTGCACTTCCCGGCCACAGGGAAGCTGCTAGCCGGGAATTCTCTGCCTGGTTCTACCCGCTGCCCGGAACGCTACGCAGGGCAAAAGCGATTCTCGTCCTCCGTGCTTGCTTTTTCTCAGAAAGAGCCGTGGTGTGCGTTTTCGCCGCAAAACGCGTTTTCGGACGAAAACGTGTACGTTTGCACTTCCCGGCCACAGGGAAGCTGCTAGCCGGGAATTCTCTGCCTGGTTCTACCCGCTGCCCGGAACACTACGCAGGGCAAAAGCGATTCTCGTCCTCCGTGCTTGCTTTTTCTCAGAAAGAGCCGTGGTGTGCGTTTTCGCCGGAAAACGCGTTTTCGGCCGAAAACGTGTACGTTTGCACTTCCCGGCCACAGGGAAGCTGCTAGCCGGGAATTCTCTGCCTGGTTCTACCCGCTGCCCGGAACGCTACACAGGGCAAAAGCGATTCTCGTCCTCCGTGCTTGCTTTTTCTCAGAAAGAGCCGTGGTGTGCGTTTTCGCCGGAAAACGCGTTTTCGGCCGAAAACGTGTACGTTTGCACTTCCCGGCCACAGGGAAGCTGCTAGCCGGGAATTCTCTGCCTGGTTCTACCCGCTGCCCGGAACGCTACGCAGGGCAAAAGCGATTCTCGTCCTCCGCGCTTGCTTTTTCTCAGAAAGAGCCGTGGTGTGCGGTTTCGCGGGAAAACGCGTTTTCGGCCGAAAACGTGTACGTTTGCACTTCCCCGCCACAGGGAAGCTGCTAGACGGGAATTCTCTGCCTGGTTCTACCCGCTGCCCGGAACGCTACGCAGGGCAAAAGCGATTCTCGTCCTCCGTGCTTGCTTTTTCTCAGAAAGAGCCGTGGTGTGCGTTTTCGCCGGAAAACGCGTTTTCGGACAAAAACGTGTACGTTTGCACTTCCCGGCCACAGGGAAGCTGCTAGCCGGGAATTCTCTGCCTGGTTCTACCCGCTGCCCGGAACACTACGCAGGGCAAAAGCGATTCTCGTCCTCCGTGCTTGCTTTTTCTCAGAAAGAGCCGTGGTGTGCGTTTTCGCCAGAAAACGCGTTTTCGGCCGAAAACGTGTACGTTTGCACTTCCCCGCCACAGGGAAGCTGCTAGCCGGGAATTCTCTGCCTGGTTCTACCCGCTGCCCGGAGCGCTACGCAGGGCAAAAGCGATTCTCGTCCTCCGTGCTTGCTTTTTCTCAGAATGAGCCGTGGTGTGCGTTTTCGCCGGAAAACGCGTTTTCGGCCGAAAACGTGTACGTTTGCACTTCCCGGCCACAGGGAAGCTGCTAGCCGGGAATTCTCTGCCTGGTTCTACCCGCTGCCCGGAACGCTACGCAGGGCAAAAGCGATTCTCGTCCTCCGTGCTTGCTTTTTCTCAGAAAGTGCCGTGGTGTGCGTTTTCGCCGGAAAACGCGTTTTCGGACGAAAACGTATACGTTTGCACTTCCCCGCCACAGGGAAGCTGCTAGCCGGGAATTCTCTGCCTGGTTCTACCCGCTGCCCGGAACACTACGCAGGGCAAAAGCGATTCTCGTCCTCCGTGCTTGCTTTTTCTCAGAAAGAGCCGTGGTGTGCGTTTTCGCCGGTAAACGCGTTTTCGGCCGAAAACGTGTACGTTTGCACTTCCCGGCCACAGGGAAGCTGCTAGACGGGAATTCTCTGCCGGGTTCTACCCGCTGCCCGGAACGCTACGCAGGGCAAAAGCGATTCTCGTCGTCCGTGCTTGCTTTTTCTCAGAAAGAGCCGTGGTGTGCGTTTTCGCCGGAAAACGTGTTTTCGGCGAAAACGTGTACGTTTGCACTTCCCGGCCACAGGGAAGCTGCTAGCCGGGAATTCTCTGCCTGGTTCTACCCGCTGCCCGGAACGCTACGCAGGGCAAAAGCGATTCTCGTCCTCCGTGCTTGCTTTTTCTCAGAAAGAGCCGTGGTGTGCGTTTTCGCGGGAAAACGCGTTTTCGGCCGAAAACGTGTACGTTTGCACTTCCCGGCCACAGGGAAGCTGCTAGCCGGGAATTCTCTGCCTGGTTCTACCCGCTGCCCGGAACGCTACGCAGGGCAAAAGCGATTCTCGTCCTCCGTGCTTGCTTTTTCTCAGAAAGAGCCGTGGTGTGCGTTTTCGCGAGAAAACGCTTTTTCGGCCGAAAACGTGTACGTTTACACTTCCCGGCCACAGGGAAGCTGCTAGCCGGGAATTCTCTGCCTGGTTCTACCCGCTGCCCGGAACGCTACGCAGGGCAAAAGCGATTCCCGTCCTCCGTGCTTGCTTTTTCTCAGAAAGAGCCATGGTGTTCTTTTTCTCCGGAAAACGCGTTTTCGGCCGAAAACGTGTAGGTTTGCACTTCCCGGCCACAGGGAAGCTGCTAGCCGGCAATTCGCTGCCTATTTCTACCCGCTGCTCAGAACCATACGCAGGGCAAAAGCGATTCTCGTCCTCCGTGCTTTCTTTTTCTCAGAAAGAGCCGTGGTGTGCGTTTTCGCCGGAAAACGCGTTTTCGGCCGAAAACGTGTACGTTTGCACTTCCCCGCCACAGGGAAGCTGCTAGCCGGAATTCTCTGCCTGGTTCTACCCGCTGCCCGGAACGCTACGCAGGGCAAAAGCGATTCTCGTCCTCCGTGCTTGCTTTTTCTCAGAAAGAGCCGTGGTGTGCGTTTTCGCCGGAAAACGCGTTTTCGGCCGAAAACGTGTACGTTTGCACTTCCGGGCACAGGGAAGCTGCTAGCCGGGAATTCTCTGCCTGGTTCTACCCGCTGCCCGGAACGCTACGCAGGGCAAAAGCGATTCTCGTCCTCCGTGCTTGCTTTTTCTCAGAAAGAGCCGTGGTGTGCGTTTTCGCCGGAAAAAGCGTTTTCGGCCGAAAACGTGTACGTTTGCACTTCCCGGCCACAGGGAAGCTGCTAGCCGGGAATTCTCTGCCTGGTTCTACCCGCTGCCCGGAACGCTACGCAGGGCAAAAGCGATTCTCGTCCTCCGTGCTTGCTTTTTCTCAGAAAGAGCCGTGGTGTGCGTTTTCGCCGGAAAACGCGTTTTCGGCCGAAAACGTGTACGTTTGCACTTCCGGGCACAGGGAAGCTGCTAGCCGGGAATTCTCTGCCTGGTTCTACCCGCTGCCCGGAACGCTACGCAGGGCAAAAGCGATTCTCGTCCTCCGTGCTTGCTTTTTCTCAGAAAGAGCCGTGGTGTGCGTTTTCGCCGGAAAAAGCGTTTTCGGCCGAAAACGTGTACGTTTGCACTTCCCCGCCACAGGGAAGCTGCTAGCCGGGAATTCTCTGCCTGGTTCTACCCGCTGCCCGGAACGCTACGCAGGGCAAAAGCGATTCTCGTCCTCCGTGCTTGCTTTTTCTCAGAAAGAGCCATGGTGTGCGTTTTCGCTGGAAAACGCGTTTTCGGCCGGAAACGTGTACGTTTGCACTTCCCGGCCACAGGGAAGCTGCTAGCCGGCAATTCGCTGCCTATTTCTACCCGCTGCTCAGAACGCTACGCAGGGCAAAAGCGATTCTCGTCCTCCGTGCTTGTTTTTTCTCAGAAAGAGCCGTGGTGTGCGTTTTCGCCGCAAAACGCGTTTTCGGCCGAAAACCTGTACGTTTGCACTTCCCGGCCACAGGGAAGCTGCTAGCCGGGAATTCTCTGCCTGGTTCTACCCGCTGCCCGGAACGCTACGCAGGGCAAAAGCGATTCTCGTCCTCCGTGCTTGCTTTTTCTCAGAAAGAGCCGTGGTGTGCGTTTTCGCCGGAAAAAGCGTTTTCGGCCGAAAACGTGTACGTTTGCACTTCCCGGCCACAGGGAAGCTGCTAGCCGGGAATTCTCTGCCTGGTTCTACCCGCTGCCCGGAACGCTACGCAGGGCAAAAGCGATTCTCGTCCTCCGTGCTTGCTTTTTCTCAGAAAGAGCCGTGGTGTGCGTTTTCGCCGGAAAACGCGTTTTCGGCCGAAAACGTGTACGTTTGCACTTCCGGGCACAGGGAAGCTGCTAGCCGGGAATTCTCTGCCTGGTTCTACCCGCTGCCCGGAACGCTACGCAGGGCAAAAGCGATTCTCGTCCTCCGTGCTTGCTTTTTCTCAGAAAGAGCCGTGGTGTGCGTTTTCGCCGGAAAAAGCGTTTTCGGCCGAAAACGTGTACGTTTGCACTTCCCCGCCACAGGGAAGCTGCTAGCCGGGAATTCTCTGCCTGGTTCTACCCGCTGCCCGGAACGCTACGCAGGGCAAAAGCGATTCTCGTCCTCCGTGCTTGCTTTTTCTCAGAAAGAGCCATGGTGTGCGTTTTCGCTGGAAAACGCGTTTTCGGCCGGAAACGTGTACGTTTGCACTTCCCGGCCACAGGGAAGCTGCTAGCCGGCAATTCGCTGCCTATTTCTACCCGCTGCTCAGAACGCTACGCAGGGCAAAAGCGATTCTCGTCCTCCGTGCTTGTTTTTTCTCAGAAAGAGCCGTGGTGTGCGTTTTCGCCGCAAAACGCGTTTTCGGCCGAAAACCTGTACGTTTGCACTTCCCCGCCACAGGGAAGCTGCTAGCCGGGAATTCTCTGCCTGGTTCTACCCGCTGCCCGGAACGCTACGCAGGGCAAAAGCGATTCTCGTCCTCCGTGCTTGCTTTTTCTCAGAAAGAGCCGTGGTGTGCGTTTTCGCCGGAAAATGCGTTTTCGGCCGAAAACGTGTACGTTTGCACTTCCCCGCCACAGGGAAGCTGCTAGCCGGGAATTCTCTGCCTGGTTCTACCCGCTGCCCGGAACGCTACTCAGGGCAAAAGCGATTCTCGTCCTCCGTACTTGCTTTTTCTCAGAAAGAGCCGTGGTGTGCGTTTTCGCCGGTAAACGCGTTTTCGGCCGAAAACATGTACGTTTGCACTTCCCGGCCACAGGGAAGCTGATAGCCGGGAATTCTCTGCCTGGTTCTACCCGCTGCCCGGAACGCTACGCAGGGCAAAAGCGATTCTCGTCCTCCGTGCTTGCTTTTTCTCAGAAAGAGCCGTGGTGTGCGTTTTCGCCGGAAAACGCGTTTTCGGCGAAAACGTGTACGTTTGCACTTCCCGGCGACAGGGAAGCTGCTAGCCGGGAATTCTCTGCCTGGTTCTCCCCGCTGCCCGGAACGCTACGCAGGGCAAAAGCGATTCTCGTCCTCCGTGCTTGCTTTTTCTCAGAAAGAGCCGTGGTGTGCGTTTTCGCCGGAAAACGCGTTTTCGGCCGAAAACGTGTACGTTTGCACTTCCCCGCCACACGGAAGCTGCTAGCCGGGAATTCTCTGCCTGGTTCTACCCGCTGCCCGGAACGCTACGCAGGGCAAAAGCGATTCTCGTCCTCCGTGCTTGCTTTTTCTCAGAAAGAGCCGTGGTGTGCGTTTTCGCCGGAAAACGCGTTTTCGGCCGAAAACGTGTACGTTTGCACTTCCCCGCCACAGGGAAGCTGCTAGCCGGGAATTCTCTGCTTGGTTCTACCCGCTGCCCGGAACGCTACGCAGGGCAAAAGCGATTCTCGTCCTCCGTGCTTGCTTTTTCTCAGAAAGAGCCGTGGTGTGCGTTTTTGCGGGAAAACGCGTTTTCGGCCGAAAACGTGTACGTTTGCACTTCCCGGCCACAGGGAAGCTGCTAGCCGGGAATTCTCTGCCTGGTTCTACCCGCTGCCCGGAACGCTACGCAGGGCAAAAGCGATTCTCGTCCTCCGTGCTTGCTTTTTCTCAGAAAGAGCCGTGGTGTGCGTTTTCGCCGGAAAACGCTTTTTCGGACGAAAACGTGTACGTTTGCACTTCCCGGCCACAGGGAAGCTGCTAGCCGGGAATTCTCTGCCTGGTTCTACCCGCTGCCCGGAACACTACGCAGGGCAAAAGCGATTCTCGTCCTCCGTGCTTGCTTTTTCTCAGAAAGAGCCGTGGTGTGCGTTTTCGCGGGAAAACGCGTTTTCGGCCGAAAACGTGTACGTTTGCACTTCCCCGCCACAGGGAAGCTGCTAGCCGGGAATTCTCTGCCTGGTTCTACCCGCTGCCCGGAACGCTACGCAGGGCAAAAGCGATTCTCGTCCTCCGTGCTTGCTTTTTCTCAGAAAGAGCCGTGGTGTGCGTTTTCGCCGGAAAACGCGTTTTCGGACGAAAACGTGTACGTTTGCACTTCCCGGCCACAGGGAAGCTGCTAGCCGGGAATTCTCTGCCTGGTTCTACCCGCTGCCCGGAACGCTACGCAGGGCAAAAGCGATTCTCGTCCTCCGTGCTTGCTTTTTCTCAGAAAGAGCCGTGGTGTGCGTTTTCGCCGGAAAACGCGTTTTCGGCCGAAAACGTGTACGTTTGCACTTCCCGGCCACAGGGAAGCTGCTAGCCGGGAATTCTCTGCCTGGTTCTACCCGCTGCCCGGAACGCTACGCAGGGCAAAAGCGATTCTCGTCCTCCGTGCTTGCTTTTTCTCAGAAAGAGCCGTGGTGTGCGTTTTCGCCGCAAAACGCGTTTTCGGCCTAAAACGTGTACGTTTGCACTTCCCGGCCACAGGGAAGCTGCTAGCCGGGAATTCTCTGCCTGGTTCTACCCGCTGCCCGGAACACTACGCAGGGCAAAAGCGATTCTCGTCCTCCGTGCTTGCTTTTTCTCAGAAAGAGCCGTGGTGTGCGTTTTCGCCGGAAAACGCGTTTTCGGCCGAAAACGTGTACGTTTGCACTTCCCGGCCACAGGGAAGCTGCTAGCCGGGAATTCTCTGCCTGGTTCTACCCGCTGCCCGGAACGCTACGCAGGGCAAAAGCGATTCTCGTCCTCCGTGCTTGCTTTTTCTCAGAAAGAGCCGTGGTGTGCGTTTTCGCCGGAAAACGCGTTTTCGGCCGAAAACGTGTACGTTTGCACTTCCCGGCCACAGGTAAGCTGCTAGCCGGGAATTCTCTGCCTGGTTCTACCCGCTGCTCAGAACGCTACGCAGGGCAAAAGCGATTCTCGTCCTCCGTGCTTGCTTTTTCTCAGAAAGAGCCGTGGTGTGCGTTTTCGCGGGAAAACGCGTTTTCGGCCGAAAACGTGTACGTTTGCACTTCCCCGCCACAGGGAAGCTGCTAGCCGGGAATTCTCTGCCTGGTTCTACCCGCTGCCCGGAACGCTACGCAGGGCAAAAGCGATTCTCGTCCTCCGCGCTTGCTTTTTCTCAGAAAGAGCCGTGGTGTGCGGTTTCGCGGGAAAACGCGTTTTCGGCCGAAAACGTGTACGTTTGCACTTCCCCGCCACAGGGAAGCTGCTAGACGGGAATTCTCTGCCTGGTTCTACCCGCTGCCCGGAACGCTACGCAGGGCAAAAGCGATTCTCGTCCTCCGTGCTTGCTTTTTCTCAGAAAGAGCCGTGGTGTGCGTTTTCGCCGGAAAACGCGTTTTCGGACGAAAACGTGTACGTTTGCACTTCCCGGCCACAGGGAAGCTGCTAGCCGGGAATTCTCTGCCTGGTTCTACCCGCTGCCCGGAACACTACGCAGGGCAAAAGCGATTCTCGTCCTCCGTGCTTGCTTTTTCTCAGAAAGAGCCGTGGTGTGCGTTTTCGCCAGAAAACGCGTTTTCGGCCGAAAACGTGTACGTTTGCACTTCCCCGCCACAGGGAAGCTGCTAGCCGGGAATTCTCTGCCTGGTTCTACCCGCTGCCCGGAGCGCTACGCAGGGCAAAAGCGATTCTCGTCCTCCGTGCTTGCTTTTTCTCAGAATGAGCCGTGGTGTGCGTTTTCGCCGGAAAACGCGTTTTCGGCCGAAAACGTGTACGTTTGCACTTCCCGGCCACAGGGAAGCTGCTAGCCGGGAATTCTCTGCCTGGTTCTACCCGCTGCCCGGAACGCTACGCAGGGCAAAAGCGATTCTCGTCCTCCGTGCTTGCTTTTTCTCAGAAAGTGCCGTGGTGTGCGTTTTCGCCGGAAAACGCGTTTTCGGACGAAAACGTATACGTTTGCACTTCCCCGCCACAGGGAAGCTGCTAGCCGGGAATTCTCTGCCTGGTTCTACCCGCTGCCCGGAACACTACGCAGGGCAAAAGCGATTCTCGTCCTCCGTGCTTGCTTTTTCTCAGAAAGAGCCGTGGTGTGCGTTTTCGCCGGTAAACGCGTTTTCGGCCGAAAACGTGTACGTTTGCACTTCCCGGCCACAGGGAAGCTGCTAGACGGGAATTCTCTGCCGGGTTCTACCCGCTGCCCGGAACGCTACGCAGGGCAAAAGCGATTCTCGTCGTCCGTGCTTGCTTTTTCTCAGAAAGAGCCGTGGTGTGCGTTTTCGCCGGAAAACGTGTTTTCGGCGAAAACGTGTACGTTTGCACTTCCCGGCCACAGGGAAGCTGCTAGCCGGGAATTCTCTGCCTGGTTCTACCCGCTGCCCGGAACGCTACGCAGGGCAAAAGCGATTCTCGTCCTCCGTGCTTGCTTTTTCTCAGAAAGAGCCGTGGTGTGCGTTTTCGCGGGAAAACGCGTTTTCGGCCGAAAACGTGTACGTTTGCACTTCCCGGCCACAGGGAAGCTGCTAGCCGGGAATTCTCTGCCTGGTTCTACCCGCTGCCCGGAACGCTACGCAGGGCAAAAGCGATTCTCGTCCTCCGTGCTTGCTTTTTCTCAGAAAGAGCCGTGGTGTGCGTTTTCGCGAGAAAACGCGTTTTCGGCCGAAAACGTGTACGTTTACACTTCCCGGCCACAGGGAAGCTGCTAGCCGGGAATTCTCTGCCTGGTTCTACCCGCTGCCCGGAACGCTACGCAGGGCAAAAGCGATTCCCGTCCTCCGTGCTTGCTTTTTCTCAGAAAGAGCCATGGTGTTCTTTTTCTCCGGAAAACGCGTTTTCGGCCGAAAACGTGTAGGTTTGCACTTCCCGGCCACAGGGAAGCTGCTAGCCGGCAATTCGCTGCCTATTTCTACCCGCTGCTCAGAACCATACGCAGGGCAAAAGCGATTCTCGTCCTCCGTGCTTTCTTTTTCTCAGAAAGAGCCGTGGTGTGCGTTTTCGCCGGAAAACGCGTTTTCGGCCGAAAACGTGTACGTTTGCACTTCCCCGCCACAGGGAAGCTGCTAGCCGGAATTCTCTGCCTGGTTCTACCCGCTGCCCGGAACGCTACGCAGGGCAAAAGCGATTCTCGTCCTCCGTGCTTGCTTTTTCTCAGAAAGAGCCGTGGTGTGCGTTTTCGCCGGAAAACGCGTTTTCGGCCGAAAACGTGTACGTTTGCACTTCCGGGCACAGGGAAGCTGCTAGCCGGGAATTCTCTGCCTGGTTCTACCCGCTGCCCGGAACGCTACGCAGGGCAAAAGCGATTCTCGTCCTCCGTGCTTGCTTTTTCTCAGAAAGAGCCGTGGTGTGCGTTTTCGCCGGAAAAAGCGTTTTCGGCCGAAAACGTGTACGTTTGCACTTCCCGGCCACAGGGAAGCTGCTAGCCGGGAATTCTCTGCCTGGTTCTACCCGCTGCCCGGAACGCTACGCAGGGCAAAAGCGATTCTCGTCCTCCGTGCTTGCTTTTTCTCAGAAAGAGCCGTGGTGTGCGTTTTCGCCGGAAAACGCGTTTTCGGCCGAAAACGTGTACGTTTGCACTTCCGGGCACAGGGAAGCTGCTAGCCGGGAATTCTCTGCCTGGTTCTACCCGCTGCCCGGAACGCTACGCAGGGCAAAAGCGATTCTCGTCCTCCGTGCTTGCTTTTTCTCAGAAAGAGCCGTGGTGTGCGTTTTCGCCGGAAAAAGCGTTTTCGGCCGAAAACGTGTACGTTTGCACTTCCCCGCCACAGGGAAGCTGCTAGCCGGGAATTCTCTGCCTGGTTCTACCCGCTGCCCGGAACGCTACGCAGGGCAAAAGCGATTCTCGTCCTCCGTGCTTGCTTTTTCTCAGAAAGAGCCGTGGTGTGCGTTTTCGCTGGAAAACGCGTTTTCGGCCGGAAACGTGTACGTTTGCACTTCCCGGCCACAGGGAAGCTGCTAGCCGGCAATTCGCTGCCTATTTCTACCCGCTGCTCAGAACGCTACGCAGGGCAAAAGCGATTCTCGTCCTCCGTGCTTGTTTTTTCTCAGAAAGAGCCGTGGTGTGCGTTTTCGCCGCAAAACGCGTTTTCGGCCGAAAACCTGTACGTTTGCACTTCCCCGCCACAGGGAAGCTGCTAGCCGGGAATTCTCTGCCTGGTTCTACCCGCTGCCAGGAAGCGCTACGCAGGGCAAAAAGGATTCTCGTCCTCCGTGCTTGCTTTTTCTCAGAAATAGCCATGGTGTGCTTTTTCGCCGGAAAACGCGTTTTCGGCCGAAAACGTGTACGTTTGCACTTCCCGGCCACAGGGAAGCTGCTAGCCGGGAATTCTCTGCCTGGTTCTACCCGCTGCCCGGAACGCTACGCAGGGCAAAAGCGATTCTCGTCCTCCGTGCTTGCTTTTTCTCAGAAAGAGCCGTGGTGTGCGTTTTCGCCGGTAAACGCGTTTTCGGCCGAAAACGTGAACGTTTGCACTTCCCGGCCACAGGGAAGCTGCTAGCCGGGAATTCTCTGCCTGGTTCTACCCGCTGCCCGGAACGCTACGCAGGGCAAAAGCGATTCTCGTCCTCCGTGCTTGCTTTTTCTCAGAAAGAGCCGTGGTGTGCGTTTTCGCCGGAAAACGTGTTTTCGGCGAAAACGTGTACGTTTGCACTTCCCGGCCACAGGGAAGCTGCTAGCCGGGAATTCTCTGCCTGGTTCTACCCGCTGCCCGGAACGCTACGCAGGGCAAAAGCGATTCTCGTCCTCCGTGCTTCCTTTTTCTCAGAAAGAGCCGTGGTGTGCGTTTTCGCGGGAAAACGCGTTTCCGGCCGAAAACGTGTACGTTTGCACTTCCCGGCCACAGGGAAGCTGCTAGCCGGGAATTCTCTGCCTGGTTCTACCCGCTGCCCGGAACGCTACGCAGGGCAAAAGCGATTCCCGTCCTCCGTGCTTGCTTTTTCTCAGAAAGAGCCATGGTGTTCTTTTTCTCCGGAAAACGCGTTTTCGGCCGGAAACGTGTAGGTTTGCACTTCCCGGCCACAGGGAAGCTGCTAGCCGGGAATTCTCTGCCTATTTCTACCCGCTGCTCAGAACCATACGCAGGGCAAAAGCGATTCTCGTCCTCCGTGCTTTCTTTTTCTCAGAAAGAGCCGTGGTGTGCGTTTTCGCCGGAAAACGCGTTTTCGGCCGAAAACGTGTACGTTTGCACTTCCCGGCCACAGGGAAGCTGCTAGCCGGGAATTCTCTGCCTGGTTCTACCCGCTGCCCGGAACGCTACGCAGGGCAAAAGCGATTCTCGTCCTCCGTGCTTGCTTTTTCTCAGAAAGAGCCATGGTGTGCTTTTTCGACGGAAAAAGGGTTTTCGGCCGAAAACGTGTACGTTTGCACTTCCCCGCCACAGGGAAGCTGCTAGACGGGAATTCTCTGCCTGGTTCTACCCGCTGCCCGGAACGCTACTCAGGGCAAAAGCGATTCTCGTCCTCCGTACTTGCTTTTTCTCAGAAAGAGCCGTGGTGTGCGTTTTCGCCGGTAAACGCGTTTTCGGCCGAAAACATGTACGTTTGCACTTCCCGGCCACAGGGAAGCTGATAGCCGGGAATTCTCTGCCTGGTTCTACCCGCTGCCCGGAACGCTACGCAGGGCAAAAGCGATTCTCGTCCTCCGTGCTTGCTTTTTCTCAGAAAGAGCCGTGGTGTGCGTTTTCGCCGGAAAACGCGTTTTCGGCGAAAACGTGTACGTTTGCACTTCCCGGCGACAGGGAAGCTGCTAGCCGGGAATTCTCTGCCTGGTTCTCCCCGCTGCCCGGAACACTACGCAGGGCAAAAGCGATTCTCGTCCTCCGTGCTTGCTTTTTCTCAGAAAGAGCCGTGGTGTGCGTTTTCGCCGGAAAACGCGTTTTCTGCCGAAAACGTGTACGTTTGCACTTCCCCGCCACAGGGAAGCTGCTAGCCGGGAATTCTCTGCCTGGTTCTACCCGCTGCCCGGAACGCTACGCAGGGCAAAAGCGATTCTCGTCCTCCGTGCTTGCTTTTTCTCAGAAAGAGCCGTGGTGTGCGTTTTCGCCGGAAAACGCGTTTTCGGCCGAAAACGTGTACGTTTGCACTTCCCCGCCACACGGAAGCTGCTAGCCGGGAATTCTCTGCCTGGTTCTACCCGCTGCCCGGAACGCTACGCAGGGCAAAAGCGATTCTCGTCCTCCGTGCTTGCTTTTTCTCAGAAAGAGCCGTGGTGTGCGTTTTCGCCGGAAAACGCGTTTTCGGCCGAAAACGTGTACGTTTGCACTTCCCCGCCACAGGGAAGCTGCTAGCCGGGAATTCTCTGCTTGGTTCTACCCGCTGCCCGGAACGCTACGCAGGGCAAAAGCGATTCTCGTCCTCCGTGCTTGCTTTTTCTCAGAAAGAGCCGTGGTGTGCGTTTTCGCGGGAAAACGCGTTTTCGGCCGAAAACGTGTACGTTTGCACTTCCCGGCCACAGGGAAGCTGCTAGCCGGGAATTCTCTGCCTGGTTCTACCCGCTGCCCGGAACGCTACGCAGGGCAAAAGCGATTCTCGTCCTCCGTGCTTGCTTTTTCTCAGAAAGAGCCGTGGTGTGCGTTTTCGCCGGAAAACGCTTTTTCGGACGAAAACGTGTACGTTTGCACTTCCCGGCCACAGGGAAGCTGCTAGCCGGGAATTCTCTGCCTGGTTCTACCCGCTGCCCGGAACACTACGCAGGGCAAAAGCGATTCTCGTCCTCCGTGCTTGCTTTTTCTCAGAAAGAGCCGTGGTGTGCGTTTTCGCCGGAAAACGCGTTTTCGGCCGAAAACTTGTACGTTTGCACTTCCCCGCCACAGGGAAGCTGCTAGCCGGGAATTCTCTGCCTGGTTCTACCCGCTGCCCGGAACGCTACGCAGGGCAAAAGCGATTCTCGTCCTCCGTGCTTGCTTTTTCTCAGAAAGAGCCGTGGTGTGCGTTTTCGCCGGAAAACGCGTTTTCGGACGAAAACGTGTACGTTTGCACTTCCCGGCCACAGGGAAGCTGCTAGCCGGGAATTCTCTGCCTGGTTCTACCCGCTGCCCGGAACGCTACGCAGGGCAAAAGCGATTCTCGTCCTCCGTGCTTGCTTTTTCTCAGAAAGAGCCGTGGTGTGCGTTTTCGCCGGAAAACGCGTTTTCGGCCGAAAACGTGTACGTTTGCACTTCCCGGCCACAGGGAAGCTGCTAGCCGGGAATTCTCTGCCTGGTTCTACCCGCTGCCCGGAACGCTACGCAGGGCAAAAGCGATTCTCGTCCTCCGTGCTTGCTTTTTCTCAGAAAGAGCCGTGGTGTGCGTTTTCGCCGCAAAACGCGTTTTCGGCCTAAAACGTGTACGTTTGCACTTCCCGGCCACAGGGAAGCTGCTAGCCGGGAATTCTCTGCCTGGTTCTACCCGCTGCCCGGAACACTACGCAGGGCAAAAGCGATTCTCGTCCTCCGTGCTTGCTTTTTCTCAGAAAGAGCCGTGGTGTGCGTTTTCGCCGGAAAACGCGTTTTCGGCCGAAAACGTGTACGTTTGCACTTCCCGGCCACAGGGAAGCTGCTAGCCGGGAATTCTCTGCCTGGTTCTACCCGCTGCCCGGAACGCTACGCAGGGCAAAAGCGATTCTCGTCCTCCGTGCTTGCTTTTTCTCAGAAAGAGCCGTGGTGTGCGTTTTCGCCGGAAAACGCGTTTTCGGCCGAAAACGTGTACGTTTGCACTTCCCGGCCACAGGTAAGCTGCTAGCCGGGAATTCTCTGCCTGGTTCTACCCGCTGCTCAGAACGCTACGCAGGGCAAAAGCGATTCTCGTCCTCCGTGCTTGCTTTTTCTCAGAAAGAGCCGTGGTGTGCGTTTTCGCGGGAAAACGCGTTTTCGGCCGAAAACGTGTACGTTTGCACTTCCCCGCCACAGGGAAGCTGCTAGCCGGGAATTCTCTGCCTGGTTCTACCCGCTGCCCGGAACGCTACGCAGGGCAAAAGCGATTCTCGTCCTCCGCGCTTGCTTTTTCTCAGAAAGAGCCGTGGTGTGCGGTTTCGCGGGAAAACGCGTTTTCGGCCGAAAACGTGTACGTTTGCACTTCCCCGCCACAGGGAAGCTGCTAGACGGGAATTCTCTGCCTGGTTCTACCCGCTGCCCGGAACGCTACGCAGGGCAAAAGCGATTCTCGTCCTCCGTGCTTGCTTTTTCTCAGAAAGAGCCGTGGTGTGCGTTTTCGCCGGAAAACGCGTTTTCGGACGAAAACGTGTACGTTTGCACTTCCCGGCCACAGGGAAGCTGCTAGCCGGGAATTCTCTGCCTGGTTCTACCCGCTGCCCGGAACACTACGCAGGGCAAAAGCGATTCTCGTCCTCCGTGCTTGCTTTTTCTCAGAAAGAGCCGTGGTGTGCGTTTTCGCCAGAAAACGCGTTTTCGGCCGAAAACGTGTACGTTTGCACTTCCCCGCCACAGGGAAGCTGCTAGCCGGGAATTCTCTGCCTGGTTCTACCCGCTGCCCGGAGCGCTACGCAGGGCAAAAGCGATTCTCGTCCTCCGTGCTTGCTTTTTCTCAGAATGAGCCGTGGTGTGCGTTTTCGCCGGAAAACGCGTTTTCGGCCGAAAACGTGTACGTTTGCACTTCCCGGCCACAGGGAAGCTGCTAGCCGGGAATTCTCTGCCTGGTTCTACCCGCTGCCCGGAACGCTACGCAGGGCAAAAGCGATTCTCGTCCTCCGTGCTTGCTTTTTCTCAGAAAGTGCCGTGGTGTGCGTTTTCGCCGGAAAACGCGTTTTCGGACGAAAACGTATACGTTTGCACTTCCCCGCCACAGGGAAGCTGCTAGCCGGGAATTCTCTGCCTGGTTCTACCCGCTGCCCGGAACACTACGCAGGGCAAAAGCGATTCTCGTCCTCCGTGCTTGCTTTTTCTCAGAAAGAGCCGTGGTGTGCGTTTTCGCCGGTAAACGCGTTTTCGGCCGAAAACGTGTACGTTTGCACTTCCCGGCCACAGGGAAGCTGCTAGACGGGAATTCTCTGCCGGGTTCTACCCGCTGCCCGGAACGCTACGCAGGGCAAAAGCGATTCTCGTCGTCCGTGCTTGCTTTTTCTCAGAAAGAGCCGTGGTGTGCGTTTTCGCGGGAAAACGTGTTTTCGGCGAAAACGTGTACGTTTGCACTTCCCGGCCACAGGGAAGCTGCTAGCCGGGAATTCTCTGCCTGGTTCTACCCGCTGCCCGGAACGCTACGCAGGGCAAAAGCGATTCTCGTCCTCCGTGCTTGCTTTTTCTCAGAAAGAGCCGTGGTGTGCGTTTTCGCGGGAAAACGCGTTTTCGGCCGAAAACGTGTACGTTTGCACTTCCCGGCCACAGGGAAGCTGCTAGCCGGGAATTCTCTGCCTGGTTCTACCCGCTGCCCGGAACGCTACGCAGGGCAAAAGCGATTCTCGTCCTCCGTGCTTGCTTTTTCTCAGAAAGAGCCGTGGTGTGCGTTTTCGCGAGAAAACGCGTTTTCGGCCGAAAACGTGTACGTTTACACTTCCCGGCCACAGGGAAGCTGCTAGCCGGGAATTCTCTGCCTGGTTCTACCCGCTGCCCGGAACGCTACGCAGGGCAAAAGCGATTCCCGTCCTCCGTGCTTGCTTTTTCTCAGAAAGAGCCATGGTGTTCTTTTTCTCCGGAAAACACGTTTTCGGCCGAAAACGTGTACGTTTGCACTTCCCGGCCACAGGGAAGCTGCTAGCCGGCAATTCGCTGCCTATTTCTACCCGCTGCTCAGAACCATACGCAGGGCAAAAGCGATTCTCGTCCTCCGTGCTTTCTTTTTCTCAGAAAGAGCCGTGGTGTGCGTTTTCGCCGGAAAACGCGTTTTCGGCCGAAAACGTGTACGTTTGCACTTCCCCGCCACAGGGAAGCTGCTAGCCGGAATTCTCTGCCTCGTTCTACCCGCTGCCCGGAACGCTACGCAGGGCAAAAGCGATTCTCGTCCTCCGTGCTTGCTTTTTCTCAGAAAGAGCCGTGGTGTGCGTTTTCGCCGGAAAACGCGTTTTCGGCCGAAAACGTGTACGTTTGCACTTCCGGGCACAGGGAAGCTGCTAGCCGGGAATTCTCTGCCTGGTTCTACCCGCTGCCCGGAACGCTACGCAGGGCAAAAGCGATTCTCGTCCTCCGTGCTTGCTTTTTCTCAGAAAGAGCCGTGGTGTGCGTTTTCGCCGGAAAAAGCGTTTTCGGCCGAAAACGTGTACGTTTGCACTTCCCGGCCACAGGGAAGCTGCTAGCCGGGAATTCTCTGCCTGGTTCTACCCGCTGCCCGGAACGCTACGCAGGGCAAAAGCGATTCTCGTCCTCCGTGCTTGCTTTTTCTCAGAAAGAGCCGTGGTGTGCGTTTTCGCCGGAAAACGCGTTTTCGGCCGAAAACGTGTACGTTTGCACTTCCGGGCACAGGGAAGCTGCTAGCCGGGAATTCTCTGCCTGGTTCTACCCGCTGCCCGGAACGCTACGCAGGGCAAAAGCGATTCTCGTCCTCCGTGCTTGCTTTTTCTCAGAAAGAGCCGTGGTGTGCGTTTTCGCCGGAAAAAGCGTTTTCGGCCGAAAACGTGTACGTTTGCACTTCCCCGCCACAGGGAAGCTGCTAGCCGGGAATTCTCTGCCTGGTTCTACCCGCTGCCCGGAACGCTACGCAGGGCAAAAGCGATTCTCGTCCTCCGTGCTTGCTTTTTCTCAGAAAGAGCCATGGTGTGCGTTTTCGCTGGAAAACGCGTTTTCGGCCGGAAACTTGTACGTTTGCACTTCCCGGCCACAGGGAAGCTGCTAGCCGGCAATTCGCTGCCTATTTCTACCCGCTGCTCAGAACGCTACGCAGGGCAAAAGCGATTCTCGTCCTCCGTGCTTGTTTTTTCTCAGAAAGAGCCGTGGTGTGCGTTTTCGCCGCAAAACGCGTTTTCGGCCGAAAACCTGTACGTTTGCACTTCCCCGCCACAGGGAAGCTGCTAGCCGGGAATTCTCTGCCTGGTTCTACCCGCTGCCAGGAAGCGCTACGCAGGGCAAAAAGGATTCTCGTCCTCCGTGCTTGCTTTTTCTCAGAAATAGCCATGGTGTGCTTTTTCGCCGGAAAACGCGTTTTCGGCCGAAAACGTGTACGTTTGCACTTCCCCGCCACAGGGAAGCTGCTAGCCGGGAATTCTCTGCCTGGTTCTACCCGCTGCCCGGAACGCTACGCAGGGCAAAAGCGATTCTCGTCCTCCGTGCTTGCTTTTTCTCAGAAAGAGCCGTGGTGTGCGTTTTCGCCGGTAAACGCGTTTTCGGCCGAAAACGTGAACGTTTGCACTTCCCGGCCACAGGGAAGCTGCTAGCCGGGAATTCTCTGCCTGGTTCTACCCGCTGCCCGGAACGCTACGCAGGGCAAAAGCGATTCTCGTCCTCCGTGCTTGCTTTTTCTCAGAAAGAGCCGTGGTGTGCGTTTTCGCCGGAAAACGTGTTTTCGGCGAAAACGTGTACGTTTGCACTTCCCGGCCACAGGGAAGCTGCTAGCCGGGAATTCTCTGCCTGGTTCTACCCGCTGCCCGGAACGCTACGCAGGGCAAAAGCGATTCTCGTCCTCCGTGCTTCCTTTTTCTCAGAAAGAGCCGTGGTGTGCGTTTTCGCGGGAAAACGCGTTTCCGGCCGAAAACGTGTACGTTTGCACTTCCCGGCCGCAGGGAAGCTGCTAGCCGGGAATTCTCTGCCTGGTTCTACCCGCTGCCCGGAACGCTACGCAGGGCAAAAGCGATTCCCGTCCTCCGTGCTTGCTTTTTCTCAGAAAGAGCCATGGTGTTCTTTTTCTCCGGAAAACGCGTTTTCGGCCGGAAACGTGTAGGTTTGCACTTCCCGGCCACAGGGAAGCTGCTAGCCGGGAATTCTCTGCCTATTTCTACCCGCTGCTCAGAACCATACGCAGGGCAAAAGCGATTCTCGTCCTCCGTGCTTTCTTTTTCTCAGAAAGAGCCGTGGTGTGCGTTTTCGCCGGAAAACGCGTTTTCGGCCGAAAACGTGTACGTTTGCACTTCCCGGCCACAGGGAAGCTGCTAGCCGGGAATTCTCTGCCTGGTTCTACCCGCTGCCCGGAACGCTACGCAGGGCTAAAGCGATTCTCGTCCTCCGTGCTTGCTTTTTCTCAGAAAGAGCCGTGGTGTGCGTTTTCGCGGGAAAACGCGTTTTCGGCCGAAAACGTGTACGTTTACACTTCCCCGCCACAGGGAAGCTGCTAGAAGAGAATTCTCTGCCTGGTTCTACCCGCTGCCAGGAACACTACGCAGGGCAAAAGCGATTCTCATCCTCCGTGCTCGCTTTTTCTCAGAAAGAGCCGTGGTGTGCGTTTTCGCCAGAAAACGCTTTTTCGGGCGAAAACGTGTACGTTTGCACTTCCCGGCCACAGGGAAGCTGCTAGCCGGGAATTCTCTGCCTGGTTCTACCCGCTGCCCGGAACACTACGCAGGGCAAAAGCGATTCTCGTCCTCCGTGCTTGCTTTTTCTCAGAAAGAGCCGTGGTGTGCGTTTTCGCGAGAAAACGCGTTTTCGGCCGAAAACGTGTACGTTTACACTTCCCGGCCACAGGGAAGCTGCTAGCCGGGAATTCTCTGCCTGGTTCTACCCGCTGCCCGGAACGCTACGCAGGGCAAAAGCGATTCTCGTCCTCCGTGCTTGCTTTTTCTCAGAAAGAGCCGTGGTGTGCGTTTTCGCCGGAAAACGCGTTTTCGGCCGAAAACGTGTACGTTTGCACTTCCCGGCCACAGGGAAGCTGCTAGCCGGGAATTCTCTGCCTGGTTCTACCCGCTGCCCGGAACACTACGCAGGGCAAAAGCGATTCTCGTCCTCCGTGCTTGCTTTTTCTCAGAAAGAGCCGTGGTGTGCGTTTTTGCCAGAAAACGCGTTTTCGGCCGAAAACGTGTACGTTTGCACTTCCCGGCCACAGGGAAGCTGCTAGCCGGGAATTCTCTGCCTGGTTCTACCCGCTGCCCGGAACGCTACGCAGGGCAAAAGCGATTCTCGTCCTCCGTGCTTGCTTTTTCTCAGAAAGAGCCGTGGTGTGCGTTTTCGCCGGTAAACGCGTTTTCGGCCGAAAACGTGTACGTTTGCACTTCCCGGCCACAGGGAAGCTGCTATCCGGGAATTCTCTGCCTGGTTCTACCCGCTGCCCGGAACGCTACGCAGGGCAAAAGCGATTCTCGTCCTCCGTGCTTGCTTTTTCTCAGAAAGAGCCGTGGTCTGCGTTTTCGCCGGAAAACGCGTTTTCGGCCGGAAACGTGTACGTTTGCACTTCCCGGCCACAGGGAAGCTGCTAGCCGGGAATTCTCTGCCTGGTTCTACCCGCTGCCCGGAACGCTACGCAGGGCAAAAGCGATTCTCGTCCTCCGTGCTTGCTTTTTCTCAGAAAGAGCCGTGGTGTGCGTTTTCGCCGGTAAACGCGTTTTCGGCCGAAAACGTGTACGTTTGCACTTCCCCGCCACAGGGAAGCTGCTAGACGGGAATTATCTGCCTATTTCTACCCGCTGCCAGGAACACTACGCAGGGCAAAAGCGATTCTCATCCTCCGTGCTTGCTTTTTCTCAGAAAGAGCCGTGGTGTGCGTTTTCGCTAGAAAACGCTTTTTCGGGCGAAAACGTGTACGTTTGCACTTCCCGGTCACAGTGAAGCTGCTAGCCGGGAATTCTCTGCCTGGTTCTACCCGCTGCCCGGAACGCTACGCAGGGCAAAAGCGATTCTCGTCCTCCGTGCTTGCTTTTTCTCAGAAAGAGCCGTGGTGTGCGTTTTCGCCGGAAAACGCGTTTTCGGCCGAAAACGTGTACGTTTGCACTTCCCCGCCACAGGGAAGCTGCTAGCCGGGAATTCTCTGCCTGGTTCTACCCGCTGCCCGGAACGCTACGCAGGGCAAAAGCGATTCTCGTCCTCCGTGCTTGCTTTTTCTCAGAAAGAGCCATGGTGTGCGTTTTCGCCGGAAAACGCGTTTTCGGCCGAAAACGTGTACGTTTGCACTTCCCGGCCACAGGGAAGCTGCTAGCCGGCAATTCGCTGCCTATTTCTACCCGCTGCTCAGAACGCTACGCAGGGCAAAAGCGATTCTCGTCCTCCGTGCTTGTTTTTTCTCAGAAAGAGCCGTGGTGTGCGTTTTCGCCGCAAAACGCGTTTTCGGCCGAAAACCTGTACGTTTGCACTTCCCCGCCACAGGGAAGCTGCTAGCCGGGAATTCTCTGCCTGGTTCTACCCGCTGCCCGGAACGCTACGCAGGGCAAAAGCGGTTCTCGTCCTCCGTGCTTGCTTTTTCTCAGAAAGAGCCGTGGTGTGCGTTTTCGCCGGAAAACGCGTTTTCGGCCGAAAACGTGTACGTTTGCACTTCCCGGCCACAGGGAAGCTGCTAGCCGGGAATTCTCTGACTGGTTCTACCCGCTGCCCGGAACGCTACGCAGGGCAAAAGCGATTCTCGTCCTCCGTGCTTGCTTTTTCTCAGAAAGAGCCGTGGTGTGCGTTTTCGCCGGAAAACGCGTTTTCGGCCGAAAACGTGTACGTTTGCACTTCCCGGCCACAGTGAAGCTGCTAGCCGGGAATTCTCTGCCTGGTTCTACCCGCTGCCCGGAACGCTACGCAGGGCAAAAGCGATTCTCGTCCTCCGTGCTTGCTTTTTCTCAGAAAGAGCCGTGGTGTACGTTTTCGCCGGAAAACGCGTTTTCGGCCGAAAACGTGTACGTTTGCACTTCCCGTCCACAGGGAAGCTGCTAGCCGGGAATTCTCTGCCTGGTTCTACCCGCTGCCCGGAACGCTACGCAGGGCAAAAGCGATTCTCGTCCTCCGTGCTTGCTTTATCTCAGAAAGAGCCGTGGTGTGCGTTTTCGCCGCAAAACGCGTTTTCGGCCGAAAACGTGTACGTTTGCACTTCCCCGCCACATGGAAGCTGATAGCAGGGAATTCTCTGCCTGGTTCTACCCGCTGCCCGGAACGCTACGCAGGGCAAAAGCGATTCTCGTCCTCCGTGCTTGCTTTTTCTCAGAAAGAGCCATGGTGTGCTTTTTCGCCGGAAAATGCGTTTTCGGCTGAAAACGTGTACGTTTGCAATTCCCCGCCACAGGGAAGCTGCTAGACGGGAATTCTCTGCCTGGTTCTACCCTCTGCCCGGAGCGCTACGCAGGGCAAAAGCGATTCTCGTCCTCCGTGCTTGCTTTTTCTCAGAAAGAGCCATGGTGTGCTTTTTCGACGGAAAAAGGGTTTTCGGCCGAAAACGTGTACGTTTGCACTTCCCCGCCACAGGGAAGCTGCTAGACGGGAATTCTCTGCCTGGTTCTACCCGCTGCCAGGAAGCGCTACGCCGGGCAAAAAGGATTCTCGTCCTCCGTGCTTGCTTTTTCTCAGAAAGAGCCATGGTGTGCTTTTTCGCCGGAAAACGCGTTTTCGGCCGAAAACGTGTACGTTTGCACTTCCCGGCCACAGGGAAGCTGCTATCCGGGAATTCTCTGCCTGGTTCTACCCGCTGCCCGGAACGCTACGCAGGGCAAAAGCGATTCTCGTCCTCCGTGCTTGCTTTTTCTCAGAAAGAGCCGTGGTCTGCGTTTTCGCCGGAAAACGCGTTTTCGGCCGGAAACGTGTACGTTTGCACTTCCCGGCCACAGGGAAGCTGCTAGCCGGGAATTCTCTGCCTGGTTCTACCCGCTGCCCGGAACGCTACGCAGGGCAAAAGCGATTCTCGTCCTCCGTGCTTGCTTTTTCTCAGAAAGAGCCGTGGTGTGCGTTTTCGCCGGTAAACACGTTTTCGGCCGAAAACGTGTACGTTTTCACTTCCCCGCCACAGGGAAGCTGCTAGACGGGAATTATCTGCCTATTTCTACCCGCTGCCAGGAACACTACGCAGGGCAAAAGCGATTCTCATCCTCCGTGCTTGCTTTTTCTCAGAAAGAGCCGTGGTGTGCGTTTTCGCTAGAAAACGCTTTTTCGGGCGAAAACGTGTACGTTTGCACTTCCCGGCCACAGTGAAGCTGCTAGCCGGGAATTCTCTGCCTGGTTCTACCCGCTGCCCGGAACGCTACGCAGGGCAAAAGCGATTCTCGTCCTCCGTGCTTGCTTTTTCTCAGAAAGAGCCGTGGTGTGCGTTTTCGCCGGAAAACGCGTTTTCGGCCGAAAACGTGTACGTTTGCACTTCCCCGCCACAGGGAAGCTGCTAGCCGGGAATTCTCTGCCTGGTTCTACCCGCTGCCCGGAACGCTACGCAGGGCAAAAGCGATTCTCGTCCTCCGTGCTTGCTTTTTCTCAGAAAGAGCCATGGTGTGCGTTTTCGCCGGAAAACGCGTTTTCGGCCGGAAACGTGTACGTTTGCACTTCCCGGCCACAGGGAAGCTGCTAGCCGGCAATTCGCTGCCTATTTCTACCCGCTGCTCAGAACGCTACGCAGGGCAAAAGCGATTCTCGTCCTCCGTGCTTGTTTTTTCTCAGAAAGAGCCGTGGTGTGCGTTTTCGCCGCAAAACGCGTTTTCGGCCGAAAACGTGTACGTTTGCACTTCCCCGCCACAGGGAAGCTGCTAGCCGGGAATTCTCTGCCTGGTTCTACCCGCTGCCCGGAACGCTACGCAGGGCAAAAGCGGTTCTCGTCCTCCGTGCTTGCTTTTTCTCAGAAAGAGCCGTGGTGTGCGTTTTCGCCGGAAAACGCGTTTTCGGCCGAAAACGTGTACGTTTGCACTTCCCGGCCACAGGGAAGCTGCTAGCCGGGAATTCTCTGCCTGGTTCTACCCGCTGCCCGGAACGCTACGCAGGGCAAAAGCGATTCTCGTCCTCCGTGCTTGCTTTTTCTCAGAAAGAGCCGTGGTGTGCGTTTTCGCGGGAAAACGCGTTTTCGGCCGAAAACGTGTACGTTTGCACTTCCCGGCCACAGTGAAGCTGCTAGCCGGGAATTCTCTGCCTGGTTCTACCCGCTGCCCGGAACGCTACGCAGGGCAAAAGCGATTCTCGTCCTCCGTGCTTGCTTTTTCTCAGAAAGAGCCGTGGTGTACGTTTTCGCCGGAAAACGCGTTTTCGGCCGAAAACGTGTACGTTTGCACTTCCCGTCCACAGGGAAGCTGCTAGCCGGGAATTCTCTGCCTGGTTCTACCCGCTGCCCGGAACGCTACGCAGGGCAAAAGCGATTCTCGTCCTCCGTGCTTGCTTTTTCTCAGAAAGAGCCGTGGTGTGCGTTTTCGCCGGAAAACGCGTTTTCGGCCGAAAACGTGTACGTTTGCACTTCCCGTCCACAGGGAAGCTGCTAGCCGGGAATTCTCTGCCTGGTTCTACCCGCTGCCCGGAACGCTACGCAGGGCAAAAGCGATTCTCGTCCTCCGTGCTTGCTTTTTCTCAGAAAGAGCCGTGGTGTGCGTTTTCGCGGGAAAACGCGTTTTCGGCCGAAAACGTGTACGTTTGCACTTCCCGGCCACAGGGAAGCTGCTAGCCGGGAATTCTCTGCCTGGTTCTACCCGCTGCCCGGAACGCTACGCAGGGCAAAAGCGATTCTCGTCCTCCGTGCTTGCTTTTTCTCAGAAAGAGCCGTGGTGTACGTTTTCGCCGGGAAACGCGTTTTCGGCCGAAAACGTGTACGTTTGCACTTCCCGTCCACAGGGAAGCTGCTAGCCGGGAATTCTCTGCCTGGTTCTACCCGCTGCCCGGAACGCTACGCAGGGCAAAAGCGATTCTCGTCCTCCGTGCTTGCTTTTTCTCAGAAAGAGCCGTGGTGTGCGTTTTCGCCGGAAAACGCGTTTTCGGCCGAAAACGTGTACGTTTGCACTTCCCGGCCAAAGGGAAGCTGCTAGCCGGGAATTCTCTGCCTGGTTCTACCCGCTGCCCGGAACGCTACGCAGGGCAAAAGCGATTCTCGTCCTCCGTGCTTGCTTTTTCTCAGAAAGAGCCGTGGTGGGCGTTTTCGCCGGAAAACGCGTTTTCGGCCGAAAACGTGTACGTTTGCACTTCCCCGCCACAGGGAAGCTGCTAGACGGGAATTCTCTGCCTGGTTCTACCCTCTGCCCGGAAGCGCTACGCAGGGCAAAAGCGATTCTCGTCCTCCGTGCTTGCTTTTTCTCAGAATGAGCCGTGGTGTGCGTTTTCGCCGGAAAACGCGTTTTCGGCCGAAAACGTGTACGTTTGCACTTCCCGGCCACAGTGAAGCTGCTAGCCGGGAATTCTCTGCCTGGTTCTACCCGCTGCCCGGAACGCTACGCAGGGCAAAAGCGATTCTCGTCCTCCGTGCTTGCTTTTTCTCAGAAAGAGCCGTGGTGTACGTTTTCGCCGGAAAACGCGTTTTCGGCCGAAAACGTGTACGTTTGCACTTCCCGGCCACAGGGAAGCTGCTAGCCGGGAATTCTCTGCCTGGTTCTACCCGCTGCCCGGAACGCTACGCAGGGCAAAAGCGATTCTCGTCCTCCGTGCTTGCTTTTTCTCAGAAAGAGCCGTGGTGTGCGTTTTCGCGGGAAAACGCGTTTTCGGCCGAAAACGTGTACGTTTGCACTTCCCGGCCACAGGGAAGCTGCTAGCCGGGAATTCTCTGCCTGGTTCTACCCGCTGCCCGGAACGCTACGCAGGGCAAAAGCGATTCTCGTCCTCCGTGCTTGCTTTTTCTCAGAAAGAGCCGTGGTGTACGTTTTCGCCGGAAAACGCGTTTTCGGCCGAAAACGTGTACGTTTGCACTTCCCGTCCACAGGGAAGCTGCTAGCCGGGAATTCTCTGCCTGGTTCTACCCGCTGCCCGGAACGCTACGCAGGGCAAAAGCGATTCTCGTCCTCCGTGCTTGCTTTTTCTCAGAAAGAGCCGTGGTGTGCGTTTTCGCCGGAAAACGCGTTTTCGGCCGAAAACGTGTACGTTTGCACTTCCCGGCCAAAGGGAAGCTGCTAGCCGGGAATTCTCTGCCTGGTTCTACCCGCTGCCCGGAACGCTACGCAGGGCAAAAGCGATTCTCGTCCTCCGTGCTTGCTTTTTCTCAGAAAGAGCCGTGGTGGGCGTTTTCGCCGGAAAACGCGTTTTCGGCCGAAAACGTGTACGTTTGCACTTCCCCGCCACAGGGAAGCTGCTAGACGGGAATTCTCTGCCTGGTTCTACCCTCTGCCCGGAAGCGCTACGGAGGGCAAAAGCGATTCTCGTCCTCCGTGCTTGCTTTTTCTCAGAAAGAGCCGTGGTGTGCGTTTTCGCCGCAAAACGCGTTTTCGGCCGAAAACGTGTACGTTTGCACTTCCCCGCCACATGGAAGCTGATAGCGGGGAATTCTCTGCCTGGTTCTACCCGCTGCCCGGAACGCTACGCAGGGCAAAAGCGATTCTCGTCCTCCGTGCTTGCTTTTTCTCAGAAAGAGCCATGGTGTGCTTTTTCGCCGGAAAATGCGTTTTCGGCCGAAAACGTGTACGTTTGCAATTCCCCGCCACAGGGAAGCTGCTAGCCGGGAATTCTCTGCCTGGTTCTACCCGCTGCCCGGAACGCTACGCAGGGCAAAAGCGATTCTCGTCCTCCGTGCTTGCTTTTTCTCAGAAAGAGCCGTGGTGTGCGTTTTCGCCAGAAAACGCGTTTTCGGCCGAAAACGTGTACGTTTGCACTTCCCCGCCACAGGGAAGCTGCTAGACGGGAATTCTCTGCCTGGTTCTACCCTCTGCCCGGAGCGCTACGCAGGGCAAAAGCGATTCTCGTCCTCCGTGCTTGCTTTTTCTCAGAATGAGCCGTGGTGTGCGTTTTCGCCGGAAAACGCGTTTTCGGCCGAAAACGTGTACGTTTGCACTTCCCGGCCACAGGGAAGCTGCTAGACGGGAATTCTCTGCCTTGTTCTACCCGCTGCCCGGAACGCTACGCAGGGCAAAAGCGATTCTCGTCCTCCGTGCTTGCTTTTTCTCAGAAAGAGCCATGGTGTGCTTTTTCGCCGGAAAATGCGTTTTCGGCCGAAAACGTGTACGTTTGCACTTCCCCGCCACAGGGAGGCTGCTAGCCGGGAATTCTCTGCCTGGTTCTACCCGCTGCCCGGAACGCTACGCAGGGCAAAAGCGATTCTCGTCCTCCGTGCTTTCTTTTTCTCAGAAAGAGCCGTGGTGTGCATTTTCGCGGGAAAACGCGTTTTCGGCCTAAAACGTGTACGTTTGCACTTCCCGGCCACAGGGAAGCTGCTAGCCGGGAATTCTCTGCCTGGTTCTACCCGCTGCCCGGAACGCTACGCAGGGCAAAAGCGATTCTCGTCCTCCGTGCTTGCTTTTTCTCAGAAAGAGCCGTGGTGTGCGTTTTCGCCGGAAAACGCGTTTTCGGACGAAAACGTGTACGTTTGCACTTCCCGGCCACAGGGAAGCTGCTAGCCGGGAATTCTCTGCCTGGTTCTACCCGCTGCCCGGAACGCTACGCAGGGCAAAAGCGATTCTCGTCCTCCGTGCTTGCTTTTTCTCAGAAAGAGCCGTGGTGTGCGTTTTCGCCAGAAAACGCGTTTTCGGCCGAAAACGTGTACGTTTGCACTTCCCGGCCACAGGGAAGCTGCTAGCCGGGAATTCTCTGCCTGGTTCTACCCGCTGCCAGGAACGCTACGCAGGGCAAAAGCGATTCTCGTCCTCCGTGCTTGCTTTTTCTCAGAAAGAGCCGTGGTGTGCGTTTTCGCCGGAAAACGCGTTTTCGGCCGAAAACGTGTACGTTTGCACTTCCCGGCCACAGGGAAGCTGCTAGACGGGAATTCTCTGCCTGGTTCTACCCTCTGCCCGGAGCGTTACGCAGGGCAAAAGCGATTCTCGTCCTCCGTGCTTGTTTTTTCTCAGAATGATCCGTGGTGTGCGTTTTCGCCGGAAAACGCGTTTTCGGCCGAAAACGTGTACGTTTGCACTTCCCCGCCACAGGGAAGCTGCTAGACGGGAATTCTCTGCCTGGTTCTACCCGCTGCCCGGAACGCTACGCAGGGCAAAAGCGATTCTCGTCCTCCGTGCTTGCTTTATCTCAGAAAGAGCCGTGGTGTGCGTTTTCGCCGCAAAACGCGTTTTCGGCCGAAAACGTGTACGTTTGCACTTCCCCGCCACAGGGAAGCTGATAGCAGGGAGTTCGCTGCCTGGTTCTACCCGCTGCCCGGAACGCTACGCAGGGCAAAAGCGATTCTCGTCCTCCGTGCTTTCTTTTTCTCAGAAAGAGCCGTGGTGTGTGTTTTCGCCAGAAAACGCGTTTTCGGCCGAAAACGTGTACGTTTGCACTTCCCCGCCACAGGGAAGCTGCTAGCCGGGAATTCTCTGCCTGGTTCTACCCGCTGCCCGGAACGCTACGCAGGGCAAAAGCGATTCTCGTCCTCCGTGCTTGCTTTATCTCAGAAAGAGCCGTGGTGTGCGTTTTCGCGGCAAAACCCGTTTTCGGCCGAAAACGTGTACGTTTGCACTTCCCCGCCACAGGGAAGCTGCTAGCCGGGAATTCTCTGCCTGGTTCTACCCGCTGCCCGGAACGCTACGCAGGGCAAAAGCGATTCTCGTCCTCCGTGCTTGCTTTTTCTCAGAAAGAGCCATGGTGTGCTTTTTCGCCGGAAAATGCGTTTTCGGCCGAAAACGTGTACGTTTGCACTTCCCCGCCACAGGGAAGCTGCTAGCCGGGAATTCTCTGCCTGGTTCTACCCGCTGCCCGGAACGCTACGCAGGGCAAAAGCGATTCTCGTCCTCCGTGCTTGCTTTTTCTCAGAAAGAGCCGTGGTGTGCGTTTTCGCCGGAAAACGCGTTTTCGGCCGAAAACGTGTACGTTTGCACTTCCCGGCCACAGGGAAGCTGCTAGCCGGGAATTCTCTGCCTGGTTCTACCCGCTGCCCGGAACGCTACGCAGGGCAAAAGCGATTCTCGTTCTCCGTGCTTGCTTTTTCTCAGAAAGAGCCGTGGTGTGCGTTTTCGCCGGAAAACGCGTTTTCGGACGAAAACGTGTACGTTTGCACTTCCCCGCCACAGGGAAGCTGCTAGCCGGGAATTCTCTGCCTGGTTCTACCCGCTGCCCGGAACACTACGCAGGGCAAAAGCGATTCTCGTCCTCCGTGCTTGCTTTTTCTCAGAAAGAGCCGTGGTGTGCGTTTTCGCCAGAAAACGCGTTTTCGGCCGAAAACGTGTACGTTTGCACTTCCCCGCCACAGGGAAGCTGCTAGCCGGGAATTCTCTGCCTGGTTCTACCCGCTGCCCGGAACGCTACGCAGGGCAAAAGCGATTCTCGTCCTCCGTGCTTGCTTTTTCTCAGAAAGAGCCGTGGTGTGCGTTTTCGCCGGAAAACGCGTTTTCGGCCGAAAACGTGTACGTTTGCACTTCCCCGCCACAGGGAAGCTGCTAGACGGGAATTCTCTGCCTGGTTCTACCCGCTGCCCGGAACGCTACGCAGGGCAAAAGCGATTCTCGTCCTCCGTGCTTGCTTTTTCTCAGAAAGAGCCGTGGTGTGCGTTTTCGCGGCAAAACCCGTTTTCGGCCGAAAACGTGTACGTTTGCACTTCCCCGCCACAGGGAAGCTGCTAGCCGGGAATTCTCTGCCTGGTTCTACCCGCTGCCCGGAACGCTACGCAGGGCAAAAGCGATTCTCGTCCTCCGTGCTTGCTTTTTCTCAGAAAGAGCCGTGGTGTGCGTTTTCGCCGGAAAACGCGTTTTCGGCCGAAAACGTGTACGTTTGCACTTCCCGGCCACAGGGAAGCTGCTAGCCGGGAATTCTCTGCCTGGTTCTACCCGCTGCCCGGAACGCTACGCAGGGCAAAAGCGATTCTCGTCCTCCGTGCTTGCTTTTTCTCAGAAAGAGCCGTGGTGTACGTTTTCGCCGGAAAACGCGTTTTCGGCCGAAAACGTGTACGTTTGCACTTCCCGTCCACAGGGAAGCTGCTAGCCGGGAATTCTCTGCCTGGTTCTACCCGCTGCCCGGAACGCTACGCAGGGCAAAAGCGATTCTCGTCCTCCGTGCTTGCTTTTTCTCAGAAAGAGCCGTGGTGTGCGTTTTCGCGGGAAAACGCGTTTTCGGCCGAAAACGTGTACGTTTGCACTTCCCGGCCACAGGGAAGCTGCTAGCCGGGAATTCTCTGCCTGGTTCTACCCGCTGCCCGGAACGCTACGCAGGGCAAAAGCGATTCTCGTCCTCCGTGCTTGCTTTTTCTCAGAAAGAGCCGTGGTGGGCGTTTTCGCCGGAAAACGCGTTTTCGGCCGAAAACGTGTACGTTTGCACTTCCCCGCCACAGGGAAGCTGCTAGACGGGAATTCTCTGCCTGGTTCTACCCTCTGCCCGGAGCGCTACGCAGGGCAAAAGCGATTCTCGTCCTCCGTGCTTGCTTTTTCTCAGAATGAGCCGTGGTGTGCGTTTTCGCCGGAAAACGCGTTTTCGGCCGAAAACGTGTACGTTTGCACTTCCCGGCCACAGGGAAGCTGCTAGACGGGAATTCTCTGCCTGGTTCTACCCGCTGCCAGGAACGCTACGCAGGGCAAAAGCGATTCTCGTCCTCCGTGCTTGCTTTATCTCAGAAAGAGCCGTGGTGTGCGTTTTCGCCGCAAAACGCGTTTTCGGCCGAAAACGTGTACGTTTGCACTTCCCCGCCACAGGGAAGCTGATAGCAGGGAATTCTCTGCCTGGTTCTACCCGCTGCCCGGAACGCTACGCAGGGCAAAAGCGATTCTCGTCCTCCGTGCTTGCTTTTTCTCAGAAAGAGCCATGGTGTACTTTTTCGCCGGAAAATGCGTTTTCGGCCGAAAACGTGTACGTTTGCACTTCCCCGCCACAGGGAAGCTGCTAGCCGGGAATTCTCTGCCTGGTTCTACCCGCTGCCCGGAACGCTACGCAGGGCAAAAGCGATTCTCGTCCTCCGTGCTTGCTTTTTCTCAGAAAGAGCCGTGGTGTGCATTTTCGCGGGAAAACGCGTTTTCGGCCGAAAACGTGTACGTTTGCACTTCCCGGCCACAGGGAAGCTGCTAGCCGGGAATTCTCTGCTGGGTTCTACCCGCTGCCCGGAACGCTGCGCAGGGCAAAAGCGATTCTCGTCCTCCGTGCTTGCTTTTTCTCAGAAAGAGCCGTGGTGTGCGTTTTCGCCGGAAAACGCTTTTTCGGCCGAAAACGTGTACGTTTGCACTTCCCCGCCACAGGGAAGCTGCTAGACGGGAATTCTCTGCCTGGTTCTACCCTCTGCCCGGAGCGCTACGCAGGGCAAAAGCGATTCTCGTCCTCCGTGCTTGCTTTTTCTCAGAATGAGCCGTGGTGTGCGTTTTCGCCGGAAAACGCGTTTTCGGCCGAAAACGTGTACGTTTGCACTTCCCGGCCACAGGGAAGCTGCTAGACGGGAATTCTCTGCCTGGTTCTACCCGCTGCCCGGAACGCTACGCAGGGCAAAAGCGATTCTCGTCCTCCGTGCTTGCTTTTTCTCAGAAAGAGCCGTGGTGTGCGTTTTCGCCGCAAAACGCGTTTTCGGCCGAAAACGTGTACGTTTGCACTTCCCCGCCACAGGGAAGCTGATAGCAGGGAATTCGCTGCCTGGTTCTACCCGCTGCCCGGAACGCTACGCAGGGCAAAAGCGATTCTCGTCCTCCGTGCTTGCTTTTTCTCAGAAAGAGCCATGGTGTGCTTTTTCGCCGGAAAATGTGTTTTCGGCCGAAAACGTGTACGTTTGCACTTCCCCGCCACAGGGAAGCTGCTAGCCGGGAATTCTCTGCCTGGTTCTACCCGCTGCCCGGAACGCTACGCAGGGCAAAAGCGATTCTCGTCCTCCGTGCTTTCTTTTTCTCAGAAAGAGCCGTGGTGTGCGTTTTCGCGGGAAAACGCGTTTTCGGCCGAAAACGTGTACGTTTGCACTTCCCGGCCACAGGGAAGCTGCTAGCCGGGAATTCTCTGCCTGGTTCTACCCGCTGCCCGGAACGCTACGCAGGGCAAAAGCGATTCTCGTCCTCCGTGCTTGCTTTTTCTCAGAAAGAGCCGTGGTGTGCGTTTTCGACGGAAAACGCGTTTTCGGACGAAAACGTGTACGTTTGCACTTCCCGGCCACAGGGAAGCTGCTAGACGGGAATTCTCTGCCTGGTTCTACCCGCTGCCCGGAACGCTACGCAGGGCAAAAGCGATTCTCGTCCTCCGTGCTTGCTTTTTCTCAGAAAGAGCCGTGGTGTGCGTTTTCGCCGGAAAACGCGTTTTCGGCCGAAAACGTGTACGTTTGCACTTCCCGGCCACAGGGAAGCTGCTAGCCGGGAATTCTCTGCCTGGTTCTACCCGCTGCCCGGAACGCTACGCAGGGCAAAAGCGATTCTCGTCCTCCGTGCTTGCTTTTTCTCAGAAAGAGCCGTGGTGTGCGTTTTCGCCGGAAAACGCGTTTTCGGCCGAAAACGTGTACGTTTGCACTTCCCGGCCACAGGGAAGCTGCTAGCCGGGAATTCTCTGCCTGGTTCTACCCGCTGCCCGGAACGCTACGCAGGGCAAAAGCGATTCTCGTCCTCCGTGCTTGCTTTTTCTCAGAAAGAGCCGTGGTGTGCGTTTTCGCCGGAAAACGCGTTTTCGGCCGAAAACGTGTACGTTTGCACTTCCCCGCCACAGGGAAGCTGCTAGACGGGAATTCTCTGCCTGGTTCTACCCTCTGCCCGGAGCGTTACGCAGGGCAAAAGCGATTCTCGTCCTCCGTGCTTGCTTTTTCTCAGAATGAGCCGTGGTGTGCGTTTTCGCCAGAAAACGCGTTTTCGGCCGAAAACGTGTACGTTTGCACTTCCCCGCCACAGGGATGCTGCTAGACGGGAATTCTCTGCCTGGTTCTACCCGCTGCCCGGAACGCTACGCAGGGCAAAAGCGATTCTCGTCCTCCGTGCTTTCTTTATCTCAGAAAGAGCCGTGGTGTGCGTTTTCGCCGCAAAACGCGTTTTCGGCCGAAAACGTGTACGTTTGCACTTCCCCGCCACAGGGAAGCTGATAGCAGGGAGTTCGCTGCCTGGTTCTACCCGCTGCCCGGAACGCTACGCAGGGCAAAAGCGATTCTCGTCCTCCGTGCTTTCTTTTTCTCAGAAAGAGCCGTGGTGTGCGTTTTCGCCGGAAAACGCGTTTTCGGCCGAAAACGTGTACGTTTGCACTTCCCGGCCACAGGGAAGCTGCTAGCCGGGAATTCTCTGCCTGGTTCTACCCGCTGCCCGGAACGCTACGCAGGGCAAAAGCGATTCTCGTCCTCCGTGCTTGCTTTTTCTCAGAAAGAGCCGTGGTGTGCGTTTTCGCCGGAAAACGCGTTTTCGGACGAAAACGTGTACGTTTGCACTTCCCGGCCACAGGGAAGCTGCTAGCCGGGAATTCTCTGCCTGGTTCTACCCGCTGCCCGGAACGCTACGCAGGGCAAAAGCGATTCTCGTCCTCCGTGCTTGCTTTATCTCAGAAAGAGCCGTGGTGTGCGTTTTCGCGGCAAAACCCGTTTTCGGCCGAAAACGTGTACGTTTGCACTTCCCCGCCACAGGGAAGCTGCTAGCCGGGAATTCTCTGCCTGGTTCTACCCGCTGCCCGGAACGCTACGCAGGGCAAAAGCGATTCTCGTCCTCCGTGCTTGCTTTTTCTCAGAAAGAGCCATGGTGTGCTTTTTCGCCGGAAAATGCGTTTTCGGCCGAAAACGTGTACGTTTGCACTTCCTGGCCACAGGGAAGCTGCTAGCCGGGAATTCTCTGCCTGGTTCTACCCGCTGCCCGGAACGCTACGCAGGGCAAAAGCGATTCTCGTCCTCCGTGCTTGCTTTTTCTCAGAAAGAGCCGTGGTGTGCGTTTTCGCCGCAAAACGCGTTTTCGGCCGAAAACGTGTACGTTTGCACTTCCCCGCCACAGGGAAGCTGATAGCAGGGAATTCGCTGCCTGGTTCTACCCGCTGCCCGGAACGCTACGCAGGGCAAAAGCGATTCTCGTCCTCCGTGCTTGCTTTTTCTCAGAAAGAGCCATGGTGTGCTTTTTCGCCGGAAAATGTGTTTTCGGCCGAAAACGTGTACGTTTGCACTTCCCCGCCACAGGGAAGCTGCTAGCCGGGAATTCTCTGCCTGGTTCTACCCGCTGCCCGGAACGCTACGCAGGGCAAAAGCGATTCTCGTCCTCCGTGCTTTCTTTTTCTCAGAAAGAGCCGTGGTGTGCGTTTTCGCGGGAAAACGCGTTTTCGGCCGAAAACGTGTACGTTTGCACTTCCCGGCCACAGGGAAGCTGCTAGCCGGGAATTCTCTGCCTGGTTCTACCCGCTGCCCGGAACGCTACGCAGGGCAAAAGCGATTCTCGTCCTCCGTGCTTGCTTTTTCTCAGAAAGAGCCGTGGTGTGCGTTTTCGACGGAAAACGCGTTTTCGGACGAAAACGTGTACGTTTGCACTTCCCGGCCACAGGGAAGCTGCTAGACGGGAATTCTCTGCCTGGTTCTACCCGCTGCCCGGAACGCTACGCAGGGCAAAAGCGATTCTCGTCCTCCGTGCTTGCTTTTTCTCAGAAAGAGCCGTGGTGTGCGTTTTCGCCGGAAAACGCGTTTTCGGCCGAAAACGTGTACGTTTGCACTTCCCGGCCACAGGGAAGCTGCTAGCCGGGAATTCTCTGCCTGGTTCTACCCGCTGCCCGGAACGCTACGCAGGGCAAAAGCGATTCTCGTCCTCCGTGCTTGCTTTTTCTCAGAAAGAGCCGTGGTGTGCGTTTTCGCCGGAAAACGCGTTTTCGGCCGAAAACGTGTACGTTTGCACTTCCCCGCCACAGGGAAGCTGCTAGACGGGAATTCTCTGCCTGGTTCTACCCTCTGCCCGGAGCGTTACGCAGGGCAAAAGCGATTCTCGTCCTCCGTGCTTGCTTTTTCTCAGAATGAGCCGTGGTGTGCGTTTTCGCCGGAAAACGCGTTTTCGGCCGAAAACGTGTACGTTTGCACTTCCCCGCCACAGGGAAGCTGCTAGACGGGAATTCTCTGCCTGGTTCTACCCGCTGCCCGGAACGCTACGCAGGGCAAAAGCGATTCTCGTCCTCCGTGCTTTCTTTATCTCAGAAAGAGCCGTGGTGTGCGTTTTCGCCGCAAAACGCGTTTTCGGCCGAAAACGTGTACGTTTGCACTTCCCCGCCACAGGGAAGCTGATAGCAGGGAGTTCGCTGCCTGGTTCTACCCGCTGCCCGGAACGCTACGCAGGGCAAAAGCGATTCTCGTCCTCCGTGCTTTCTTTTTCTCAGAAAGAGCCGTGGTGTGCGTTTTCGCCGGAAAACGCGTTTTCGGCCGAAAACGTGTACGTTTGCACTTCCCGGCCACAGGGAAGCTGCTAGCCGGGAATTCTCTGCCTGGTTCTACCCGCTGCCCGGAACGCTACGCAGGGCAAAAGCGATTCTCGTCCTCCGTGCTTGCTTTTTCTCAGAAAGAGCCGTGGTGTGCGTTTTCGCCGGAAAACGCGTTTTCGGACGAAAACGTGTACGTTTGCACTTCCCGGCCACAGGGAAGCTGCTAGCCGGGAATTCTCTGCCTGGTTCTACCCGCTGCCCGGAACGCTACGCAGGGCAAAAGCGATTCTCGTCCTCCGTGCTTGCTTTATCTCAGAAAGAGCCGTGGTGTGCGTTTTCGCGGCAAAACCCGTTTTCGGCCGAAAACGTGTACGTTTGCACTTCCCCGCCACAGGGAAGCTGCTAGCCGGGAATTCTCTGCCTGGTTCTACCCGCTGCCCGGAACGCTACGCAGGGCAAAAGCGATTCTCGTCCTCCGTGCTTGCTTTTTCTCAGAAAGAGCCATGGTGTGCTTTTTCGCCGGAAAATGCGTTTTCGGCCGAAAACGTGTACGTTTGCACTTCCCCGCCACAGGGAGGCTGCTAGCCGGGAATTCTCTGCCTGGTTCTACCCGCTGCCCGGAACGCTACGCAGGGCAAAAGCGATTCTCGTCCTCCGTGCTTTCTTTTTCTCAGAAAGAGCCGTGGTGTGCGTTTTCGCGGGAAAACGCGTTTTCGGCCGAAAACGTGTACGTTTGCACTTCCCGGCCACAGGGAAGCTGCTAGCCGGGAATTCTCTGCCTGGTTCTACCCGCTGCCCGGAACGCTACGCAGGGCAAAAGCGATTCTCGTCCTCCGTGCTTGCTTTTTCTCAGAAAGAGCCGTGGTGTACGTTTTCGCCGGAAAACGAGTTTTCGGCCGAAAACGTGTACGTTTGCACTTCCCGTCCACAGGGAAGCTGCTAGCCGGGAATTCTCTGCCTGGTTCTACCCGCTGCCCGGAACGCTACGCAGGGCAAAAGCGATTCTCGTCCTCCGTGCTTGCTTTTTCTCAGAAAGAGCCGTGGTGTGCGTTTTCGCGGGAAAACGCGTTTTCGGCCGAAAACGTGTACGTTTGCACTTCCCGGCCACAGGGAAGCTGCTAGCCGGGAATTCTCTGCCTGGTTCTACCCGCTGCCCGGAACGCTACGCAGGGCAAAAGCGATTCTCGTCCTCCGTGCTTGCTTTTTCTCAGAAAGAGCCGTGGTGGGCGTTTTCGCCGGAAAACGCGTTTTCGGCCGAAAACGTGTACGTTTGCACTTCCCCGCCACAGGGAAGCTGCTAGCCGGGAATTCTCTGCCTGGTTCTACCCTCTGCCCGGAGCGCTACGCAGGGCAAAAGCGATTCTCGTCCTCCGTGCTTGCTTTTTCTCAGAAAGAGCCATGGTGTGCTTTTTCGCCGGAAAATGTGTTTTCGGCCGAAAACGTGTACGTTTGCACTTCCCCGCCACAGGGAAGCTGCTAGCCGGGAATTCTCTGCCTGGTTCTACCCGCTGCCCGGAACACTACGCAGGGCAAAAGCGATTCTCGTCCTCCGTGCTTTCTTTTTCTCAGAAAGAGCCGTGGTGTGCGTTTTCGCGGGAAAACGCGTTTTCGGCCGAAAACGTGTACGTTTGCACTTCCCGGCCACAGGGAAGCTGCTAGCCGGGAATTCTCTGCCTGGTTCTACCCGCTGCCCGGAACGCTACGCAGGGCAAAAGCGATTCTCGTCCTCCGTGCTTGCTTTTTCTCAGAAAGAGCCGTGGTGTGCGTTTTCGACGGAAAACGCGTTTTCGGACGAAAACGTGTACGTTTGCACTTCCCGGCCACAGGGAAGCTGCTAGCCGGGAATTCTCTGCCTGGTTCTACCCGCTGCCCGGAACGCTACGCAGGGCAAAAGCGATTCTCGTCCTCCGTGCTTGCTTTTTCTCAGAAAGAGCCGTGGTGTGCGTTTTCGCCGGAAAACGCGTTTTCGGCCGAAAACGTGTACGTTTGCACTTCCCGGCCACAGGGAAGCTGCTAGCCGGGAATTCTCTGCCTGGTTCTACCCGCTGCCCGGAACGCTACGCAGGGCAAAAGCGATTCTCGTCCTCCGTGCTTGCTTTTTCTCAGAAAGAGCCGTGGTGTGCGTTTTCGCCGGAAAACGCGTTTTCGGCCGAAAACGTGTACGTTTGCACTTCCCGGCCACAGGGAAGCTGCTAGCCGGGAATTCTCTGCCTGGTTCTACCCGCTGCCCGGAACGCTACGCAGGGCAAAAGCGATTCTCGTCCTCCGTGCTTGCTTTTTCTCAGAAAGAGCCGTGGTGTGCGTTTTCGCCGGAAAACGCGTTTTCGGCCGAAAACGTGTACGTTTGCACTTCCCCGCCACAGGGAAGCTGCTAGACGGGAATTCTCTGCCTGGTTCTACCCTCTGCCCGGAGCGTTACGCAGGGCAAAAGCGATTCTCGTCCTCCGTGCTTGCTTTTTCTCAGAATGAGCCGTGGTGTGCGTTTTCGCCGGAAAACGCGTTTTCGGCCGAAAACGTGTACGTTTGCACTTCCCCGCCACAGGGAAGCTGCTAGACGGGAATTCTCTGCCTGGTTCTACCCGCTGCCCGGAACGCTACGCAGGGCAAAAGCGATTCTCGTCCTCCGTGCTTTCTTTATCTCAGAAAGAGCCGTGGTGTGCGTTTTCGCCGGAAAACGCGTTTTCGGCCGAAAACGTGTACGTTTGCACTTCCCCGCCACAGGGAAGCTGATAGCAGGGAGTTCGCTGCCTGGTTCTACCCGCTGCCCGGAACGCTACGCAGGGCAAAAGCGATTCTCGTCCTCCGTGCTTTCTTTTTCTCAGAAAGAGCCGTGGTGTGCGTTTTCGCCGGAAAACGCGTTTTCGGCCGAAAACGTGTACGTTTGCACTTCCCGGCCACAGGGAAGCTGCTAGCCGGGAATTCTCTGCCTGGTTCTACCCGCTGCCCGGAACGCTACGCAGGGCAAAAGCGATTCTCGTCCTCCGTGCTTGCTTTTTCTCAGAAAGAGCCGTGGTGTGCGTTTTCGCCGGAAAACGCGTTTTCGGACGAAAACGTGTACGTTTGCACTTCCCGGCCACAGGGAAGCTGCTAGCCGGGAATTCTCTGCCTGGTTCTACCCGCTGCCCGGAACGCTACGCAGGGCAAAAGCGATTCTCGTCCTCCGTGCTTGCTTTTTCTCAGAAAGAGCCATGGTGTGCTTTTTCGCCGGAAAATGCGTTTTCGGCCGAAAACGTGTACGTTTGCACTTCCTGGCCACAGGGAAGCTGCTAGCCGGGAATTCTCTGCCTGGTTCTACCCGCTGCCCGGAACGCTACGCAGGGCAAAAGCGATTCTCGTCCTCCGTGCTTTCTTTTTCTCAGAAAGAGCCGTGGTGTGCGTTTTCGCGGGAAAACGCGTTTTCGGCCGAAAACGTGTACGTTTGCACTTCCCCGCCACAGGGAAGCTGCTAGCCGGGAATTCTCTGCCTGGTTCTACCCTCTGCCCGGAGCGCTACGCAGGGCAAAAGCGATTCTCGTCCTCCGTGCTTGCTTTTTCTCAGAATGAGCCGTGGTGTGCGTTTTCGCCGGAAAACGCGTTTTCGGCCGAAAACGTGTACGTTTGCACTTCCCGGCCACAGGGAAGCTGCTAGACGGGAATTCTCTGCCTGGTTCTACCCGCTGCCAGGAACGCTACGCAGGGCAAAAGCGATTCTCGTCCTCCGTGCTTGCTTTATCTCAGAAAGAGCCGTGGTGTGCGTTTTCGCCGCAAAACGCGTTTTCGGCCGAAAACGTGTACGTTTGCACTTCCCCGCCACAGGGAAGCTGATAGCAGGGAATTCTCTGCCTGGTTCTACCCGCTGCCCGGAACGCTACGCAGGGCAAAAGCGATTCTCGTCCTCCGTGCTTGCTTTTTCTCAGAAAGAGCCATGGTGTGCTTTTTCGCCGGAAAATGCGTTTTCGGCCGAAAACGTGTACGTTTGCACTTCCCCGCCACAGGGAAGCTGCTAGCCGGGAATTCTCTGCCTGGTTCTACCCGCTGCCAGGAACGCTACGCAGGGCAAAAGCGATTCTCGTCCTCCGTGCTTGCTTTTTCTCAGAAAGAGCCGTGGTGTGCATTTTCGCGGGAAAACGCGTTTTCGGCCGAAAACGTGTACGTTTGCACTTCCCCGCCACAGGGAAGCTGATAGCAGGGAATTCGCTGCCTGGTTCTACCCGCTGCCCGGAACGCTACGCAGGGCAAAAGCGATTCTCGTCCTGCGTGCTTGCTTTTTCTCAGAAAGAGCCATGGTGTGCTTTTTCGCCGGAAAATGTGTTTTCGGCCGAAAACGTGTACGTTTGCACTTCCCCGCCACAGGGAAGCTGCTAGCCGGGAATTCTCTGCCTGGTTCTACCCGCTGCCCGGAACGCTACGCAGGGCAAAAGCGATTCTCGTCCTCCGTGCTTGCTTTTTCTCAGAAAGAGCCGTGGTGTGCGTTTTCGCCGGAAAACGCGTTTTCGGCCGAAAACGTGTACGTTTGCACTTCCCGGCCACAGGGAAGCTGCTAGCCGGGAATTCTCTGCCTGGTTCTACCCGCTGCCCGGAACGCTACGCAGGGCAAAAGCGATTCTCGTCCTCCGTGCTTGCTTTTTCTCAGAAAGAGCCGTGGTGTGCGTTTTCGACGGAAAACGCGTTTTCGGACGAAAACGTGTACGTTTGCACTTCCCGGCCACAGGGAAGCTGCTAGACGGGAATTCTCTGCCTGGTTCTACCCGCTGCCCGGAACGCTACGCAGGGCAAAAGCGATTCTCGTCCTCCGTGCTTGCTTTTTCTCAGAAAGAGCCGTGGTGTGCGTTTTCGCCGGAAAACGCGTTTTCGGCCGAAAACGTGTACGTTTGCACTTCCCGGCCACAGGGAAGCTGCTAGCCGGGAATTCTCTGCCTGGTTCTACCCGCTGCCCGGAACGCTACGCAGGGCAAAAGCGATTCTCGTCCTCCGTGCTTGCTTTTTCTCAGAAAGAGCCGTGGTGTGCGTTTTCGCCAGAAAACGCGTTTTCGGCCGAAAACGTGTACGTTTGCACTTCCCGGCCACAGGGAAGCTGCTAGCCGGGAATTCTCTGCCTGGTTCTACCCGCTGCCCGGAACGCTACGCAGGGCAAAAGCGATTCTCGTCCTCCGTGCTTGCTTTTTCTCAGAAAGAGCCGTGGTGTGCGTTTTCGCCGGAAAACGCGTTTTCGGCCGAAAACGTGTACGTTTGCACTTCCCCGCCACAGGGAAGCTGCTAGACGGGAATTCTCTGCCTGGTTCTACCCTCTGCCCGGAGCGTTACGCAGGGCAAAAGCGATTCTCGTCCTCCGTGCTTGCTTTTTCTCAGAATGAGCCGTGGTGTGCGTTTTCGCCGGAAAACGCGTTTTCGGCCGAAAACGTGTACGTTTGCACTTCCCCGCCACAGGGAAGCTGCTAGACGGGAATTCTCTGCCTGGTTCTACCCGCTGCCCGGAACGCTACGCAGGGCAAAAGCGATTCTCGTCCTCCGTGCTTTCTTTATCTCAGAAAGAGCCGTGGTGTGCGTTTTCGCCGCAAAACGCGTTTTCGGCCGAAAACGTGTACGTTTGCACTTCCCCGCCACAGGGAAGCTGATAGCAGGGAGTTCGCTGCCTGGTTCTACCCGCTGCCCGGAACGCTACGCAGGGCAAAAGCGATTCTCGTCCTCCGTGCTTTCTTTTTCTCAGAAAGAGCCGTGGTGTGCGTTTTCGCCGGAAAACGCGTTTCCGGCCGAAAACGTGTACGTTTGCACTTCCCGGCCACAGGGAAGCTGCTAGCCGGGAATTCTCTGCCTGGTTCTACCCGCTGCCCGGAACGCTACGCAGGGCAAAAGCGATTCTCCTCCTCCGTGCTTGCTTTTTCTCAGAAAGAGCCGTGGTGTGCGTTTTCGCCGGAAAACGCGTTTTCGGACGAAAACGTGTACGTTTGCACTTCCCGGCCACAGGGAAGCTGCTAGCCGGGAATTCTCTGCCTGGTTCTACCCGCTGCCCGGAACGCTACGCAGGGCAAAATCGATTCTCGTCCTCCGTGCTTGCTTTATCTCAGAAAGAGCCGTGGTGTGCGTTTTCGCGGCAAAACCAGTTTTCGGCCGAAAACGTGTACGTTTGCACTTCCCCGCCACAGGGAAGCTGCTAGCCGGGAATTCTCTGCCTGGTTCTACCCGCTGCCCGGAACGCTACGCAGGGCAAAAGCGATTCTCGTCCTCCGTGCTTGCTTTTTCTCAGAAAGAGCCATGGTGTGCTTTTTCGCCGGAAAATGCGTTTTCGGCCGAAAACGTGTACGTTTGCACTTCCTGGCCACAGGGAAGCTGCTAGCCGGGAATTCTCTGCCTGGTTCTACCCGCTGCCCGGAACGCTACGCAGGGCAAAAGCGATTCTCGTCCTCCGTGCTTGCTTTTTCTCAGAAAGAGCCGTGGTGTGCGTTTTCGCCGGAAAACGCGTTTTCGGCCGAAAACGTGTACGTTTGCACTTCCCGGCCACAGGGAAGCTGCTAGCCGGGAATTCTCTGCCTGGTTCTACCCGCTGCCCGGAACGCTACGCAGGGCAAAAGCGATTCTCGTCCTCCGTGCTTGCTTTTTCTCAGAAAGAGCCGTGGTGTGCGTTTTCGCCAGAAAACGCGTTTTCGGCCGAAAACGTGTACGTTTGCACTTCCCCGCCACAGGGAAGCTGCTAGCCGGGAATTCTCTGCCTGGTTCTACCCGCTGCCCGGAACGCTACGCAGGGCAAAAGCGATTCTCGTCCTCCGTGCTTGCTTTTTCTCAGAAAGAGCCGTGGTGTGCGTTTTCGCCAGAAAACGCGTTTTCGGCCGAAAACGTGTACGTTTGCACTTCCCCGCCACAGGGAAGCTGCTAGCCGGGAATTCTCTGCCTGGTTCTACCCGCTGCCCGGAACGCTACGCAGGGCAAAAGCGATTCTCGTCCTCCGTGCTTGCTTTTTCTCAGAAAGAGCCGTGGTGTGCGTTTTCGCCGGAAAACGCGTTTTCGGCCGAAAACGTGTACGTTTGCACTTCCCCGCCACAGGGAAGCTGCTAGCCGGGAATTCTCTGCCTGGTTCTACCCGCTGCCCGGAACGCTACGCAGGGCAAAAGCGATTCTCGTCCTCCGTGCTTGCTTTTTCTCAGAAAGAGCCATGGTGTGCTTTTTCGCCGGAAAACGCGTTTTCGGCCGAAAACGTGTACGTTTGCACTTCCGGGCCACAGGGAAGCTGCTAGCCGGGAATTCTCTGCCTGGTTCTACCCGCTGCCCGGAACGCTACGCAGGGCAAAAGCGATTCTCGTCCTCCGTGCTTGCTTTTTCTCAGGAAGAGCCGTGGTGTGCGTTTTCGCCGGAAAACGCTTTTTCGGCCGAAAACGTGTACGTTTGCACTTCCCGGCCACAGGGAAGCTGCTAGCCGGGAATTCTCTGCCTGGTTCTACCCGCTGCCCGGAACGCTACGCAGGGCAAAAGCGATTCTCGTCCTCCGTGCTTGCTTTATCTCAGAAAGAGCCGTGGTGTGCGTTTTCGCCGCAAAACGCGTTTTCGGCCGAAAACGTGTACGTTTGCACTTCCCGGCCACAGGGAAGCTGCTAGCCGGGAATTCTCTGCCTGGTTCTACCCGCTGCCCGGAACGCTACGCAGGGCAAAAGCGATTCTCGTCCTCCGTGCTTGCTTTATCTCAGAAAGAGCCGTGGTGTGCGTTTTCGCGGCAAAACCCGTTTTCGGCCGAAAACGTGTACGTTTGCACTTCCCCGCCACAGGGAAGCTGCTAGCCGGGAATTCTCTGCCTGGTTCTACCCGCTGCCCGGAACGCTACGCAGGGCAAAAGCGGTTCTCGTCCTCCGTGCTTGCTTTTTCTCAGAAAGAGCCGTGGTGTGCGTTTTCGCCGGAAAACGCGTTTTCGGCCGAAAACGTGTACGTTTGCACTTCCCGGCCACAGGGAAGCTGCTAGACGGGAATTCTCTGCCTGGTTCTACCCGCTGCCAGGAACGCTACGCAGGGCAAAAGCGATTCTCGTCCTCCGTGCTTGCTTTTTCTCAGAAAGAGCCGTGGTGTGCGTTTTCGCCGGAAAACGCGTTTTCGGCCGAAAACGTGTACGTTTGCACTTCCCGGCCACAGGGAAGCTGCTAGCCGGCAATTCACTGCCTATTTCTACCCGCTGCTCAGAACGCTACGCAGTGCAAAAGCGATTCTCCTCCTCCGTGCTTGCTTTTTCTCAGAAAGAGCCGTGGTGTGCGTTTTCGTCGGAAAACGCGTTTTCGGCCGAAAACGTGTACGTTTGCACATCCCGGCCACAGGGAAGCTGCTAGACGGGAATTCTCTGCCTGGTTCTACCCGCTGCCCGGAACGCTACACAGGGCAAAAGCGATTCTCGTCCTCCGTGCTTGCTTTTTCTCAGAAAGAGCCGTGGTGTGCGATTTCGCCGGAAAACGCGTTTTCGGCTGAAAACGTGTACGTTTGCACTTCCCCGCCACAGGGAAGCTGCTAGACGGGAATTCTCTGCCTGGTTCTACCCGCTGCCCGGAACACTACGCAGGGCAAAAGCGATTCTCGTCCTCCGTGCTTGCTTTTTCTCAGAAAGAGCCGTGGTGTGCGTTTTCGCCGGAAAACGCGTTTTCGTACGAAAACGTGTACGTTTGCACTTCCCCGCCACAGGGAAGCTGCTAGCCGGGAATTCTCTGCCTGGTTCTACCCGCTGCCCGGAACGCTACGGAGGGCAAAAGCGATTCTCGTCCTCCGTGCTTGCTTTTTCTCAGAAAGAGTCGTGGTGTGCGTTTTCGCGGCAAAACCCGTTTTCGGCCGAAAACGTGTACGTTTGCACTTCCCGGCCACAGGGAAGCTGCTAGCCGGGAATTCTCTGCCTGGTTCTACCCGCTGCCCGGAACGCTACGCAGGGCAAAAGCGATTCTCGTCCTCCGTGCTTGCTTTTTCTCAGAAAGAGTCGTGGTGTGCGTTTTCGCCAGAAAACGCGTTTTCGGCCGAAAACGTGTACGTTTGCACTTCCCGGCCACAGGGAAGCTGCTAGCCGGGAATTCTCTGCCTGGTTCTACCCGCTGCCCGGAACGCTACGCAGGGCAAAAGCGATTCTCGTCCTCCGTGCTTGCTTTTTCTCAGAAAGAGCCGTGGTGTGCGTTTTCGCCAGAAAACGCGTTTTCGGCCGAAAACGTGTACGTTTGCACTTCCCCGCCACAGGGAAGCTGCTATCAGGTAATTCTCTGCCTGGTTCTACCCCCTGCCCGGAACGCTACGCAGGGCAAAAGCGATTCTCGTCCTCCATGCTTGCTTTTTCTCAGAAAGAGCAGTGGTGTGCGTTTTCGCGGGAAAACGCGTTTTCGGCCGAAAACGTGTACGTTTGCACTTCCCGACCACAGGGAAGCTGCTAGCCGGGAATTCTCTGCCTGGTTCTACCCGCTGCCCGGAACGCTACGCAGGGCAAAAGCGATTCTCGTCCTCCGTGCTTGCTTTTTCTCAGAAAGAGCCGTGGTGTGCGTTTTCGCCGGAAAACGCGTTTTCGGCTGAAAACGTGTACGTTTGCACTTCCCCGCCACAGGGAAGCTGCTAGCCGGGAATTCTCTGCCTGGTGCTACCCGCTGCCCGGAACGCTACGCAGGGCAAAAGCGATTCTCGTCCTCCGTGCTTGCTTTTTCTCAGAAAGAGCCGTGGTGTGCGTTTTCGTCGGAAAACGCGTTTTCGGCCGAAAACGTGTACGTTTGCACATCCCGGCCACAGGGAAGCTGCTAGACGGGAATTCTCTGCCTGGTTCTACCCGCTGCCCGGAACGCTACGCAGGGCAAAAGCGATTCTCGTCCTCCGTGCTTGCTTTTTCTCAGAAAGAGCCGTGGTGTGCGTTTTCGCCGGAAAACGCGTTTTCGGCTGAAAACGTGTACGTTTGCACTTCCCCGCCACAGGGAAGCTGCTAGACGGGAATTCTCTGCCTGGTTCTACCCGCTGCCCGGAACACTACGCAGGGCAAAAGCGATTCTCGTCCTCCGTGCTTGCTTTTTCTCAGAAAGAGCCGTGGTGTGCGTTTTCGCCGGAAAACGCGTTTTCGGCCGAAAACGTGTACGTTTGCACTTCCCGGCCACAGGGAAGCTGCTAGCCGGGAATTCTCTGCCTGGTTCTAACCGCTGCCCGGAACGCTACGCAGGGCAAAAGCGATTCTCGTCCTCCGTGCTTGCTTTATCTCAGAAAGAGCCGTGGTGTGCGTTTTCGCGGCAAAACCCGTTTTCGGCCGAAAACGTGTACGTTTGCACTTCCCCGCCACAGGGAAGCTGCTAGCCGGGAATTCTCTGCCTGGTTCTACCCGCTGCCCGGAACGCTACGCAGGGCAAAAGCGATTCTCGTCCTCCGTGCTTGCTTTTTCTCAGAAAGAGCCATGGCGTGCTTTTTCGCCGGAAAATGCGTTTTCGGCCGAAAACGTGTACGTTTGCACTTCCCCGCCACAGGGAAGCTGCTAGCCGGGAATTCTCTGCCTGGTTCTACCCGCTGCCCGGAACGCTACGCAGGGCAAAAGCGATTCTCGTCCTCCGTGCTTGCTTTTTCTCAGAAAGAGCCGTGGTGTGCGTTTTCGCCAGAAAACGCGTTTTCGGCCGAAAACGTGTACGTTTGCACTTCCCGGCCACAGGGAAGCTGCTAGCCGGGAATTCTCTGCCTGGTTCTACCCGCTGCCCGGAACGCTACGCAGGGCAAAAGCGGTTCTCGTCCTCCGTGCTTGCTTTTTCTCAGAAAGAGCCGTGGTGTGCGTTTTCGCCGGAAAACGCGTTTTCGGCCGAAAACGTGTACGTTTGCACTTCCCCGCCACAGGGAAGCTGCTAGCCGGGAATTCTCTGCCTGGTTCTACCCGCTGCCCGGAACGCTACGCAGGGCAAAAGCGATTCTCGTCCTCCGTGCTTGCTTTTTCTCAGAAAGAGCCGTGGTGTGCTTTTTCGCCGGAAAATGCGTTTTCGGCCGAAAACGTGTACGTTTGCACTTCCCCGCCACAGGGAAGCTGCTAGCCGGGAATTCTCTGCCTGGTTCTACCCGCTGCCCGGAACGCTACGCAGGGCAAAAGCGATTCTCGTCCTCCGTGCTTGCTTTTTCTCAGAAAGAGCCGTGGTGTGCGTTTTCGCCGGAAAACGCGTTTTCGGACGAAAACGTGTACGTTTGCACTTCCCGGCCACAGGGAAGCTGCTAGCCGGGAATTCTCTGCCTGTTTCTACCCGCAGCCCGGAACGCTACGCAGGGCAAAAGCGATTCTCGTCCTCCGTGCTTGCTTTTTCTCAGAAAGAGCCGTGGTGTTCGTTTTCGCCGGAAAACGCGTTTTCGGCCGAAAACGTGTACGTTTGCACTTCCCGGCCACAGGGAAGCTGCTAGCCGGGAATTCTCTGCATGGTTCTACCCGCTGCCCGGAACGCTACGCAGGGCAAAAGCGATTCTCGTCCTCCGTGCTTGCTTTTTCTCAGAAAGAGCCGTGGTGTGCGTTTTCGCCGGTAAACGCCTTTTCGGCCGAAAACGTGTACGTTTGCACTTCCCCGCCACAGGGAAGCTGCTAGCCGGGAATTCTCTGCCTGGTTCTACCCGCTGCCCGGAACGCTACGCAGGGCAAAAGCGATTCTCGTCCTCCGTGCTTGCTTTTTCTCAGAAAGAGCCGTGGTGTGCGTTTTCGCCGGAAAACGCCTTTTCGGCCGAAAACGTGTACGTTTGCACTTCCCCGCCACAGGGAAGCTGCTAGCCGGGAATTCTCTGCCTGGTTCTACCCGCTGCTCAGAACGCTACGCAGGGCAAAAGCGATTCTCGTCCTCCGTGCTTGCTTTTCTCAGAAAGAGCCGTGGTGTGCGTTTTCGCCGGAAAACGCGTTTTCGGACGAAAACGTGTACGTTTGCACTTCCCGGCCACAGGGAAGCTGCTAGACGGGAATTCTCTGCCTGGTTCTACCCGCTGCCCGGAACGCTACGCAGGGCAAAAGCGATTCTCGTCCTCCGTGCTTGCTTTTTCTCAGAAAGAGCCGTGGTGTGCGTTTTCGCCGGAAAACGCGTTTTCGGCTGAAAACGTGTACGTTTGCACTTCCCCGCCACAGGGAAGCTGCTAGCCGGGAATTCTCTGCCTGGTGCTACCCGCTGCCCGGAACGCTACGCAGGGCAAAAGCGATTCTCGTCCTCCGTGCTTGCTTTTTCTCAGAAAGAGCAGTGGTGTGCGTTTTCGCGGGAAAACGCGTTTTCGGCCGAAAACGTGTACGTTTGCACTTCCCGACCACAGGGAAGCTGCTAGCCGGGAATTCTCTGCCTGGTTCTACCCGCTGCCCGGAACGCTACGCAGGGCAAAAGCGATTCTCGTCCTCCGTGCTTGCTTTTTCTCAGAAAGAGCCGTGGTGTGCGTTTTCGCCGGAAAACGCGTTTTCGGCTGAAAACGTGTACGTTTGCACTTCCCCGCCACAGGGAAGCTGCTAGCCGGGAATTCTCTGCCTGGTTCTACCCGCTGCCCGGAACGCTACGCAGGGCAAAAGCGATTCTCGTCCTCCGTGCTTGCTTTTTCTCAGAAAGAGCCGTGGTGTGCGTTTTCGTCGGAAAACGCGTTTTCGGCCGAAAACGTGTACGTTTGCACATCCCGGCCACAGGGAAGCTGCTAGACGGGAATTCTCTGCCTGGTTCTACCCGCTGCCCGGAACGCTACGCAGGGCAAAAGCGATTCTCGTCCTCCGTGCTTGCTTTTTCTCAGAAAGAGCCGTGGTGTGCGTTTTCGCCGGAAAACGCGTTTTCGGCTGAAAACGTGTACGTTTGCACTTCCCCGCCACAGGGAAGCTGCTAGACGGGAATTCTCTGCCTGGTTCTACCCGCTGCCCGGAACACTACGCAGGGCAAAAGCGATTCTCGTCCTCCGTGCTTGCTTTTTGTCAGAAAGAGCCGTGGTGTGCGTTTTCGCCGGAAAACGCGTTTTCGGCCGAAAACGTGTACGTTTGCACTTCCCGGCCACAGGGAAGCTGCTAGCCGGGAATTCTCTGCCTGGTTCTAACCGCTGCCCGGAACGCTACGCAGGGCAAAAGCGGTTCTCGTCCTCCGTGCTTGCTTTTTCTCAGAAAGAGCCGTGGTGTGCGTTTTCGCCGGAAAACGCGTTTTCGGCCGAAAACGTGTACGTTTGCACTTCCCCGCCACAGGGAAGCTGCTATCAGGTAATTCTCTGCCTGGTTCTACCCCCTGCCCGGAACGCTACGCAGGGCAAAAGCGATTCTCGTCCTCCATGCTTGCTTTTTCTCAGAAAGAGCAGTGGTGTGCGTTTTCGCGGGAAAACGCGTTTTCGGCCGAAAACGTGTACGTTTGCACTTCCCGACCACAGGGAAGCTGCTAGCCGGGAATTCTCTGCCTGGTTCTACCCGCTGCCCGGAACGCTACGCAGGGCAAAAGCGATTCTCGTCCTCCGTGCTTGCTTTTTCTCAGAAAGAGCCGTGGTGTGCGTTTTCGCCGGAAAACGCGTTTTCGGCTGAAAACGTGTACGTTTGCACTTCCCCGCCACAGGGAAGCTGCTAGCCGGGAATTCTCTGCCTGGTGCTACCCGCTGCCCGGAACGCTACGCAGGGCAAAAGCGATTCTCGTCCTCCGTGCTTGCTTTTTCTCAGAAAGAGCCGTGGTGTGCGTTTTCGTCGGAAAACGCGTTTTCGGCCGAAAACGTGTACGTTTGCACATCCCGGCCACAGGGAAGCTGCTAGACGGGAATTCTCTGCCTGGTTCTACCCGCTGCCCGGAACGCTACGCAGGGCAAAAGCGATTCTCGTCCTCCGTGCTTGCTTTTTCTCAGAAAGAGCCGTGGTGTGCGTTTTCGCCGGAAAACGCGTTTTCGGCTGAAAACGTGTACGTTTGCACTTCCCCGCCACAGGGAAGCTGCTAGACGGGAATTCTCTGCCTGGTTCTACCCGCTGCCCGGAACACTACGCAGGGCAAAAGCGATTCTCGTCCTCCGTGCTTGCTTTTTCTCAGAAAGAGCCGTGGTGTGCGTTTTCGCCGGAAAACGCGTTTTCGGCCGAAAACGTGTACGTTTGCACTTCCCGGCCACAGGGAAGCTGCTAGCCGGGAATTCTCTGCCTGGTTCTACCCGCTGCCCGGAACACTACGCAGGGCAAAAGCGATTCTCGTCCTCCGTGCTTGCTTTTTCTCAGAAAGAGCCGTGGTGTGCGTTTTCGGCAGAAAACGCGTTTTCGGCCGAAAACGTGTACGTTTGCACTTCCCCGCCACAGGGAAGCTGCTAGCCGGGAATTCTCTGCCTGGTTCTACCCGCTGCCCGGAACGCTACGCAGGGCAAAAGCGATTCTCGTCCTCCGTGCTTGCTTTTTCTCAGAAAGAGCCGTGGTGTGCGTTTTCGCCGGAAAACGCGTTTTCGGCCGAAAACGTGTACGTTTGCACTTCCCGGCCACAGGGAAGCTGCTAGCCGGGAATTCTCTGCCTGGTTCTACCCGCTGCCCGGAACGCTACGCAGGGCAAAAGCGATTCTCGTCCTCCGTGCTTGCTTTTTCTCAGAAAGAGCCGTGGTGTGCGTTTTCGCCAGAAAACGCGTTTTCGGCCGAAAACGTGTACGTTTGCACTTCCCCGCCACAGGGAAGCTGCTAGCCGGGAATTCTCTGCCTGGTTCTACCCGCTGCCCGGAACGCTACGCAGGGCAAAAGCGATTCTCGTCCTCCGTGCTTGCTTTTTCTCAGAAAGAGCCGTGGTGTGCTTTTTCGCCGGAAAACGCGTTTTCGGCCGAAAACGTGTACGTTTGCACTTCCCGGCCACAGGGAAGCTGCTAGCCGGGAATTCTCTGCCTGGTTCTACCCGCTGCCCGGAACACTACGCAGGGCAAAAGCGATTCTCGTCCTCCGTGCTTGCTTTTTCTCAGAAAGAGCCGTGGTGTGCGTTTTCGGCAGAAAACGCGTTTTCGGCCGAAAACGTGTACGTTTGCACTTCCCCGCCACAGGGAAGCTGCTAGCCGGGAATTCTCTGCCTGGTTCTACCCGCTGCCCGGAACGCTACGCAGGGCAAAAGCGATTCTCGTCCTCCGTGCTTGCTTTTTCTCAGAAAGAGCCGTGGTGTGCGTTTTCGCCGGAAAACGCGTTTTCGGCCGAAAACGTGTACGTTTGCACTTCCCCGCCACAGGGAAGCTGCTAGCCGGGAATTCTCTGCCTGGTTCTACCCGCTGCCCGGAACGCTACGCAGGGCAAAAGCGATTCTCGTCCTCCGTGCTTGCTTTTTCTCAGAAAGAGCCGTGGTGTGCGTTTTCGCGGGAAACGCGTTTTCGGCCGAAAACGTGTACGTTTGCACTTCCCGGCCACAGGGAAGCTGCTAGCCGGGAATTCTCTGCCTGGTTCTACCCGCTGCCCGGAACGCTACGCAGGGCACAAGCGATTCTCGTCCTCCGTACTTGCTTTTTCTCAGAAAGAGCCGTGGTGTGCGTTTTCGCCGGTAAACGCGTTTTCGGCCGAAAACATGTACGTTTGCACTTCCCGGCCACAGGGAAGCTGCTAGCCGGGAATTCTCTGCCTGGTTCTACCCGCTGCCCGGAACGCTACGCAGGGCAAAAGCGATTCTCGTCCTCCGTGCTTGCTTTTTCTCAGAAAGAGCCGTGGTGTGCGTTTTCGCCAGAAAACGCGTTTTCGGCCGAAAACGTGTACGTTTGCACTTCCCCGCCACAGGGAAGCTGCTAGCCGGGAATTCTCTGCCTGGTTCTACCCGCTGCCCGGAACGCTACGCAGGGCAAAAGCGATTCTCGTCCTCCGTGCTTGCTTTTTCTCAGAAAGAGCCGTGGTGTGCGTTTTCGCCGGAAAACGCGTTTTCGGCCGAAAACGTGTACGTTTGCACTTCCCGGCCACAGGGAAGCTGCTAGCCGGGAATTCTTTGCCTGGTTCTACCCGCTGCCCGGAAAGCTACGCAGGGCAAAAGCGATTCTCGTCCTCCGTGCTTGCTTTTTCTCAGAAAGAGCCATGGTGTGCGTTTTCGCCAGAAAACGCGTTTTCGGCCGAAAACGTGTACGTTTGCACTTCCCGGCCACAGGGAAGCTGCTAGCCGGGAATTCTCTGCCTGGTTCTACCCGCTGCCCGGAACGCTACGCAGGGCAAAAGCGATTCTCGTCCTCCGTGCTTGCTTTTTCTCAGAAAGAGCCGTGGTGTGCGTTTTCGCCGGAAAACGCGTTTTCGGCCGAAAACGTGTACGTTTGCACTTCCCGGCCACAGGGAAGCTGCTAGCCGGGAATTCTCTGCCTGGTTCTACCCGCTGCCCGGAACGCTACGCAGGGCAAAAGCGATTCTCGTCCTCCGTACTTGCTTTTTCTCAGAAAGAGCCGTGGTGTGCGTTTTCGCCGGTAAACGCGTTTTCGGCCGAAAACATGTACGTTTGCACTTCCCGGCCACAGGGAAGCTGCTAGCCGGGAATTCTCTGCCTGGTTCTACCCGCTGCCCGGAACGCTACGCAGGGCAAAAGCGATTCTCGTCCTCCGTGCTTGCTTTTTCTCAGAAAGAGCCGTGGTGTGCGTTTTCGGCAGAAAACGCGTTTTCGGCCGAAAACGTGTACGTTTGCACTTCCCCGCCACAGGGAAGCTGCTAGCCGGGAATTCTCTGCCTGGTTCTACCCGCTGCCCGGAACGCTACGCAGGGCAAAAGCGATTCTCGTCCTCCGTGCTTGCTTTTTCTCAGAAAGAGCCGTGGTGTGCGTTTTCGCCAGAAAACGCGTTTTCGGCCGAAAACGTGTACGTTTGCACTTCCCGGCCACAGGGAAGCTGCTAGCCGGGAATTCTCTGCCTGGTTCTACCCGCTGCCCGGAACGCTACGCAGGGCAAAAGCGATTCTCGTCCTCCGTGCTTGCTTTTTCTCAGAAAGAGCCGTGGTGTGCGTTTTCGCCGGAAAACGCGTTTTCGGCCGAAAACGTGTACGTTTGCACTTCCCGGCCACAGGGAAGCTGCTAGCCGGGAATTCTCTGCCTGGTTCTACCCGCTGCCCGGAACGCTACGCAGGGCAAAAGCGATTCTCGTCCTCCGTGCTTGCTTTTTCTCAGAAAGAGCCGTGGTGTGCTTTTTCGCCAGAAAACGCTTTTTCGGCCGAAAACGTGTACGTTTGCACTTCCCGGCCACAGGGCAGCTGCTAGCCGGGAATTCTCTGCCTGGTTCTACCCGCTGCCCGGAACGCTACGCAGGGCTAAAGCGATTCTCGTCCTCCGTGCTTGCTTTTTCTGAGAAAGAGCCGTGGTGTGCGTTTTCGCCAGAAAACGCGTTTTCGGCCGAAAACGTGTACGTTTGCACTTCCCGGCCACAGGGAAGCTGCTAGCCGGGAATTCTCTGCCTGGTTCTACCCGCTGCCCGGAACGCTACGCAGGGCAAAAGCGATTCTCGTCCTCCGTGCTTGCTTTTTCTCAGAAAGAGCCGTGGTGTGCTTTTTCTCCGGAAAACGCGTTTTCGGCCGGAAACGTGTACGTTTGCACTTCCCGGCCACAGGGAAGCTGCTAGCCGGCAATTCGCTGCCTATTTCTACCCGCTGCTCAGAACGTTACGCAGGGCAAAAGCGATTCTCGTCCTCCGTGCTTGCTTTTTCTCAGAAAGAGCCGTGGTGTGCGTTTTCGGCAGAAAACGCGTTTTCGGCCGAAAACATGTACGTTTGCACTTCCCGGACACAGGGAAGCTGCTAGCCGGGAATTCTCTGCCTGGTTCTACCCGCTGCCCGGAACGCTACGCAGGGCAAAAGCGATTCTCGTCCTCCGTGCTTGCTTTTTCTCAGAAAGAGCCGTGGTGTGCGTTTTCGCGGGAAAACGCGTTTTCGGCCGAAAACGTGTACGTTTGCACTTCCCCGCCACAGGGAAGCTGCTAGCCGGGAATTCTCTGCCTGGTTCTACCCGCTGCCCGGAACGCTACGCAGGGCAAAAGCGATTCTCGTCCTCCGTGCTTGCTTTTTCTCAGAAAGAGCCGTGGTGTGCGTTTTCGCCGGAAAACGCGTTTTCGGCTGAAAACGTGTACGTTTGCACTTCCCCGCCACAGGGAAGCTGCTAGACGGGAATTCTCTGCCTGGTTCTACCCGCTGCCCGGAACACTACGCAGGGCAAAAGCGATTCTCGTCCTCCGTGCTTGCTTTTTCTCAGAAAGAGCCGTGGTGTGCGTTTTCGCCGGAAAACGCGTTTTCGGCCGAAAACGTGTACGTTTGCACTTCCCGGCCACAGGGAAGCTGCTAGCCGGGAATTCTCTGCCTGGTTCTACCCGCTGCCCGGAACACTACGCAGGGCAAAAGCGATTCTCGTCCTCCGTGCTTGCTTTTTCTCAGAAAGAGCCGTGGTGTGCGTTTTCGGCAGAAAACGCGTTTTCGGCCGAAAACGTGTACGTTTGCACTTCCCCGCCACAGGGAAGCTGCTAGCCGGGAATTCTCTGCCTGGTTCTACCCGCTGCCCGGAACGCTACGCAGGGCAAAAGCGATTCTCGTCCTCCGTGCTTGCTTTTTCTCAGAAAGAGCCGTGGTGTGCGTTTTCGCCGGAAAACGCGTTTTCGGCCGAAAACGTGTACGTTTGCACTTCCCGGCCACAGGGAAGCTGCTAGCCGGGAATTCTCTGCCTGGTTCTACCCGCTGCCCGGAACGCTACGCAGGGCAAAAGCGATTCTCGTCCTCCGTGCTTGCTTTTTCTCAGAAAGAGCCGTGGTGTGCGTTTTCGCCAGAAAACGCGTTTTCGGCCGAAAACGTGTACGTTTGCACTTCCCCGCCACAGGGAAGCCTCTAGCCGGGAATTCTCTGCCTGGTTCTACCCGCTGCCCGGAACGCTACGCAGGGCAAAAGCGATTCTCGTCCTCCGTGCTTGCTTTTTCTCAGAAAGAGCCGTGGTGTGCTTTTTCGCCGGAAAACGCGTTTTCGGCCGAAAACGTGTACGTTTGCACTTCCCGGCCACAGGGAAGCTGCTAGCCGGGAATTCTCTGCCTGGTTCTACCCGCTGCCCGGAACACTACGCAGGGCAAAAGCGATTCTCGTCCTCCGTGCTTGCTTTTTCTCAGAAAGAGCCGTGGTGTGCGTTTTCGGCAGAAAACGCGTTTTCGGCCGAAAACGTGTACGTTTGCACTTCCCCGCCACAGGGAAGCTGCTAGCCGGGAATTCTCTGCCTGGTTCTACCCGCTGCCCGGAACGCTACGCAGGGCAAAAGCGATTCTCGTCCTCCGTGCTTGCTTTTTCTCAGAAAGAGCCGTGGTGTGCGTTTTCGCCGGAAAACGCGTTTTCGGCCGAAAACGTGTACGTTTGCACTTCCCCGCCACAGGGAAGCTGCTAGCCGGGAATTCTCTGCCTGGTTCTACCCGCTGCCCGGAACGCTACGCAGGGCAAAAGCGATTCTCGTCCTCCGTGCTTGCTTTTTCTCAGAAAGAGCCGTGGTGTGCGTTTTCGCGGGAAACGCGTTTTCGGCCGAAAACGTGTACGTTTGCACTTCCCGGCCACAGGGAAGCTGCTAGCCGGGAATTCTCTGCCTGGTTCTACCCGCTGCCCGGAACGCTACGCAGGGCACAAGCGATTCTCGTCCTCCGTACTTGCTTTTTCTCAGAAAGAGCCGTGGTGTGCGTTTTCGCCGGTAAACGCGTTTTCGGCCGAAAACATGTACGTTTGCACTTCCCGGCCACAGGGAAGCTGCTAGCCGGGAATTCTCTGCCTGGTTCTACCCGCTGCCCGGAACGCTACGCAGGGCAAAAGCGATTCTCGTCCTCCGTGCTTGCTTTTTCTCAGAAAGAGCCGTGGTGTGCGTTTTCGCCAGAAAACGCGTTTTCGGCCGAAAACGTGTACGTTTGCACTTCCCCGCCACAGGGAAGCTGCTAGCCGGGAATTCTCTGCCTGGTTCTACCCGCTGCCCGGAACGCTACGCAGGGCAAAAGCGATTCTCGTCCTCCGTGCTTGCTTTTTCTCAGAAAGAGCCGTGGTGTGCGTTTTCGCCGGAAAACGCGTTTTCGGCCGAAAACGTGTACGTTTGCACTTCCCGGCCACAGGGAAGCTGCTAGCCGGGAATTCTTTGCCTGGTTCTACCCGCTGCCCGGAAAGCTACGCAGGGCAAAAGCGATTCTCGTCCTCCGTGCTTGCTTTTTCTCAGAAAGAGCCATGGTGTGCGTTTTCGCCAGAAAACGCGTTTTCGGCCGAAAACGTGTACGTTTGCACTTCCCGGCCACAGGGAAGCTGCTAGCCGGGAATTCTCTGCCTGGTTCTACCCGCTGCCCGGAACGCTACGCAGGGCAAAAGCGATTCTCGTCCTCCGTGCTTGCTTTTTCTCAGAAAGAGCCGTGGTGTGCGTTTTCGCCGGAAAACGCGTTTTCGGCCGAAAACGTGTACGTTTGCACTTCCCGGCCACAGGGAAGCTGCTAGCCGGGAATTCTCTGCCTGGTTCTACCCGCTGCCCGGAACGCTACGCAGGGCAAAAGCGATTCTCGTCCTCCGTACTTGCTTTTTCTCAGAAAGAGCCGTGGTGTGCGTTTTCGCCGGTAAACGCGTTTTCGGCCGAAAACATGTACGTTTGCACTTCCCGGCCACAGGGAAGCTGCTAGCCGGGAATTCTCTGCCTGGTTCTACCCGCTGCCCGGAACGCTACGCAGGGCAAAAGCGATTCTCGTCCTCCGTGCTTGCTTTTTCTCAGAAAGAGCCGTGGTGTGCGTTTTCGGCAGAAAACGCGTTTTCGGCCGAAAACGTGTACGTTTGCACTTCCCCGCCACAGGGAAGCTGCTAGCCGGGAATTCTCTGCCTGGTTCTACCCGCTGCCCGGAACGCTACGCAGGGCAAAAGCGATTCTCGTCCTCCGTGCTTGCTTTTTCTCAGAAAGAGCCGTGGTGTGCGTTTTCGCCAGAAAACGCGTTTTCGGCCGAAAACGTGTACGTTTGCACTTCCCGGCCACAGGGAAGCTGCTAGACGGGAATTCTCTGCCTGGTTCTACCCGCTGCCCGGAACGCTACGCAGGGCAAAAGCGATTCTCGTCCTCCGTGCTTGCTTTTTCTCAGAAAGAGCCGTGGTGTGCGTTTTCGCCGGAAAACGCGTTTTCGGCCGAAAACGTGTACGTTTGCACTTCCCGGCCACAGGGAAGCTGCTAGCCGGGAATTCTCTGCCTGGTTCTACCCGCTGCCCGGAACGCTACGCAGGGCAAAAGCGATTCTCGTCCTCCGTGCTTGCTTTTTCTCAGAAAGAGCCGTGGTGTGCTTTTTCGCCAGAAAACGCTTTTTCGGCCGAAAACGTGTACGTTTGCACTTCCCGGCCACAGGGCAGCTGCTAGCCGGGAATTCTCTGCCTGGTTCTACCCGCTGCCCGGAACGCTACGCAGGGCTAAAGCGATTCTCGTCCTCCGTGCTTGCTTTTTCTGAGAAAGAGCCGTGGTGTGCGTTTTCGCCAGAAAACGCGTTTTCGGCCGAAAACGTGTACGTTTGCACTTCCCGGCCACAGGGAAGCTGCTAGCCGGGAATTCTCTGCCTGGTTCTACCCGCTGCCCGGAACGCTACGCAGGGCAAAAGCGATTCTCGTCCTCCGTGCTTGCTTTTTCTCAGAAAGAGCCGTGGTGTGCTTTTTCTCCGGAAAACGCGTTTTCGGCCGGAAACGTGTACGTTTGCACTTCCCGGCCACAGGGAAGCTGCTAGCCGGCAATTCGCTGCCTATTTCTACCCGCTGCTCAGAACGTTACGCAGGGCAAAAGCGATTCTCGTCCTCCGTGCTTGCTTTTTCTCAGAAAGAGCCGTGGTGTGCGTTTTCGGCAGAAAACGCGTTTTCGGCCGAAAACATGTACGTTTGCACTTCCCGGACACAGGGAAGCTGCTAGCCGGGAATTCTCTGCCTGGTTCTACCCGCTGCCCGGAACGCTACGCAGGGCAAAAGCGATTCTCGTCCTCCGTGCTTGCTTTTTCTCAGAAAGAGCCGTGGTGTGCGTTTTCGCGGGAAAACGCGTTTTCGGCCGAAAACGTGTACGTTTGCACTTCCCCGCCACAGGGAAGCTGCTAGCCGGGAATTCTCTGCCTGGTTCTACCCGCTGCCCGGAACGCTACGCAGGGCAAAAGCGATTCTCGTCCTCCGTGCTTGCTTTTTCTTAGAAAGAGCCGTGGTGTGCGTTTTCGCCGGAAACCGCGTTTTCGGCCGAAAACGTGTACGTTTGCACTTCCCGGCCACAGGGAAGCTGCTAGCCGGGAATTCTCTGCCTGGTTCTACCCGCTGCCCGGAACACTACGCAGGGCAAAAGCGATTCTCGTCCTCCGTGCTTGCTTTTTCTCAGAAAGAGCCGTGGTGTGCGTTTTCGGCAGAAAACGCGTTTTCGGCCGAAAACGTGTACGTTTGCACTTCCCCGCCACAGGGAAGCTGCTAGCCGGGAATTCTCTGCCTGGTTCTACCCGCTGCCCGGAACGCTACGCAGGGCAAAAGCGGTTCTCGTCCTCCGTGCTTGCTTTTTCTCAGAAAGAGCCGTGGTGTGCGTTTTCGCCGGAAAACGCGTTTTCGGCCGAAAACGTGTACGTTTGCACTTCCCGGCCACAGGGAAGCTGCTAGCCGGGAATTCTCTGCCTGGTTCTATCCGCTGCCCGGAACGCTACGCAGGGCAAAAGCGATTCTCGTCCTCCGTGCTTGCTTTTTCTCAGAAAGAGCCGTGGTGTGCTTTTTCGCCAGAAAACGCTTTTTCGGCCGAAAACGTGTACGTTTGCACTTCCCGGCCACAGGGCAGCTGCTAGCCGGGAATTCTCTGCCTGGTTCTACCCGCTGCCCGGAACGCTACGCAGGGCTAAAGCGATTCTCGTCCTCCGTGCTTGCTTTTTCTGAGAAAGAGCCGTGGTGTGCGTTTTCGCCAGAAAACGCGTTTTCGGCCGAAAACGTGTACGTTTGCACTTCCCGGCCACAGGGAAGCTGCTAGCCGGGAATTCTCTGCCTGGTTCTACCCGCTGCCCGGAACGCTACGCAGGGCAAAAGCGATTCTCGTCCTCCGTGCTTGCTTTTTCTCAGAAAGAGCCGTGGTGTGCTTTTTCTCCGGAAAACGCGTTTTCGGCCGGAAACGTGTACGTTTGCACTTCCCGGCCACAGGGAAGCTGCTAGCCGGCAATTGGCTGCCTATTTCTACCCGCTGCTCAGAACGTTACGCAGCGCAAAAGCGATTCTCGTCCTCCGTGCTTGCTTTTTCTCAGAAAGAGCCGTGGTGTGCGTTTTCGGCAGAAAACGCGTTTTCGGCCGAAAACGTGTACGTTTGCACTTCCCCGCCACAGGGAAGCTGCTAGCCGGGAATTCTCTGCCTGGTTCTACCCGCTGCCCGGAACGCTACGCAGGGCAAAAGCGATTCTCGTCCTCCGTGCTTGCTTTTTCTCAGAAAGAGCCGTGGTGTACGTTTTCGCCGGAAAACGCGTTTTCGGCCGAAAACGTGTACGTTTGCACTTCCCCGCCACAGGGAAGCTGCTAGCCGGGAATTCTCTGCCTGGTTCTACCCGCTGCCCGGAACGCTACGCAGGGCAAAAGCGATTCTCGTCCTCCGTGCTTGCTTTTTCTCAGAAAGAGCCGTGGTGTGCGTTTTCGCCAGAAAACGCGTTTTCGGCCGAAAACGTGTACGTTTGCACTTCCCGGCCACAGGGAAGCTGCTAGCCGGGAATTCTCTGCCTGGTTCTACCCGCTGCCCGGAACGCTACGCAGGGCAAAAGCGATTCTCGTCCTCCGTGCTTGCTTTTTCTCAGAAAGAGCCGTGGTGTGCGTTTTCGGCAGAAAACGCGTTTTCGGCCGAAAACGTGTACGTTTGCACTTCCCCGCCACAGGGAAGCTGCTAGCCGGGAATTCTCTGCCTGGTTCTACCCGCTGCCCGGAACGCTACGTAGGGCAAAAGCGATTCTCGTCCTCCGTGCTTGCTTTTTCTCAGAAAGAGCCGTGGTGTACGTTTTCGCCGGAAAACGCGTTTTCGGCCGAAAACGTGTACGTTTGCACTTCCCCGCCACAGGGAAGCTGCTAGCCGGGAATTCTCTGCCTGGTTCTACCCGCTGCCCGGAACGCTACGCAGGGCAAAAGCGATTCTCGTCCTCCGTGCTTGCTTTTTCTCAGAAAGAGCCGTGGTGTGCGTTTTCGCCAGAAAACGCGTTTTCGGCCGAAAACGTGTACGTTTGCACTTCCCGGCCACAGGGAAGCTGCTAGCCGGGAATTCTCTGCCTGGTTCTACCCGCTGCCCGGAACGCTACGCAGGGCAAAAGCGATTCTCGTCCTCCGTGCTTGCTTTTTCTCAGAAAGAGCCGTGGTGTGCGTTTTCGCCGGTAAACGCGTTTACGGCCGAAAACATGTACGTTTGCACTTCCCGGCCACAGGGAATCTGCTAGCCGGGAATTCTCTGCCTGGTTCTACCCGCTGCCCGGAACGCTACGCAGGGCAAAAGCGATTCTCGTCCTCCGTGCTTGCTTTTTCTCAGAAAGAGCCGTGGTGTGCGTTTTCGCCGGAAAACGCGTTTTCGGCCGAAAACGTGTACGTTTGCACTTCCCCGCCACAGGGAAGCTGATAGACGGGAATTCTCTGCCTGGTTCTACCCGCTGCCCGGAACGCTACGCAGGGCAAAAGCGATTCTCGTCCTCCGTGCTTGCTTTTTCTCAGAAAGAGCCGTGGTGTGCGTTTTCGCCGGAAAACGCGTTTTCGGCCGAAAACGTTTACGTTTGCACTTCCCGGCCACAGGGAAGCTGCTAGACGGGAATTCTCTGCCTGGTTCTACCCGCTGCCCGGAACGCTACGCAGGGCAAAAGCGATTCTCGTCCTCCGTGCTTGCTTTTTCTCAGAAAGAGCCGTGGTGTGCGTTTTCGCCGGAAAACGCGTTTTCGGCCGAAAACGTGTACGTTTGCACTTCCCCGCCACAGGGAAGCTGCTAGCCGGGAATTCTCTGCCTGGTTCTACCCGCTGCCCGGAACGCTACGCAGGGCAAAAGCGATTCTCGTCCTCCGTGCTTGCTTTTTCCCAGAAAGAGCCGTGGTGTGCGTTTTCGCCGGAAAACGCGTTTTCGGCCGAAAACGTGTACGTTTGCACTTCCCGGCCACAGGGAAGCTGCTAGCCGGGAATTCTCTGCCTAGTTCTACCCGCTGCCCGGAACGCTACGCAGGGCAAAAGCGATTCTCGTCCTCCGTGCTTGCTTTTTCTCAGAAAGAGCCGTGGTGTGCGTTTTCGCCGGAAAACGCGTTTTCGGCCGAAAACGTGTACGTTTGCACTTCCCGGCCACAGGGAAGCTGCTAGCCGGGAATTCTCTGCCTGGTTCTACCCGCTGCCCGGAACGCTACGCAGGGCAAAAGCGATTCTCGTCCTCCGTGCTTGCTTTTTCTCAGAAAGAGCCGTGGTGTGCGTTTTCGCCGGTAAACGAGTTTTCGGCCGAAAACGTGTACGTTTGCACTTCCCGGCCACAGGGAAGCTGCTAGCCGGGAATTCTCTGCCTGGTTCTACCCGCTGCCCGGAACGCTACGCAGGGCAAAAGCGATTCTCGTCCTCCGTGCTTGCTTTTTCTCAGAAAGAGCCGTGGTGTGCGTTTTCGCGGGAAAACGCGTTTTCGGCCGAAAACGTGTACGTTTGCACTTCCCGGCCACAGGGCAGCTGCTAGACGGGAATTCTCTGCCTGGTTCTACCCGCTGCCCGGAACGCTACGCAGGGCTAAAGCGATTCTCGTCCTCCGTGCTTGCTTTTTCTGAGAAAGAGCCGTGGTGTGCGTTTTCGCCGGAAAACGCGTTTTCGGCCGAAAACGTGTACGTTTGCACTTCCCGGCCACAGGGAAGCTGCTAGCCGGGAATTCTCTGCCTGGTTCTACCCGCTGCCCGGAACACTACGCAGGGCAAAAGCGATTCTCGTCCTCCGTGCTTGCTTTTTCTCAGAAAGAGCCGTGGTGTGCTTTTTCTCCGGAAAACGCGTTTTCGGCCGGAAACGTGTACGTTTGCACTTCCAGGCCACAGGGAAGCTGCTAGCCGGCAATTCGCTGCCTATTTCTACCCGCTGCTCAGAACGTTACGCAGGGCAAAAGCGATTCTCGTCCTCCGTGCTTGCTTTTTCTCAGAAAGAGCCGTGGTGTGCGTTTTCGCCGGAAAACGCGTTTTCGGCCGAAAACGTGTACGTTTGCACTTCCCGGCCACAGGGAAGCTGCTAGCCGGGAATTCTCTGCCTGGTTCTACCCGCTGCCCGGAACGCTACGCAGGGCAAAAGCGATTCTCGTCCTCCGTGCTTGCTTTTTCTCAGAAAGAGCCGTGGTGTGCGTTTTCGCCGGAAAACGCGTTTTCGGCCGAAAACGTAGTACGTTTGCACTTCCCGGCCACAGGGAAGCTGCTAGCCGGGAATTCTCTGCCTGGTTCTACCCGCTGCCCGGAACGCTACGCAGGGCAAAAGCGATTCTCGTCCTCCGTGCTTGCTTTTTCTCAGAAAGAGCCGTGGTGTGCGTTTTCGCCAGAAAACGCGTTTTCGGCCGAAAACGTGTACGTTTGCACTTCCCGGCCACAGGGAAGCTTCTAGCCGGGAATTCTCTGCCTGGTTCTACCCGCTGCCCGGAACGCTACGCAGGGCAAAAGCGATTCTCGTCCTCCGTGCTTGCTTTTTCTCAGAAAGAGCCGTGGTGTGCGTTTTCGCCGGAAAACGCGTTTTCGGCCGAAAACGTGTACGTTTGCACTTCCCGGCCACAGGGAAGCTGCTAGCCGGGAATTCTCTGCCTGGTTCTACCCGCTGCCCGGAACGCTACGCAGGGCAAAAGCGATTCTCGTCCTCCGTGCTTGTTTTTTCTCAGAAAGAGCCGTGGTGTGCGTTTTCGCCAGAAAACGCGTTTTCGGCCGAAAACGTGTACGTTTGCACTTCCCGGCCACAGGGAAGCTGCTAGCCGGGAATTCTCTGCCTGGTTCTACCCGCTGCCCGGAACGCTACGCAGGGCAAAAGCGATTCTCGTCCTCCGTGCTTGCTTTTTCTCAGAAAGAGCCGTGGTGTGCGTTTTCGCCGGAAAACGCTTTTTCGGACGAAAACGTGTACGTTTGCACTTCCCGGCCACAGGGAAGCTGCTAGCCGGGAATTCTCTGCCTGGTTCTACCCGCTGCCCGGAACACTACGCAGGGCAAAAGCGATTCTCGTCCTCCGTGCTTGCTTTTTCTCAGAAAGAGCCGTGGTGTGCGTTTTCGCCGGAAAACGCGTTTTCTGCCGAAAACGTGTACGTTTGCACTTCCCCGCCACAGGGAAGCTGCTAGCCGGGAATTCTCTGCCTGGTTCTACCCGCTGCCCGGAACGCTACGCAGGGCAAAAGCGATTCTCGTCCTCCGTGCTTGCTTTTTCTCAGAAAGAGCCGTGGTGTGCGTTTTCGCCGGAAAACGCGTTTTCGGCCGAAAACGTGTACGTTTGCACTTCCCGGCCACAGGGAAGCTGCTAGCCGGGAATTCTCTGCCTGGTTCTACCCGCTGCCCGGAACGCTACGCAGGGCAAAAGCGATTCTCGTCCTCCGTGCTTGCTTTTTCTCAGAAAGAGCCGTGGTGTGCGTTTTCGCCGGTAAACGCGTTTTCGGCCGAAAACGTGTACGTTTGCACTTCCCGGCCACAGGGAAGCTGCTAGACGGGAATTCTCTGCCTGGTTCTACCCGCTGCCCGGAACGCTACGCAGGGCAAAAGCGATTCTCGTCCTCCGTGCTTGCTTTTTCTCAGAAAGAGCCGTGGTGTGCGTTTTCGCGGGAAAACGCGTTTTCGGCCGAAAACGTGTACGTTTGCACTTCCCCGCCACAGGGAAGCTGCTAGCCGGGAATTCTCTGCCTGGTTCTACCCGCTGCCCGGAACGCTACGCAGGGCAAAAGCGATTCTCGTCCTCCGTGCTTGCTTTTTCTCAGAAAGAGCCGTGGTGTGCGTTTTCGCCAGAAAACGCGTTTTCGGCCGAAAACGTGTACGTTTGCACTTCCCGGCCACAGGGAAGCTGCTAGTCGGGAATTCTCTGCCTGGTTCTACCCGCTGCCCGGAACGCTACGCAGGGCAAAAGCGATTCTCGTCCTCCGTGCTTGCTTTTTCTCAGAAAGAGCCGTGGTGTGCGTTTTCACCGGAAAACGCGTTTTCGGACGAAAACGTATACGTTTGCACTTCCCCGCCACAGGGAAGCTGCTAGCCGGGAATTCTCTGCCTGGTTCTACCCGCTGCCCGGAACGCTACGCAGGGCAAAAGCGATTCTCGTCCTCCGTGCTTGCTTTTTCTCAGAAAGAGCCGTGGTGTGCGTTTTCGCCGGAAAACGCGTTTTCGGCCGAAAACGTGTACGTTTGCACTTCCCGGCCACAGGGAAGCTGCTAGCCGGGAATTCTCTGCCTGGTTCTACCCGCTGCCCGGAACGCTACGCAGGGCAAAAGCGATTTTCGTCCTCCGTGCTTGCTTTTTCTCAGAAAGAGCCGTGGTGTGCGTTTTCGCCGGTAAACGTGTTTTCGGCGAAAACGTGTACGTTTGCACTTCCCGGCCACAGGGAAGCTGCTAGCCGGGAATTCTCTGCCTGGTTCTACCCGCTGCCCGGAACGCTACGCAGGGCAAAAGCGATTCTCGTCCTCCGTGCTTCCTTTTTCTCAGAAAGAGCCGTGGTGTCCGTTTTCGCGGGAAAACGCGTTTCCGGCCGAAAACGTGTACGTTTGCACTTCCCGTCCACAGGGAAGCTGCTAGCCGGGAATTCTCTGCCTGGTTCTACCCGCTGCCCGGAACGCTATGCAGGGCAAAAGCGATTCTCGTCCTCCGTGCTTGCTTTTTCTCAGAAAGAGCCGTGGTGTGCGTTTTCGCCGGAAAACGAGTTTTCGGCCGAAAATGTGTACGTTTGCACTTCCCCGCCACAGGGAAGCTGCTAGACGGGAATTCTCTGCCTGGTTCTACCCGCTGCCCGGAACGCTACGCAGGGCAAAAGCGATTCCCGTCCTCCGTGCTTGCTTTTTCTCAGAAAGAGCCATGGTGTTCTTTTTCTCCGGAAAACGCGTTTTCGGCCGGAAACGTGTAGGTTTGCACTTCCCGGCCACAGGGAAGCTGCTAGCCGGCAATTCGCTGCCTATTTCTACCCGCTGCTCAGAACCATACGCAGGGCAAAAGCGATTCTCGTCCTCCGTGCTTTCTTTTTCTCAGAAAGAGCCGTGGTGTGCGTTTTCGCCGGAAAACGCGTTTTCGGCCGAAAACGTGTACGTTTGCACTTCCCGGCCACAGGGAAGCTGCTAGCCGGGAATTCTCTGCCTGGTTCTACCCGCTGCCCGGAACGCTACGCAGGGCAAAAGCGATTCTCGTCCTCCGTGCTTGCTTTTTCTCAGAAAGAGCCGTGGTGTGCGTTTTCGCGGGAAAACGCGTTTTCGGCCGAAAACGTGTACGTTTACACTTCCCCGCCACAGGGAAGCTGCTAGACGGGAATTATCTGCCTGGTTCTACCCGCTGCCAGGAACACTACGCAGGGCAAAAGCGATTCTCATCCTCCGTGCTTGCTTTTTCTCAGAAAGAGCCGTGGTGTGCGTTTTCGCCAGAAAACGCGTTTTCGGCCGAAAACGTGTACGTTTGCACTTCCCCGCCACAGGGAAGCTGCTAGCCGGGAATTCTCTGCCTGGTTCTACCCGCTGCCCGGAACGCTACGCAGGGCAAAAGCGATTCTCGTCCTCCGTGCTTGCTTTTTCTCAGAAAGAGCCGTGGTGTGCGTTTTCGCCGGAAAACGCGTTTTCGGCCGAAAACGTGTACGTTTGCACTTCCCGGCCACAGGGAAGCTGCTAGCCGGGAATTCTCTGCCTGGTTCTACCCGCTGCCCGGAACGCTACACAGGGCAAAAGTGATTCTCGTCCTCCGTGCTTGCTTTTTCTCAGAAAGAGCCATGGTGTGCGTTTTCGCTGGAAAACGCGTTTTCGGCCGGAAACGTGTACGTTTGCACTTCCCGGCCACAGGGAAGCTGCTAGCCGGCAATTCGCTGCCTATTTCTACCCGCTGCTCAGAACGTTACGCAGGGCAAAAGCGATTCTCGTCCTCCGTGCTTGCTTTATCTCAGAAAGAGCCGTGGTGTGCGTTTTCGCCGGAAAACGCGTTTTCGGCCGAAAACGTGTACGTTTGCACTTCCCCGCCACAGGGAAGCTGCTAGCCGGGAATTCTCTGCCTGGTTCTACCCGCTGCCCGGAACGCTACGCAGGGCAAAAGCGATTCTCGTCCTCCGTGCTTGCTTTTTCTCAGAAAGAGCCGTGGTGTGCGTTTTCGCCCTAAAACGCTTTTTCACCGAAAACGTGTACGTTTGCACTTCCCGGCCACAGGGAAGCTGCTAGCCGGGAATTCTCTGCCTGGTTCTACCCGCTGCCCGGAACGCTATGCAGGGCAAAAGCGATTCTCGTCCTCCGTGCTTGCTTTTTCTCAGAAAGAGCCGTGGTGTGCGTTTTCGCCGGAAAACGAGTTTTCGGCCGAAAATGTGTACGTTTGCACTTCCCCGCCACAGGGAAGCTGCTAGACGGGAATTCTCTGCCTGGTTCTACCCGCTGCCCGGAACGCTACGCAGGGCAAAAGCGATTCCCGTCCTCCGTGCTTGCTTTTTCTCAGAAAGAGCCATGGTGTTCTTTTTCTCCGGAAAACGCGTTTTCGGCCGGAAACGTGTAGGTTTGCACTTCCCGGCCACAGGGAAGCTGCTAGCCGGCAATTCGCTGCCTATTTCTACCCGCTGCTCAGAACCATACGCAGGGCAAAAGCGATTCTCGTCCTCCGTGCTTTCTTTTTCTCAGAAAGAGCCGTGGTGTGCGTTTTCGCCGGAAAACGCGTTTTCGGCCGAAAACGTGTACGTTTGCACTTCCCGGCCACAGGGAAGCTGCTAGCCGGGAATTCTCTGCCTGGTTCTACCCGCTGCCCGGAACGCTACGCAGGGCAAAAGCGATTCTCGTCCTCCGTGCTTGCTTTTTCTCAGAAAGAGCCGTGGTGTGCGTTTTCGCGGGAAAACGCGTTTTCGGCCGAAAACGTGTACGTTTACACTTCCCCGCCACAGGGAAGCTGCTAGCCGGGAATTATCTGCCTGGTTCTACCCGCTGCCAGGAACACTACGCAGGGCAAAAGCGATTCTCATCCTCCGTGCTTGCTTTTTCTCAGAAAGAGCCGTGGTGTGCGTTTTCGCCAGAAAACGCGTTTTCGGCCGAAAACGTGTACGTTTGCACTTCCCCGCCACAGGGAAGCTGCTAGCCGGGAATTCTCTGCCTGGTTCTACCCGCTGCCCGGAACGCTACGCAGGGCAAAAGCGATTCTCGTCCTCCGTGCTTGCTTTTTCTCAGAAAGAGCCGTGGTGTGCGTTTTCGCCGGAAAACGCGTTTTCGGCCGAAAACGTGTACGTTTGCACTTCCCGGCCACAGGGAAGCTGCTAGCCGGGAATTCTCTGCCTGGTTCTACCCGCTGCCCGGAACACTACGCAGGGCAAAAGCGATTCTCGTCCTCCGTGCTTGCTTTTTCTCAGAAAGAGCCGTGGTGTGCGTTTTCGCCAGAAAACGCGTTTTCGGCCGAAAACGTGTACGTTTGCACTTCCCGGCCACAGGGAAGCTGCTAGCCGGGAATTCTCTGCCTGGTTCTACCCGCTGCCCGGAACGCTACGCAGGGCAAAAGCGATTCTCGTCCTCCGTGCTTGCTTTTTCTCAGAAAGAGCCGTGGTGTGCGTTTTCGCCGGAAAACGCTTTTTCGGACGAAAACGTGTACGTTTGCACTTCCCGGCCACAGGGAAGCTGCTAGCCGGGAATTCTCTGCCTGGTTCTACCCGCTGCCCGGAACACTACGCAGGGCAAAAGCGATTCTCGTCCTCCGTGCTTGCTTTTTCTCAGAAAGAGCCGTGGTGTGCGTTTTCGCCGGAAAACGCTTTTTCGGACGAAAACGTGTACGTTTGCACTTCCCGGCCACAGGGAAGCTGCTAGCCGGGAATTCTCTGCCTGGTTCTACCCGCTGCCCGGAACACTACGCAGGGCAAAAGCGATTCTCGTCCTCCGTGCTTGCTTTTTCTCAGAAAGAGCCGTGGTGTGCGTTTTCGCCGGAAAACGCGTTTTCGGCCGAAAACGTGTACGTTTGCACTTCCCGGCCACAGGGAAGCTGCTAGACGCGAATTCTCTGCCTGGTTCTACCCGCTGCCCGGAACGCTACGCAGGGCAAAAGCGATTCTCGTCCTCCGTGCTTGCTTTTTCTCAGAAAGAGCCGTGGTGTGCGTTTTCGCCGGAAAACGCGTTTTCGGCCGAAAACGTGTACGTTTGCACTTCCCGGCCACAGGGAAGCTGCTAGCCGGGAATTCTCTGCCTGGTTCTACCCGCTGACCGGAACGCTACGCAGGGCAAAAGCGATTCTCGTCCTCCGTGCTTGCTTTTTCTCAGAAAGAGCCGTGGTGTGCGTTTTCGCGGGAAAACGAGTTTTCGGCCGAAAACGTGTACGTTTGCACTTCCCGGCCACAGGGAAGCTGCTAGCCGGGAATTCTCTGCCTGGTTCTACCCGCTGCCCGGAACACTACGCAGGGCAAAAGCGATTCTCGTCCTCCGTGCTTGCTTTTTCTCAGAAAGAGCCGTGGTGTGCGTTTTCGCCGGAAAACGCGTTTTCGGCCGAAAACGTGTACGTTTGCACTTCCCGGCCACAGGGAAGCTGCTAGCCGGGAATTCTCTGTCTGGTTCTACCCGCTGCCCGTAACGCTACGCAGGGCAAAAGCGATTCTCGTCCTCCGTGCTTGCTTTTTCTCAGAAAGAGCCGTGGTGTGCGTTTTCGCCGGTAAACGCGTTTTCGGCCGAAAACGTGTACGTTTGCACTTCCCGGCCACAGGGAAGCTGCTAGACGGGAATTCTCTGCCTGGTTCTACCCGCTGCCCGGAACGCTACGCAGGGCAAAAGCGATTCTCGTCCTCCGTGCTTGCTTTTTCTCAGAAAGAGCCGTGGTGTGCGTTTTCGCCGGAAAACGCGTTTTCGGCCGAAAACGTGTACGTTTGCACTTCCCGGCCACAGGGAAGCTGCTAGCCGGGAATTCTCTGCCTGGTTCTACCCGCTGCCCGGAACGCTACGCAGGGCAAAAGGGATTCTCGTCCTCCGTGCTTGCTTTTTCTCAGAAAGAGCCGTGGTGTGCGTTTTCGCGGGAAAACGCGTTTTCGGCCGAAAACGTGTACGTTTGCACTTCCCGGCCACAGGGAAGCTGCTAGACGGGAATTCTCTGCCTGGTTCTACCCGCTGCCCGGAACGCTACGCAGGGCAAAAGCGATTCTCGTCCTCCGTGCTTGCTTTTTCTCAGAAAGAGCCGTGGTGTGCGTTTTCGCCGGAAAACGCGTTTTCGGCCGAAAACGTGTACGTTTGCACTTCCCGGCCACAGGGAAGCTGCTAGCCGGGAATTCTCTGCCTGGTTCTACCCGCTGCCCGGAACGCTACGCAGGGCAAAAGCGATTCTCGTCCTCCGTGCTTGCTTTTTCTCAGAAAGAGCCGTGGTGTGCGTTTTCGCGGGAAAACGCGTTTTCGGCCGAAAACGTGTACGTTTGCACTTCCCCGCCACAGGGAAGCTGCTAGCCGGGAATTCTCTGCCTGGTTCTACCCGCTGCCCGGAACGCTACGCAGGGCAAAAGCGATTCTCGTCCTCCGTGCTTGCTTTTTCTCAGAAAGAGCCGTGGTGTGCGTTTTCGCCGGAAAACGCGTTTTCGGCCGAAAACGTGTACGTTTGCACTTCCGGGCACAGGGAAGCTGCTAGCTGGGAATTCTCTGCCTGGTTCTACCCGCTGCCCGGAACGCTACGCAGGGCAAAAGCGATTCTCGTCCTCCGTGCTTGCTTTTTCTCAGAAAGAGCCGTGGTGTGCGTTTTCGCCGGAAAAAGCGTTTTCGGCCGAAAACGTGTACGTTTGCACTTCCCGGCCACAGGGAAGCTGCTAGCCGGGAATTCTCTGCCTGGTTCTACCCGCTGCCCGGAACGCTACACAGGGCAAAAATGATTCTCGTCCTCCGTGCTTGCTTTTTCTCAGAAAGAGCCATGGTGTGCGTTTTCGCTGGAAAACGCGTTTTCGGCCGGAAACGTGTACGTTTGCACTTCCCGGCCACAGGGAAGCTGCTAGCCGGCAATTCGCTGCCTATTTCTACCCGCTGCTCAGAACGCTACGCAGGGCAAAAGCGATTCTCGTCCTCCGTGCTTGTTTTTTCTCAGAAAGAGCCGTGGTGTGCGTTTTCGCCGCAAAACGCGTTTTCGGCCGAAAACCTGTACGTTTGCACTTCCCCGCCACAGGGAAGCTGATAGACGGGAATTCTCTGCCTGGTTCTACCCGCTGCCAGGAAGCGCTACGCAGGGCAAAAAGGATTCTCGTCCTCCGTGCTTGCTTTTTCTCAGAAAGAGCCATGGTGTGCTTTTTCGACGGAAAACGCGTTTTCGGCCGAAAACGTGTACGTTTGCACTTCCCGGCCACAGGGAAGCTGCTAGACGGGAATTCTCTGCCTGGTTCTACCCGCTGCCCGGAACGCTACGCAGGGCAAAAGCGATTCTCGTCCTCCGTGCTTGCTTTTTCTCAGAAAGAGCCGTGGTGTGCGTTTTCGCCGGAAAACGCGTTTTCGGCCGAAAACGTGTACGTTTGCACTTCCCGGCCACAGGGAAGCTGCTAGCCGGGAATTCTCTGCCTGGTTCTACCCGCTGCCCGGAACGCTACGCAGGGCAAAAGCGATTCTCGTCCTCCGTGCTTGCTTTTTCTCAGAAAGAGCCGTGGTGTGCGTTTTCGCGGGAAAACGCGTTTTCGGCCGAAAACGTGTACGTTTGCACTTCCCCGCCACAGGGAAGCTGCTAGCCGGGAATTCTCTGCCTGGTTCTACCCGCTGCCCGGAACGCTACGCAGGGCAAAAGCGATTCTCGTCCTCCGTGCTTGCTTTTTCTCAGAAAGAGCCGTGGTGTGCGTTTTCGCCGGAAAACGCGTTTTCGGCCGAAAACGTGTACGTTTGCACTTCCGGGCACAGGGAAGCTGCTAGCTGGGAATTCTCTGCCTGGTTCTACCCGCTGCCCGGAACGCTACGCAGGGCAAAAGCGATTCTCGTCCTCCGTGCTTGCTTTTTCTCAGAAAGAGCCGTGGTGTGCGTTTTCGCCGGAAAAAGCGTTTTCGGCCGAAAACGTGTACGTTTGCACTTCCCGGCCACAGGGAAGCTGCTAGCCGGGAATTCTCTGCCTGGTTCTACCCGCTGCCCGGAACGCTACACAGGGCAAAAGTGATTCTCGTCCTCCGTGCTTGCTTTTTCTCAGAAAGAGCCATGGTGTGCGTTTTCGCTGGAAAACGCGTTTTCGGCCGGAAACGTGTACGTTTGCACTTCCCGGCCACAGGGAAGCTGCTAGCCGGCAATTCGCTGCCTATTTCTACCCGCTGCTCAGAACGCTACGCAGGGCAAAAGCGATTCTCGTCCTCCGTGCTTGTTTTTTCTCAGAAAGAGCCGTGGTGTGCGTTTTCGCCGCAAAACGCGTTTTCGGCCGAAAACCTGTACGTTTGCACTTCCCCGCCACAGGGAAGCTGATAGACGGGAATTCTCTGCCTGGTTCTACCCGCTGCCAGGAAGCGCTACGCAGGGCAAAAAGGATTCTCGTCCTCCGTGCTTGCTTTTTCTCAGAAAGAGCCATGGTGTGCTTTTTCGACGGAAAACGCGTTTTCGGCCGAAAACGTGTACGTTTGCACTTCCCGGCCACAGGGAAGCTGCTAGCCGGCAATTCGCTGCCTATTTCTACCCGCTGCTCAGAACGTTACGCAGGGCAAAAGCGATTCTCGTCCTCCGTGCTTGCTTTTTCTCAGAAAGAGCCGTGGTGTGCGTTTTCGCCGGAAAACGCGTTTTCGGCCGAAAACGTGTACGTTTGCACTTCCCGGCCACAGGGAAGCTGCTAGCCGGGAATTCTCTGCCTGGTTCTACCCGCTGCCCGGAACGCTACGCAGGGCAAAAGCGATTCTCGTCCTCCGTGCTTGCTTTTTCTCAGAAAGAGCCGTGGTGTGCGTTTTCGCCCTAAAACGCTTTTTCGGACGAAAACGTGTACGTTTGCACTTCCCGGCCACAGGGAAGCTGCTAGCCGGGAATTCTCTGCCTGGTTCTACCCGCTGCCCGGAACGCTACGCAGGGCAAAAGCGATTCTCGTCCTCCGTGCTTGCTTGTTCTCAGAAAGAGCCGTGGTGTGCGTTTTCGCCGGAAAACGCGTTTTCGGCCGAAAACGTGTACGTTTGCACTTCCCGGCCACAGGGAAGCTGCTAGCCGGGAATTCTCTGCCTGGTTCTACCCGCTGCCCGGAACACTACGCAGGGCAAAAGCGATTCTCGTCCTCCGTGCTTGCTTTTTCTCAGAAAGAGCCGTGGTGTGCGTTTTCGCCGGAAAACGCGTTTTCGGCAGAAAACGTGTACGTTTGCACTTCCCGGCCACAGGGAAGCTGCTAGACGGGAATTCTCTGCCTGGTTCTACCCGCTGCCCGGAACACTACGCAGGGCAAGAGCGATTCTCGTCCTCCGTGCTTGTTTTTTCTCAGAAAGAGCCGTGGTGTGCGTTTTCGACAGAAAACGCGTTTTCGGCCGAAAACGTGTACGTTTGCACTTCCCGGCCACAGGGAAGCTGCTAGCCGGGAATTCTCTGCCTGGTTCTACCCGCTGCCCGGAACGCTACGCAGGGCAAAAGCGATTCTCGTCCTCCGTGCTTGCTTTTTCTCAGAAAGAGCCGTGGTGTGCGTTTTCGCCGGAAAACGCTTTTTCGGACGAAAACGTGTACGTTTGCACTTCCCGGCCACAGGGAAGCTGCTAGCCGGGAATTCTCTGCCTGGTTCTACCCGCTGCCCGGAACACTACGCAGGGCAAAAGCGATTCTCGTCCTCCGTGCTTGCTTTTTCTCAGAAAGAGCCGTGGTGTGCGTTTTCGCCGGAAAACGCGTTTTCGGCCGAAAACGTGTACGTTTGCACTTCCCGGCCACAGGGAAGCTGCTAGACGGGAATTCTCTGCCTGGTTCTACCCGCTGCCCGGAACGCTACGCAGGGCAAAAGCGATTCTCGTCCTCCGTGCTTGCTTTTTCTCAGAAAGAGCCGTGGTGTGCGTTTTCGCCGGAAAACGCGTTTTCGGCCGAAAACGTGTACGTTTGCACTTCCCGGCCACAGGGAAGCTGCTAGCCGGGAATTCTCTGCCTGGTTCTACCCGCTGCCCGGAACGCTACGCAGGGCAAAAGCGATTCTCGTCCTCCGTGCTTGCTTTTTCTCAGAAAGAGCCGTGGTGTGCGTTTTCGCGGGAAAACGAGTTTTCGGACGAAAACGTGTACGTTTGCACTTCCCGGCCACAGGGAAGCTGCTAGCCGGGAATTCTCTGCCTGGTTCTACCCGCTGCCCGGAACACTACGCAGGGCAAAAGCGATTCTCGTCCTCCGTGCTTGCTTTTTCTCAGAAAGAGCCGTGGTGTGCGTTTTCGCCGGAAAACGCGTTTTCGGCCGAAAACGTGTACGTTTGCACTTCCCGGCCACAGGGAAGCTGCTAGCCGGGAATTCTCTGTCTGGTTCTACCCGCTGCCCGTAACGCTACGCAGGGCAAAAGCGATTCTCGTCCTCCGTGCTTGCTTTTTCTCAGAAAGAGCCGTGGTGTGCGTTTTCGCCGGTAAACGCGTTTTCGGCCGAAAACGTGTACGTTTGCACTTCCCGGCCACAGGGAAGCTGCTAGACGGGAATTCTCTGCCTGGTTCTACCCGCTGCCCGGAACGCTACGCAGGGCAAAAGCGATTCTCGTCCTCCGTGCTTGCTTTTTCTCAGAAAGAGCCGTGGTGTGCGTTTTCGCCGGAAAACGCGTTTTCGGCCGAAAACGTGTACGTTTGCACTTCCCGGCCACAGGGAAGCTGCTAGCCGGGAATTCTCTGCCTGGTTCTACCCGCTGCCCGGAACGCTACGCAGGGCAAAAGCGATTCTCGTCCTCCGTGCTTGCTTTTTCTCAGAAAGAGCCGTGGTGTGCGTTTTCGCGGGAAAACGCGTTTTCGGCCGAAAACGTGTACGTTTGCACTTCCCCGCCACAGGGAAGCTGCTAGCCGGGAATTCTCTGCCTGGTTCTACCCGCTGCCCGGAACGCTACGCAGGGCAAAAGCGATTCTCGTCCTCCGTGCTTGCTTTTTCTCAGAAAGAGCCGTGGTGTTCGTTTTCGCCGGAAAACGCGTTTTCGGCCGAAAACGTGTACGTTTGCACTTCCCGGCCACAGGGAAGCTGCTAGCCGGGAATTCTCTGCCTGGTTCTACCCGCTGCCCGGAACGCTACGCAGGGCAAAAGCGATTCTCGTCCTCCGTGCTTGCTTTTTCTCAGAAAGAGCCGTGGTGTGCGTTTTCGCCAGAAAACGCGTTTTCGGCCGAAAACGTGTACGTTTGCACTTCCCCGCCACAGGGAAGCTGCTAGCCGGGAATTCTCTGCCTGGTTCTACCCGCTGCCCGGAGCGCTACGCAGGGCAAAAGCGATTCTCGTCCTCCGTGCTTGCTTTTTCTCAGAAAGAGCCGTGGTGTGCGTTTTCGCCGGAAAACGCGTTTTCGGCCGAAAACGTGTACGTTTGCACTTCCCGGCCACAGGGAAGCTGCTAGTCGGGAATTCTCTGCCTGGTTCTACCCGCTGCCCGGAACGCTACGCAGGGCAAAAGCGATTCTCGTCCTCCGTGCTTGCTTTTTCTCAGAAAGAGCCGTGGTGTGCGTTTTCGCCGGTAAACGCGTTTTCGGCCTAAAACATGTACGTTTGCACTTCCCGGCCACAGGGAAGCTGCTAGCCGGGAATTCTCTGCCTGGTTCTACCCGCTGCCCGGAACGCTACGCAGGGCAAAAGCGATTCTCGTCCTCCGTGCTTGCTTTTTCTCAGAAAGAGCCGTGGTGTGCGTTTTCACCGGAAAACGCGTTTTCGGACGAAAACGTATACGTTTGCACTTCCCCGCCACAGGGAAGCTGCTAGCCGGGAATTCTCTGCCTGGTTCTACCCGCTGCCCGGAACGCTACGCAGGGCAAAAGCGATTCTCGTCCTCCGTGCTTGCTTTTTCTCAGAAAGAGCCGTGGTGTGCGTTTTCGCCGGTAAACGCGTTTTCGGCCGAAAACGTGTACGTTTGCACTTCCCCGCCACAGGGAAGCTGCTAGACGGGAATTCTCTGCCTGGTTCTACCCGCTGCCAGGAAGCGCTACGCAGGGCAAAAAGGATTCTCGTCCTCCGTGCTTGCTTTTTCTCAGAAAGAGCCATGGTGTGCTTTTTCGACGGAAAACGCGTTTTCGGCCGAAAACGTGTACGTTTGCACTTCCCGGCCACAGGGAAGCTGCTAGCCGGCAATTCGCTGCCTATTTCTACCCGCTGCTCAGAACGTTACGCAGGGCAAAAGCGATTCTCGTCCTCCGTGCTTGCTTTTTCTCAGAAAGAGCCGTGGTGTGCGTTTTCGCCGGAAAACGCGTTTTCGGCCGAAAACGTGTACGTTTACACTTCCCCGCCACAGGGAAGCTGCTAGACGGGAATTATCTGCCTGGTTCTACCCGCTGCCAGGAACACTACGCAGGGCAAAAGCGATTCTCATCCTCCGTGCTTGCTTTTTCTCAGAAAGAGCCGTGGTGTGCGTTTTCGCCAGAAAACGCGTTTTCGGCCGAAAACGTGTACGTTTGCACTTCCCCGCCACAGGGAAGCTGCTAGCCGGGAATTCTCTGCCTGGTTCTACCCGCTGCCCGGAACGCTACGCAGGGCAAAAGCGATTCTCGTCCTCCGTGCTTGCTTTTTCTCAGAAAGAGCCGTGGTGTGCGTTTTCGCCGGAAAACGCGTTTTCGGCAGAAAACGTGTACGTTTGCACTTCCCGGCCACAGGGAAGCTGCTAGACGGGAATTCTCTGCCTGGTTCTACCCGCTGCCCGGAACACTACGCAGGGCAAAAGCGATTCTCGTCCTCCGTGCTTGCTTTTTCTCAGAAAGAGCCGTGGTGTGCGTTTTCGCCGGAAAACGCGTTTTCGGCCGAAAACGTGTACGTTTGCACTTCCCGGCCACAGGGAAGCTGCTAGCCGGGAATTCTCTGCCTGGTTCTACCCGCTGCCCGGAACGCTACGCAGGGCAAAAGCGATTCTCGTCCTCCGTGCTTGCTTTTTCTCAGAAAGAGCCGTGGTGTGCGTTTTCGCCGGAAAACGCTTTTTCGGACGAAAACGTGTACGTTTGCACTTCCCGGCCACAGGGAAGCTGCTAGCCGGGAATTCTCTGCCTGGTTCTACCCGCTGCCCGGAACACTACGCAGGGCAAAAGCGATTCTCGTCCTCCGTGCTTGCTTTTTCTCAGAAAGAGCCGTGGTGTGCGTTTTCGCCGCAAAACGCTTTTTCGGACGAAAACGTGTACGTTTGCACTTCCCGGCCACAGGGAAGCTGCTAGCCGGGAATTCTCTGCCTGGTTCTACCCGCTGCCCGGAACACTACGCAGGGCAAAAGCGATTCTCGTCCTCCGTGCTTGCTTTTTCTCAGAAAGAGCCGTGGTGTGCGTTTTCGCCGGAAAACGCGTTTTCGGCCGAAAACGTGTACGTTTGCACTTCCCGGCCACAGGGAAGCTGCTAGACGGGAATTCTCTGCCTGGTTCTACCCGCTGCCCGGAACGCTACGCAGGGCAAAAGCGATTCTCGTCCTCCGTGCTTGCTTTTTCTCAGAAAGAGCCGTGGTGTGCGTTTTCGCCGGAAAACGCGTTTTCGGCCGAAAACGTGTACGTTTGCACTTCCCGGCCACAGGGAAGCTGCTAGCCGGGAATTCTCTGCCTGGTTCTACCCGCTGACCGGAACGCTACGCAGGGCAAAAGCGATTCTCGTCCTCCGTGCTTGCTTTTTCTCAGAAAGAGCCGTGGTGTGCGTTTTCGCGGGAAAACGAGTTTTCGGACGAAAACGTGTACGTTTGCACTTCCCGGCCACAGGGAAGCTGCTAGCCGGGAATTCTCTGCCTGGTTCTACCCGCTGCCCGGAACACTACGCAGGGCAAAAGCGATTCTCGTCCTCCGTGCTTGCTTTTTCTCAGAAAGAGCCGTGGTGTGCGTTTTCGCCGGAAAACGCGTTTTCGGCCGAAAACGTGTACGTTTGCACTTCCCGGCCACAGGGAAGCTGCTAGCCGGGAATTCTCTGTCTGGTTCTACCCGCTGCCCGTAACGCTACGCAGGGCAAAAGCGATTCTCGTCCTCCGTGCTTGCTTTTTCTCAGAAAGAGCCGTGGTGTGCGTTTTCGCCGGTAAACGCGTTTTCGGCCGAAAACGTGTACGTTTGCACTTCCCGGCCACAGGGAAGCTGCTAGACGGGAATTCTCTGCCTGGTTCTACCCGCTGCCCGGAACGCTACGCAGGGCAAAAGCGATTCTCGTCCTCCGTGCTTGCTTTTTCTCAGAAAGAGCCGTGGTGTGCGTTTTCGCCGGAAAACGCGTTTTCGGCCGAAAACGTGTACGTTTGCACTTCCCGGCCACAGGGAAGCTGCTAGCCGGGAATTCTCTGCCTGGTTCTACCCGCTGCCCGGAACGCTACGCAGGGCAAAAGGGATTCTCGTCCTCCGTGCTTGCTTTTTCTCAGAAAGAGCCGTGGTGTGCGTTTTCGCGGGAAAACGCGTTTTCGGCCGAAAACGTGTACGTTTGCACTTCCCGGCCACAGGGAAGCTGCTAGACGGGAATTCTCTGCCTGGTTCTACCCGCTGCCCGGAACGCTACGCAGGGCAAAAGCGATTCTCGTCCTCCGTGCTTGCTTTTTCTCAGAAAGAGCCGTGGTGTGCGTTTTCGCCGGAAAACGCGTTTTCGGCCGAAAACGTGTACGTTTGCACTTCCCGGCCACAGGGAAGCTGCTAGCCGGGAATTCTCTGCCTGGTTCTACCCGCTGCCCGGAACGCTACGCAGGGCAAAAGCGATTCTCGTCCTCCGTGCTTGCTTTTTCTCAGAAAGAGCCGTGGTGTGCGTTTTCGCCAGAAAACGCGTTTTCGGCCGAAAACGTGTACGTTTGCACTTCCCCGCCACAGGGAAGCTGCTAGCCGGGAATTCTCTGCCTGGTTCTACCCGCTGCCCGGAACGCTACGCAGGGCAAAAGCGATTCTCGTCCTCCGTGCTTGCTTTTTCTCAGAAAGAGCCGTGGTGTGCGTTTTCGCCGGAAAACGCGTTTTCGGCCGAAAACGTGTACGTTTGCACTTCCGGGCACAGGGAAGCTGCTAGCTGGGAATTCTCTGCCTGGTTCTACCCGCTGCCCGGAACGCTACGCAGGGCAAAAGCGATTCTCGTCCTCCGTGCTTGCTTTTTCTCAGAAAGAGCCGTGGTGTGCGTTTTCGCCGGAAAAAGCGTTTTCGGCCGAAAACGTGTACGTTTGCACTTCCCGGCCACAGGGAAGCTGCTAGCCGGGAATTCTCTGCCTGGTTCTACCCGCTGCCCGGAACGCTACACAGGGCAAAAGTGATTCTCGTCCTCCGTGCTTGCTTTTTCTCAGAAAGAGCCATGGTGTGCGTTTTCGCTGGAAAACGCGTTTTCGGCCGGAAACGTGTACGTTTGCACTTCCCGGCCACAGGGAAGCTGCTAGCCGGCAATTCGCTGCCTATTTCTACCCGCTGCTCAGAACGCTACGCAGGGCAAAAGCGATTCTCGTCCTCCGTGCTTGTTTTTTCTCAGAAAGAGCCGTGGTGTGCGTTTTCGCCGCAAAACGCGTTTTCGGCCGAAAACCTGTACGTTTGCACTTCCCCGCCACAGGGAAGCTGATAGACGGGAATTCTCTGCCTGGTTCTACCCGCTGCCATGAAGCGCTACGCAGGGCAAAAAGGATTCTCGTCCTCCGTGCTTGCTTTTTCTCAGAAAGAGCCATGGTGTGCTTTTTCGACGGAAAACGCGTTTTCGGCCGAAAACGTGTACGTTTGCACTTCCCGGCCACAGGGAAGCTGCTAGCCGGCAATTCGCTGCCTATTTCTACCCGCTGCTCAGAACGTTACGCAGGGCAAAAGCGATTCTCGTCCTCCGTGCTTGCTTTTTCTCAGAAAGAGCCGTGGTGTGCGTTTTCGCCGGAAAACGCGTTTTCGGCCGAAAACGTGTACGTTTGCACTTCCCGGCCACAGGGAAGCTGCTAGCCGGGAATTCTCTGCCTGGTTCTACCCGCTGCCCGGAACGCTACGCAGGGCAAAAGCGATTCTCGTCCTCCGTGCTTGCTTTTTCTCAGAAAGAGCCGTGGTGTGCGTTTTCGCCCTAAAACGCTTTTTCGGACGAAAACGTGTACGTTTGCACTTCCCGGCCACAGGGAAGCTGCTAGCCGGGAATTCTCTGCCTGGTTCTACCCGCTGCCCGGAACGCTACGCAGGGCAAAAGCGATTCTCGTCCTCCGTGCTTGCTTGTTCTCAGAAAGAGCCGTGGTGTACGTTTTCGCCGGAAAACGCGTTTTCGGCCGAAAACGTGTACGTTTGCACTTCCCGGCCACAGGGAAGCTGCTAGCCGGGAATTCTCTGCCTGGTTCTACCCGCTGCCCGGAACACTACGCAGGGCAAAAGCGATTCTCGTCCTCCGTGCTTGCTTTTTCTCAGAAAGAGCCGTGGTGTGCGTTTTCGCCGGAAAACGCGTTTTCGGCCGAAAACGTGTACGTTTGCACTTCCCGGCCACAGGGAAGCTGCTAGACGGGAATTCTCTGCCTGGTTCTACCCGCTGCCCGGAACACTACGCAGGGCAAGAGCGATTCTCGTCCTCCGTGCTTGTTTTTTCTCAGAAAGAGCCGTGGTGTGCGTTTTCGCCAGAAAACGCGTTTTCGGCCGAAAACGTGTACGTTTGCACTTCCCCGCCACAGGGAAGCTGCTAGCCGGGAATTCTCTGCCTGGTTCTACCCGCTGCCCGGAACGCTACGCAGGGCAAAAGCGATTCTCGTCCTCCGTGCTTGCTTTTTCTCAGAAAGAGCCGTGGTGTGCGTTTTCGCCGGAAAACGCTTTTTCGGACGAAAACGTGTACGTTTGCACTTCCCGGCCACAGGGAAGCTGCTAGCCGGGAATTCTCTGCCTGGTTCTACCCGCTGCCCGGAACACTACGCAGGGCAAAAGCGATTCTCGTCCTCCGTGCTTGCTTTTTCTCAGAAAGAGCCGTGGTGTGCGTTTTCGCCGGAAAACGCGTTTTCGGCCGAAAACGTGTACGTTTGCACTTCCCGGCCACAGGGAAGCTGCTAGACGGGAATTCTCTGCCTGGTTCTACCCGCTGCCCGGAACGCTACGCAGGGCAAAAGCGATTCTCGTCCTCCGTGCTTGCTTTTTCTCAGAAAGAGCCGTGGTGTGCGTTTTCGCCGGAAAACGCGTTTTCGGCCGAAAACGTGTACGTTTGCACTTCCCGGCCACAGGGAAGCTGCTAGCCGGGAATTCTCTGCCTGGTTCTACCCGCTGCCCGGAACGCTACGCAGGGCAAAAGCGATTCTCGTCCTCCGTGCTTGCTTTTTCTCAGAAAGAGCCGTGGTGTGCGTTTTCGCGGGAAAACGAGTTTTCGGACGAAAACGTGTACGTTTGCACTTCCCGGCCACAGGGAAGCTGCTAGCCGGGAATTCTCTGCCTGGTTCTACCCGCTGCCCGGAACACTACGCAGGGCAAAAGCGATTCTCGTCCTCCGTGCTTGCTTTTTCTCAGAAAGAGCCGTGGTGTGCGTTTTCGCCGGAAAACGCGTTTTCGGCCGAAAACGTGTACGTTTGCACTTCCCGGCCACAGGGAAGCTGCTAGCCGGGAATTCTCTGTCTGGTTCTACCCGCTGCCCGTAACGCTACGCAGGGCAAAAGCGATTCTCGTCCTCCGTGCTTGCTTTTTCTCAGAAAGAGCCGTGGTGTGCGTTTTCGCCGGTAAACGCGTTTTCGGCCGAAAACGTGTACGTTTGCACTTCCCGGCCACAGGGAAGCTGCTAGACGGGAATTCTCTGCCTGGTTCTACCCGCTGCCCGGAACGCTACGCAGGGCAAAAGCGATTCTCGTCCTCCGTGCTTGCTTTTTCTCAGAAAGAGCCGTGGTGTGCGTTTTCGCCGGAAAACGCGTTTTCGGCCGAAAACGTGTACGTTTGCACTTCCCGGCCACAGGGAAGCTGCTAGCCGGGAATTCTCTGCCTGGTTCTACCCGCTGCCCGGAACGCTACGCAGGGCAAAAGCGATTCTCGTCCTCCGTGCTTGCTTTTTCTCAGAAAGAGCCGTGGTGTGCGTTTTCGCGGGAAAACGCGTTTTCGGCCGAAAACGTGTACGTTTGCACTTCCCCGCCACAGGGAAGCTGCTAGCCGGGAATTCTCTGCCTGGTTCTACCCGCTGCCCGGAACGCTACGCAGGGCAAAAGCGATTCTCGTCCTCCGTGCTTGCTTTTTCTCAGAAAGAGCCGTGGTGTGCGTTTTCGCCGGAAAACGCGTTTTCGGCCGAAAACGTGTACGTTTGCACTTCCCGGCCACAGGGAAGCTGCTAGCCGGGAATTCTCTGCCTGGTTCTACCCGCTGCCCGGAACGCTACGCAGGGCAAAAGCGATTCTCGTCCTCCGTGCTTGCTTTTTCTCAGAAAGAGCCGTGGTGTGCGTTTTCGCCAGAAAACGCGTTTTCGGCCGAAAACGTGTACGTTTGCACTTCCCGGCCACAGGGAAGCTGCTAGCCGGGAATTCTCTGCCTGGTTCTACCCGCTGCCCGGAGCGCTACGCAGGGCAAAAGCGATTCTCGTCCTCCGTGCTTGCTTTTTCTCAGAAAGAGCCGTGGTGTGCGTTTTCGCCGGAAAACGCGTTTTCGGCCGAAAACGTGTACGTTTGCACTTCCCGGCCACAGGGAAGCTGCTAGTCGGGAATTCTCTGCCTGGTTCTACCCGCTGCCCGGAACGCTACGCAGGGCAAAAGCGATTCTCGTCCTCCGTGCTTGCTTTTTCTCAGAAAGAGCCGTGGTGTGCGTTTTCGCCGGTAAACGCGTTTTCGGCCTAAAACATGTACGTTTGCACTTCCCGGCCACAGGGAAGCTGCTAGCCGGGAATTCTCTGCCTGGTTCTACCCGCTGCCCGGAACGCTACGCAGGGCAAAAGCGATTCTCGTCCTCCGTGCTTGCTTTTTCTCAGAAAGAGCCGTGGTGTGCGTTTTCACCGGAAAACGCGTTTTCGGACGAAAACGTATACGTTTGCACTTCCCCGCCACAGGGAAGCTGCTAGCCGGGAATTCTCTGCCTGGTTCTACCCGCTGCCCGGAACGCTACGCAGGGCAAAAGCGATTCTCGTCCTCCGTGCTTGCTTTTTCTCAGAAAGAGCCGTGGTGTGCGTTTTCGCCGGTAAACGCGTTTTCGGCCGAAAACGTGTACGTTTGCACTTCCCCGCCACAGGGAAGCTGCTAGACGGGAATTCTCTGCCTGGTTCTACCCGCTGCCAGGAAGCGCTACGCAGGGCAAAAAGGATTCTCGTCCTCCGTGCTTGCTTTTTCTCAGAAAGAGCCATGGTGTGCTTTTTCGACGGAAAACGCGTTTTCGGCCGAAAACGTGTACGTTTGCACTTCCCGGCCACAGGGAAGCTGCTAGCCGGCAATTCGCTGCCTATTTCTACCCGCTGCTCAGAACGTTACGCAGGGCAAAAGCGATTCTCGTCCTCCGTGCTTGCTTTTTCTCAGAAAGAGCCGTGGTGTGCGTTTTCGCCGGAAAACGCGTTTTCGGCCGAAAACGTGTACGTTTGCACTTCCCCGCCACAGGGAAGCTGCTAGCCGGGAATTCTCTGCCTGGTTCTACCCGCTGCCCGGAACGCTACGCAGGGCAAAAGCGATTCTCGTCCTCCGTGCTTGCTTTTTCTCAGAAAGAGCCGTGGTGTGGGTTTTCGCCCTAAAACGCGTTTTCACCGAAAACGTGTACGTTTGCACTTCCCGGCCACAGGGAAGCTGCTAGCCGGGAATTCTCTGCCTGGTTCTACCCGCTGCCCGGAACGCTACGCAGGGCAAAAGCGATTCTCGTCCTCCGTGCTTGCTTGTTCTCAGAAAGAGCCGTGGTGTGCGTTTTCGCCGGAAAACGCGTTTTCGGCCGAAAACGTGTACGTTTGCACTTCCCGGCCACAGGGAAGCTGCTAGCCGGGAATTCTCTGCCTGGTTCTACCCGCTGCCCGGAACACTACGCAGGGCAAAAGCGATTCTCGTCCTCCGTGCTTGCTTTTTCTCAGAAAGAGCCGTGGTGTGCGTTTTCGCCAGAAAACGCGTTTTCGGCCGAAAACGTGTACGTTTGCACTTCCCGGCCACAGGGAAGCTTCTAGCCGGGAATTCTCTGCCTGGTTCTACCCGCTGCCCGGAACGCTACGCAGGGCAAAAGCGATTCTCGTCCTCCGTGCTTGCTTTTTCTCAGAAAGAGCCGTGGTGTGCGTTTTCGCCGGAAAACGCGTTTTCGGCCGAAAACGTGTACGTTTGCACTTCCCCGCCACAGGGAAGCTGCTAGCCGGGAATTCTCTGCCTGGTTCTACCCGCTGCCCGGAACGCTACGCAGGGCAAAAGCGATTCTCGTCCTCCGTGCTTGTTTTTTCTCAGAAAGAGCCGTGGTGTGCGTTTTCGCCAGAAAACGCGTTTTCGGCCGAAAACGTGTACGTTTGCACTTCCCGGCCACAGGGAAGCTGCTAGCCGGGAATTCTCTGCCTGGTTCTACCCGCTGCCCGGAACGCTACGCAGGGCAAAAGCGATTCTCGTCCTCCGTGCTTGCTTTTTCTCAGAAAGAGCCGTGGTGTGCGTTTTCGCCGGAAAACGCTTTTTCGGACGAAAACGTGTACGTTTGCACTTCCCGGCCACAGGGAAGCTGCTAGCCGGGAATTCTCTGCCTGGTTCTACCCGCTGCCCGGAACACTACGCAGGGCAAAAGCGATTCTCGTCCTCCGTGCTTGCTTTATCTCAGAAAGAGCCGTGGTGTGCGTTTTCGCCGGAAAACGCGTTTTCGGCCGAAAACGTGTACGTTTGCACTTCCCGGCCACAGGGAAGCTGCTAGACGGGAATTCTCTGCCTGGTTCTACCCGCTGCCCGGAACGCTACACAGGGCAAAAGCGATTCTCGTCCTCCGTGCTTGCTTTTTCTCAGAACGAGCCGTGGTGTGCGTTTTCGCCGGAAAACGCGTTTTCGGCCGAAAACGTGTACGTTTGCACTTCCCGGCCACAGGGAAGCTGCTAGCCGGGAATTCTCTGCCTGGTTCTACCCGCTGCCCGGAACGCTACGCAGGGCAAAAGCGATTCTCGTCCTCCGTGCTTGCTTTTTCTCAGAAAGAGCCGTGGTGTGCGTTTTCGCGGGAAAACGAGTTTTCGGACGAAAACGTGTACGTTTGCACTTCCCGGCCACAGGGAAGCTGCTAGCCGGGAATTCTCTGCCTGGTTCTACCCGCTGCCCGGAACACTACGCAGGGCAAAAGCGATTCTCGTCCTCCGTGCTTGCTTTTTCTCAGAAAGAGCCGTGGTGTGCGTTTTCGCCGGAAAACGCGTTTTCGGCCGAAAACGTGTACGTTTGCACTTCCCCGCCACAGGGAAGCTGCTAGCCGGGAATTCTCTGCCTGGTTCTACCCGCTGCCCGGAACGCTACGCAGGGCAAAAGCGATTCTCGTCCTCCGTGCTTGTTTTTTCTCAGAAAGAGCCGTGGTGTGCGTTTTCGCCAGAAAACGCGTTTTCGGCCGAAAACGTGTACGTTTGCACTTCCCCGCCACAGGGAAGCTGCTAGCCGGGAATTCGCTGCCTGGTTCTACCCGCTGCCCGGAACGCTACGCAGGGCAAAAGCGATTCTCGTCCTCCGTGCTTGCTTTTTCTCAGAAAGAGCCGTGGTGTGCGTTTTCGCCGGAAAACGAGTTTTCGGACGAAAACGTGTACGTTTGCACTTCCCGGCCACAGGGAAGCTGCTAGCCGGGAATTCTCTGCCTGGTTCTACCCGCTGCCCGGAACACTACGCAGGGCAAAAGCGATTCTCGTCCTCCGTGCTTGCTTTTTCTCAGAAAGAGCCGTGGTGTGCGTTTTCGCCGGAAAACGCGTTTTCGGCCGAAAACGTGTACGTTTGCACTTCCCCGCCACAGGGAAGCTGCTAGCCGGGAATTCTCTGCCTGGTTCTACCCGCTGCCCGGAACGCTACGCAGGGCAAAAGCGATTCTCGTCCTCCGTGCTTGTTTTTTCTCAGAAAGAGCCGTGGTGTGCGTTTTCGCCAGAAAACGCGTTTTCGGCCGAAAACGTGTACGTTTGCACTTCCCCGCCACAGGGAAGCTGCTAGCCGGGAATTCGCTGCCTGGTTCTACCCGCTGCCCGGAACGCTACGCAGGGCAAAAGCGATTCTCGTCCTCCGTGCTTGCTTTTTCTCAGAAAGAGCCGTGGTGTGCGTTTTCGCCGGAAAACGCTTTTTCGGACGAAAACGTGTACGTTTGCACTTCCCGGCCACAGGGAAGCTGCTAGCCGGGAATTCTCTGCCTGGTTCTACCCGCTGCCCGGAACACTACGCAGGGCAAAAGCGATTCTCGTCCTCCGTGCTTGCTTTATCTCAGAAAGAGCCGTGGTGTGCGTTTTCGCCGGAAAACGCGTTTTCGGCCGAAAACGTGTACGTTTGCACTTCCCGGCCACAGGGAAGCTGCTAGACGGGAATTCTCTGCCTGGTTCTACCCGCTGCCCGGAACGCTACACAGGGCAAAAGCGATTCTCGTCCTCCGTGCTTGCTTTTTCTCAGAAAGAGCCGTGGTGTGCGTTTTCGCCGGAAAATGCGTTTTCGGCCGAAAACGTGTACGTTTGCACTTCCCGGCCACAGGGAAGCTGCTAGCCGGGAATTCTCTGCCTGGTTCTACCCGCTGCCCGGAACGCTACGCAGGGCAAAAGCGATTCTCGTCCTCCGTGCTTGCTTTTTCTCAGAAAGAGCCGTGGTGTGCGTTTTCGCGGGAAAACGAGTTTTCGGACGAAAACGTGTACGTTTGCACTTCCCGGCCACAGGGAAGCTGCTAGCCGGGAATTCTCTGCCTGGTTCTACCCGCTGCCCGGAACACTACGCAGGGCAAAAGCGATTCTCGTCCTCCGTGCTTGCTTTTTCTCAGAAAGAGCCGTGGTGTGCGTTTTCGCCGGAAAACGCGTTTTCGGCCGAAAACGTGTACGTTTGCACTTCCCGGCCACAGGGAAGCTGCTAGCCGGGAATTCTCTGTCTGGTTCTACCCGCTGCCCGTAACGCTACGCAGGGCAAAAGCGATTCTCGTCCTCCGTGCTTGCTTTTTCTCAGAAAGAGCTGTGGTGTGCGTTTTCGCCGGTAAACGCGTTTTCGGCCGAAAACGTGTACGTTTGCACTTCCCGGCCACAGGGAAGCTGCTAGACGGGAATTCTCTGCCTGGTTCTACCCGCTGCCCGGAACGCTACGCAGGGCAAAAGCGATTCTCGTCCTCCGTGCTTGCTTTTTCTCAGAAAGAGCCGTGGTGTGCGTTTTCGCCGGAAAACGCGTTTTCGGCCGAAAACGTGTACGTTTGCACTTCCCGGCCACAGGGAAGCTGCTAGACGGGAATTCTCTGCCTGGTTCTACCCGCTGCCCGGAACGCTACGCAGGGCAAAAGCGATTCTCGTCCTCCGTGCTTGCTTTTTCTCAGAAAGAGCCGTGGTGTGCGTTTTCGCCGGAAAACGCGTTTTCGGCCGAAAACGTGTACGTTTGCACTTCCCGGCCACAGGGAAGCTGCTAGCCGGGAATTCTCTGCCTGGTTCTACCCGCTGCCCGGAACGCTACGCAGGGCAAAAGCGATTCTCGTCCTCCGTGCTTGCTTTTTCTCAGAAAGAGCCGTGGTGTGCGTTTTCGCGGGAAAACGCGTTTTCGGCCGAAAACGTGTACGTTTGCACTTCCCCGCCACAGGGAAGCTGCTAGCCGGGAATTCTCTGCCTGGTTCTACCCGCTGCCCGGAACGCTACGCAGGGCAAAAGCGATTCTCGTCCTCCGTGCTTGCTTTTTCTCAGAAAGAGCCGTGGTGTGCGTTTTCGCCGGAAAACGCGTTTTCGGCCGAAAACGTGTACGTTTGCACTTCCCGGCCACAGGGAAGCTGCTAGCCGGGAATTCTCTGCCTGGTTCTACCCGCTGCCCGGAACGCTACGCAGGGCAAAAGCGATTCTCGTCCTCCGTGCTTGCTTTTTCTCAGAAAGAGCCGTGGTGTGCGTTTTCGGCAGAAAACGCGTTTTCGGCCGAAAACGTGTACGTTTGCACTTCCCCGCCACAGGGAAGCTGCTAGCCGGGAATTCTCTGCCTGGTTCTACCCGCTGCCCGGAGCGCTACGCAGGGCAAAAGCGATTCTCGTCCTCCGTGCTTGCTTTTTCTCAGAAAGAGCCGTGGTGTGCGTTTTCGCCGGAAAACGCGTTTTCGGCCGAAAACCTGTACGTTTGCACTTCCCGGCCACAGGGAAGCTGCTAGTCGGGAATTCTCTGCCTGGTTCTACCCGCTGGCCGCAACGCTACGCAGGGCAAAAGCGATTCTCGTCCTCCGTGCTTGCTTTTTCTCAGAAAGAGCCGTGGTGTGCGTTTTCGCCGGTAAACGCGTTTTCGGCCTAAAACATGTACGTTTGCACTTCCCGGCCACAGGGAAGCTGCTAGCCGGGAATTCTCTGCCTGGTTCTACCCGCTGCCCGGAACGCTACGCAGGGCAAAAGCGATTCTCGTCCTCCGTGCTTGCTTTTTCTCAGAAAGAGCCGTGGTGTGCGTTTTCACCGGAAAACGCGTTTTCGGACGAAAACGTATACGTTTGCACTTCCCCGCCACAGGGAAGCTGCTAGCCGGGAATTCTCTGCCTGGTTCTACCCGCTGCCCGGAACGCTACGCAGGGCAAAAGCGATTCTCGTCCTCCGTGCTTGCTTTTTCTCAGAAAGAGCCGTGGTGTGCGTTTTCGCCGGTAAACGCGTTTTCGGCCGAAAACGTGTACGTTTGCACTTCCCGGCCACAGGGAAGCTGCTAGCCGGGAATTCTCTGCCTGGTTCTACCCGCTGCCAGGAAGCGCTACGCAGGGCAAAAAGGATTCTCGTCCTCCGTGCTTGCTTTTTCTCAGAAAGAGCCATGGTGTGCTTTTTCGACGGAAAACGCGTTTTCGGCCGAAAACGTGTACGTTTGCACTTCCCGGCCACAGGGAAGCTGCTAGCCGGCAATTCGCTGCCTATTTCTACCCGCTGCTCAGAACGTTACGCAGGGCAAAAGCGATTCTCGTCCTCCGTGCTTGCTTTTTCTCAGAAAGAGCCGTGGTGTGCGTTTTCGCCGGAAAACGCGTTTTCGGCCGAAAACGTGTACGTTTGCACTTCCCCGCCACAGGGAAGCTGCTAGCCGGGAATTCTCTGCCTGGTTCTACCCGCTGCCCGGAACGCTACGCAGGGCAAAAGCGATTCTCGTCCTCCGTGCTTGCTTTTTCTCAGAAAGAGCCGTGGTGTGCGTTTTCGCGGGAAAACGAGTTTTCGGACGAAAACGTGTACGTTTGCACTTCCCGGCCACAGGGAAGCTGCTAGCCGGGAATTCTCTGCCTGGTTCTACCCGCTGCCCGGAACACTACGCAGGGCAAAAGCGATTCTCGTCCTCCGTGCTTGCTTTTTCTCAGAAAGAGCCGTGGTGTGCGTTTTCGCCGGAAAACGCGTTTTCGGCCGAAAACGTGTACGTTTGCACTTCCCGGCCACAGGGAAGCTGCTAGCCGGGAATTCTCTGCCTGGTTCTACCCGCTGCCCGGAACGCTACGCAGGGCAAAAGCGATTCTCGTCCTCCGTGCTTGCTTTTTCTCAGAAAGAGCCGTGGTGTGCGTTTTCGCCGGTAAACGCGTTTTCGGCCGAAAACGTGTACGTTTGCACTTCCCGGCCACAGGGAAGCTGCTAGACGGGAATTCTCTGCCTGGTTCTACCCGCTGCCCGGAACGCTACGCAGGGCAAAAGCGATTCTCGTCCTCCGTGCTTGCTTTTTCTCAGAAAGAGCCGTGGTGTGCGTTTTCGCCGGAAAACGCGTTTTCGGCCGAAAACGTGTACGTTTGCACTTCCCGGCCACAGGGAAGCTGCTAGCCGGGAATTCTCTGCCTGGTTCTACCCGCTGCCCGGAACGCTACGCAGGGCAAAAGCGATTCTCGTCCTCCGTGCTTGCTTTTTCTCAGAAAGAGCCGTGGTGTGCGTTTTCGCCGGAAAACGCGTTTTCGGCCGAAAACGTGTACGTTTGCACTTCCCGGCCACAGGGAAGCTGCTAGCCGGGAATTCTCTGCCTGGTTCTACCCGCTGCCCGGAACGCTACGCAGGGCAAAAGCGATTCTCGTCCTCCGTGCTTGCTTTTTCTCAGAAAGAGCCGTGGTGTGCGTTTTCGCCAGAAAACGCGTTTTCGGCCGAAAACGTGTACGTTTGCACTTCCCCGCCACAGGGAAGCTGCTAGCCGGGAATTCTCTGCCTGGTTCTACCCGCTGCCCGGAGCGCTACGCAGGGCAAAAGCGATTCTCGTCCTCCGTGCTTGCTTTTTCTCAGAAAGAGCCGTGGTGTGCGTTTTCGCCGGAAAACGCGTTTTCGGCCGAAAACGTGTACGTTTGCACTTCCCGGCCACAGGGAAGCTGCTAGTCGGGAATTCTCTGCCTGGTTCTACCCGCTGCCCGGAACGCTACGCAGGGCAAAAGCGATTCTCGTCCTCCGTGCTTGCTTTTTCTCAGAAAGAGCCGTGGTGTGCGTTTTCGCCGGTAAACGCGTTTTCGGCCTAAAACATGTACGTTTGCACTTCCCGGCCACAGGGAAGCTGCTAGCCGGGAATTCTCTGCCTGGTTCTACCCGCTGCCCGGAACGCTACGCAGGGCAAAAGCGATTCTCGTCCTCCGTGCTTGCTTTTTCTCAGAAAGAGCCGTGGTGTGCGTTTTCGCCGGAAAACGCGTTTTCGGCCGAAAACGTGTACGTTTGCACTTCCCCGCCACAGGGAAGCTGCTAGCCGGGAATTCTCTGCCTGGTTCTACCCGCTGCCCGGAACGCTACGCAGGGCAAAAGCGATTCTCGTCCTCCGTGCTTGCTTTTTCTCAGAAAGAGCCGTGGTGTGCGTTTTCGCCGGAAAACGCGTTTTCGGCCGAAAACGTGTACGTTTGCACTTCCCGGCCACAGGGAAGCTGCTAGACGGGAATTCTCTGCCTGGTTCTACCCGCTGCCCGGAACGCTACGCAGGGCAAAAGCGATTCTCGTCCTCCGTGCTTGCTTTTTCTCAGAAAGAGCCGTGGTGTGCGTTTTCGCCGGTAAACGTGTTTTCGGCCGAAAACATGTACGTTTGCACTTCCCGGCCACAGGGAAGCTGCTAGCCGGGAATTCTCTGCCTGGTTCTACCCGCTGCCCGGAACGCTACGCAGGGCAAAAGCGATTCTCGTCCTCCGTGCTTGCTTTTTCTCAGAAAGAGCTGTGGTGTGCGTTTTCGCCGGAAAACGCGTTTTCGGACAAAAACGTATACGTTTGCACTTCCCCGCCACAGGGAAGCTGCTAGCCGGGAATTCTCTGCCTGGTTCTACCCGCTGCCCGGAACGCTACGCAGGGCAAAAGCGATTCTCGTCCTCCGTGCTTGCTTTTTCTCAGAAAGAGCCGTGGTGTGCGTTTTCGCCGGTAAACGCGTTTTCGGCCGAAAACGTGTACGTTTGCACTTCCCGGCCACAGGGAAGCTGCTAGCCGGGAATTCTCTGCCTGGTTCTACCCGCTGCCCGGAACGCTACGCAGGGCAAAAGCGATTCTCGTCCTCCGTGCTTGCTTTTTCTCAGAAAGAGCCGTGGTGTGCGTTTTCGCCGGAAAACGTGTTTTCGGCGAAAACGTGTACGTTTGCACTTCCCGGCCACAGGGAAGCTGCTAGCCGGGAATTCTCTGCCTGGTTCTACCCGCTGCCCGGAACGCTACGCAGGGCAAAAGCGATTCTCGTCCTCCGTGCTTCCTTTTTCTCAGAAAGAGCCGTGGTGTCCGTTTTCGCGGGAAAACGCGTTTCTGGCCGAAAACGTGTACGTTTGCACTTCCCGGCCACAGGGAAGCTGCTAGCCGGGAATTCTCTGCCTGGTTCTACCCGCTGCCCGGAACGCTATGCAGGGCAAAAGCGATTCTCGTCCTCCGTGCTTGCTTTTTCTCAGAAAGAGCCGTGGTGTGCGTTTTCGCCGGAAAACGAGTTTTCGGCCGAAAATGTGTACGTTTGCACTTCCCCGCCACAGGGAAGCTGCTAGCCGGGAATTCGCTGCCTATTTCTACCCGCTGCTCAGAACCATACGCAGGGCAAAAGCGATTCTCGTCTTCCGTGCTTGCTTTTTCTCAGAAAGAGCCGTGGTGTGCGTTTTCGTCGGAAAACGCGTTTTCGGCCGAAAACGTGTACGTTTGCACTTCCCGGCCACAGGGAAGCTGCTAGCCGGGAATTCTCTGCCTGGTTCTACCCGCTGCCCGGAACGCTACACAGGGCAAAAGCGATTCTCGTCCTCCGTGCTTGCTTTTTCTCAGAAAGAGCCGTGGTGTGCGTTTTCGCCGGAAAACGCGTTTTCGGCCGAAAACGTGTACGTTTGCACTTCCCCGCCACAGGGAAGCTGCTAGCCGGGAATTCTCTGCCTGGTTCTACCCGCTGCCCGGAACGCTACGCAGGGCAAAAGCGATTCTCGTCCTCCGTGCTTGCTTTTTCTCAGAAAGAGCCGTGGTGTGCGTTTTCGCCGGTAAACGCGTTTTCGGCCGAAAACGTGTACGTTTGCACTTCCCGGCCACAGGGAAGCTGCTAGCCGGGAATTCTCTGCCTGGTTCTACCCGCTGACCGGAACGCTACGCAGGGCAAAAGCGATTCTCGTCCTCCGTGCTTGCTTTTTCTCAGAAAGAGCCGTGGTGTGCGTTTTCGCTAGAAAACGCTTTTTCGGGCGAAAACGTGTACGTTTGCACTTCCCGGCCACAGGGAAGCTGCTAGCCGGGAATTCTCTGCCTGGTTCTACCCGCTGCCAGGAACGCTACGCAGGGCAAAAGCGATTCTCGTCCTCCGTGCTTGCTTTTTCTCAGAAAGAGCCGTTATGTGCGTTTTCGCCGGAAAACGCGTTTTCGGCCGAAAACGTGTACGTTTGCACTTCCCGGCCACAGGGAAGCTGCTAGCCGGGAATTCTCTGCCTGGTTCTACCCGCTGCCCGGAACGCTACGCAGGGCAAAAGCGATTCTCGTCCTCCGTGCTTGCTTTTTCTCAGAAAGAGCCGTGGTGTGCGTTTTCGCCGGAAAACGCGTTTTCGGCCGAAAACGTGTACGTTTGCACTTCCCGGCCACAGGGAAGCTGCTAGCCGGGAATTCTCTGCCTGGTTCTACCCGCTGCCCGGAACACTACGCAGGGCAAAAGCGGTTCTCGTCCTCCGTGCTTGCTTTTTCTCAGAAAGAGCCGTGGTGTGCGTTTTCGCCAGAAAACGCGTTTTCGGCCGAAAACGTGTACGTTTGCACTTCCCGGCCACAGGGAAGCTGCTAGCCGGGAATTCTCTGCCTGGTTCTACCCGCTGCCCGGAACGCTACGCAGGGCAAAAGCGATTCTCGTCCTCCGTGCTTGCTTTTTCTCAGAAAGAGCCGTGGTGTGCGTTTTCGCCGGAAAACGCGTTTTCGGCCGAAAACGTGTACGTTTGCACTTCCCCGCCACAGGGAAGCTGCTAGACGGGAATTCTCTGCCTGGTTCTACCCGCTGCCCGGAGCGCTACGCAGGGCAAAAGCGATTCTCGTCCTCCGTGCTTGCTTTTTCTCAGAAAGAGCCGTGGTGTGCGTTTTCGCCAGAAAACACGTTTTCGGCCGAAAACGTGTACGTTTGCACTTCCCCGCCACAGGGAAGCTGCTAGCCGGGAATTCTCTGCCTGGTTCTACCCGCTGCCCGGAACGCTACGCAGGGCAAAAGCGATTCTCGTCCTCCGTGCTTGCTTTTTCTCAGAAAGAGCCGTGGTGTGCGTTTTCGCCGGAAAACGCGTTTTCGGCCGAAAACGTGTACGTTTGCACTTCCCGGCCACAGGGAAGCTGCTAGCCGGCAATTCGCTGCCTATTTCTACCCGCTGCTCAGAACGCTACGCAGGGCAAAAGCGATTCTCGTCTTCCGTGCTTGCTTTATCTCAGAAAGAGCCGTGGTGTGCGTTTTCGCCGGAAAACGCGTTTTCGGCCGAAAACGTGTACGTTTGCACTTCCCCGCCACAGGGAAGCTGATAGCAGGGAATTCGCTGCCTGGTTCTACCCGCTGCCCGGAACGCTACGCAGGGCAAAAGCGATTCTCGTCCTCCGTGCTTGCTTTTTCTCAGAAAGAGCCGTGGTGTGCGTTTTCGCCGGAAAATGCGTTTTCGGCCGAAAACGTGTACGTTTGCACTTCCCCGCCACAGGGAAGCTGCTAGCCGGGAATTCTCTGCCTGGTTCTACCCGCTGCCCGGAACGCTACGCAGGGCAAAAGCGATTCTCGTCCTCCGTGCTTGCTTTTTCTCAGAAAGAGCCGTGGTGTGCGTTTTCGCCGGAAAACGCGTTTTCGGCCGAAAACGTGTACGTTTGCACTTCCCGGCCACAGGGAAGCTGCTAGCCGGCAATTCGCTGCCTATTTCTACCCGCTGCTCAGAACGCTACGCAGGGCAAAAGCGATTCTCGTCTTCCGTGCTTGCTTTTTCTCAGAAAGAGCCGTGGTGTGCGTTTTCGTCGGAAAACGCGTTTTCGGCCGAAAACGTGTACGTTTGCACTTCCCCGCCACAGGGAAGCTGCTAGCCGGGAATTCTCTGCCTGGTTCTACCCGCTGCCCGGAACGCTACGCAGGGCAAAAGCGATTCTCGTCCTCCGTGCTTGCTTTTTCTCAGAAAGAGCCGTGGTGTGCGTTTTCGCCGGTAAACGCGTTTTCGGCCGAAAACGTGTACGTTTGCACTTCCCGGCCACAGGGAAGCTGCTAGACGGGAATTCTCTGCCTGGTTCTACCCGCTGCCCGGAACGCTACGCAGGGCAAAAGCGATTCTCGTCCTCCGTGCTTGCTTTTTCTCAGAAAGAGCCGTGGTGTGCGTTTTCGCCGGAAAACGTGTTTTCGGCGAAAACGTATACGTTTGCACTTACCGGCCACAGGGAAGCTGCTAGCCGGGAATTCTCTGCCTGGTTCTACCCGCTGCCCGGAACGCTACGCAGGGCAAAAGCGATTCTCGTCCTCCGTGCTTGCTTTTTCTCAGAAAGAGCCGTGGTGTGCGTTTTCGCGGGAAAACGCGTTTTCGGCCGAAAACGTGTACGTTTGCACTTACCGGCCACAGGGAAGCTGCTAGCCGGGAATTCTCTGCCTGGTTCTACCCGCTGCCCGGAACGCTACGCAGGGCAAAAGCGATTCTCGTCCTCCGTGCTTGCTTTTTCTCAGAAAGAGCCGTGGTGTGCGTTTTCGTCGGAAAACGCGTTTTCGGCCGAAAACGTGTACGTTTGCACTTCCCGGCCACAGGGAAGCTGCTAGCCGGGAATTCTCTGCCTGGTTCTACCCGCTGCCCGGAACGCTACGCAGGGCAAAAGCGATTCTCGTCCTCCGTGCTTGCTTTTTCTCAGAAAGAGCCGTGGTGTGCGTTTTCGCCGGAAAACGCGTTTTCGGCCGAAAACGTGTACGTTTGCACTTCCCCGCCACAGGGAAGCTGCTAGACGGGAATTCTCTGCCTGGTTCTACCCGCTGCCCGGAACGCTACGCAGGGCAAAAGCGATTCTCGTCCTCCGTGCTTGCTTTTTCTCAGAAAGAGCCGTGGTGTGCGTTTTCGCCAGAAAACGCTTTTTCGGCCGAAAACGTGTACGTTTGCACTTCCCCGCCACAGGGAAGCTGCTAGCCGGGAATTCTCTGCCTGGTTCTACCCGCTGCCCGGAACGCTACGCAGGGCAAAACCGATTCTCGTCCTCCGTGCTTGCTTTTTCTCAGAAAGAGCCATGGTGTGCTTTTTCGCCGGAAGACGCGTTTTCGGCCGAAAACGTGTACGTTTGCACTTCCCGGCCACAGGGAAGCTGCTAGCCGGCAATTCGCTGCCTATTTCTACCCGCTGCTCAGAACGCTACGCAGGGCAAAAGCGATTCTCGTCTTCCGTGCTTGCTTTTTCTCAGAAAGAGCCGTGGTGTGCGTTTTCGCCGGAAAACGCGTTTTCGGCCGAAAACGTGTACGTTTACACTTCCCCGCCACAGGGAAGCTGCTAGACGGGAATTCTCTGCCTGGTTCTACCCGCTGCCCGGAACGCTACACAGGGCAAAAGCGATTCTCGTCCTCCGTGCTTGCTTTTTCTCAGAAAGAGCCGTGGTGTGCGTTTTCGCCGGAAAACGCGTTTTCGGCCGAAAACGTGTACGTTTGCACTTCCCCGCCACAGGGAAGCTGCTAGCCGGGAATTCTCTGCCTGGTTCTACCTGCTTCCCGGAACGCTACGCAGGGCAAAAGCGATTCTCGTCCTCCGTGCTTGCTTTATCTCAGAAAGAGCCGTGGTGTGCGTTTTCGCCTCAAAACGCGTTTTCGGCCGAAAACGTGTACGTTTGCACTTCCCCGCCACAGGGAAGCTGATAGCAGGGAATTCGCTGCCTGGTTCACCCGCTGCCCGGAACGCTACGCAGGGCAAAAGCGATTCTCGTCCTCCGTGCTTGCTTTTTCTCAGAAAGAGCCGTGGTGTGCGTTTTCGCCGGAAAATGCGTTTTCGGCCGAAAACGTGTACGTTTGCACTTCCCCGCCACAGGGAAGCTGCTAGCCGGGAATTCTCTGCCTGGTTCTACCCGCTGCCCGGAACACTACGCAGGGCAAAAGCGATTCTCGTCCTCCGTGCTTGCTTTTTCTCAGAAAGAGCCGTGGTGTGCGTTTTCGCCGGAAAACGCGTTTTCGGCCGAAAACGTGTACGTTTGCACTTCCCCGCCACAGGGAAGCTGCTAGCCGGCAATTCGCTGCCTATTTCTACCCGCTGCTCAGAACGCTACGCAGGGCAAAAGCGATTCTCGTCTTCCGTGCTTGCTTTTTCTCAGAAAGAGCCGTGGTGTGCGTTTTCGCCGGAAAACGCGTTTTCGGCCGAAAACGTGTACGTTTGCACTTCCCCGCCACAGGGAAGCTGATAGCAGGGAATTCGCTGCCTGGTTCTACCCGCTGCCCGGAACGCTACACAGGGCAAAAGCGATTCTCGTCCTCCGTGCTTGCTTTTTCTCAGAAAGAGCCGTGGTGTGCGTTTTCGCCGGAAAACGCGTTTACGGCCGAAAACGTGTACGTTTGCACTTCCCCGCCACAGGGAAGCTGCTAGCCGGGAATTCTCTGCCTGGTTCTACCTGCTGCCCGGAACGCTACGCAGGGCAAAAGCGATTCTCGTCCTCCGTGCTTGCTTTATCTCAGAAAGAGCCGTGGTGTGCGTTTTCGCCTCAAAACGCGTTTTCGGCCGAAAACGTGTACGTTTGCACTTCCCCGCCACAGGGAAGCTGATAGCAGGGAATTCGCTGCCTGGTTCACCCGCTGCCCGGAACGCTACGCAGGGCAAAAGCGATTCTCGTCCTCCGTGCTTGCTTTTTCTCAGAAAGAGCCGTGGTGTGCGTTTTCGCCGGAAAATGCGTTTTCGGCCGAAAACGTGTACGTTTGCACTTCCCCGCCACAGGGAAGCTGCTAGCCGGGAATTCTCTGCCTGGTTCTACCCGCTGCCCGGAACACTACGCAGGGCAAAAGCGATTCTCGTCCTCCGTGCTTGCTTTTTCTCAGAAAGAGCCGTGGTGTGCGTTTTCGCCGGAAAACGCGTTTTCGGCCGAAAACGTGTACGTTTGCACTTCCCGGCCACAGGGAAGCTGCTAGCCGGCAATTCGCTGCCTATTTCTACCCGCTGCTCAGAACGCTACGCAGGGCAAAAGCGATTCTCGTCTTCCGTGCTTGCTTTTTCTCAGAAAGAGCCGTGGTGTGCGTTTTCGCCGGAAAACGCGTTTTCGGCCGAAAACGTGTACGTTTGCACTTCCCCGCCACAGGGAAGCTGCTAGACGGGAATTCTCTGCCTGGTTCTACCCGCTGCCCGGAACGCTACACAGGGCAAAAGCGATTCTCGTCCTCCGTGCTTGCTTTTTCTCAGAAAGAGCCGTGGTGTGCGTTTTCGCCGGAAAACGCGTTTTCGGCCGAAAACGTGTACGTTTGCACTTCCCCGCCACAGGGAAGCTGCTAGCCGGGAATTCTCTGCCTGGTTCTACCTGCTGCCCGGAACGCTACGCAGGGCAAAAGCGATTCTCGTCCTCCGTGCTTGCTTTATCTCAGAAAGAGCCGTGGTGTGCGTTTTCGCCTCAAAACGCGTTTTCGGCCGAAAACGTGTACGTTTGCACTTCCCCGCCACAGGGAAGCTGATAGCAGGGAATTCGCTGCCTGGTTCACCCGCTGCCCGGAACGCTACGCAGGGCAAAAGCGATTCTCGTCCTCCGTGCTTGCTTTTTCTCAGAAAGAGCCGTGGTGTGCGTTTTCGCCGGAAAATGCGTTTTCGGCCGAAAACGTGTACGTTTGCACTTCCCCGCCACAGGGAAGCTGCTAGCCGGGAATTCTCTGCCTGGTTCTACCCGCTGCCCGGAACACTACGCAGGGCAAAAGCGATTCTCGTCCTCCGTGCTTGCTTTTTCTCAGAAAGAGCCGTGGTGTGCGTTTTCGCCGGAAAACGCGTTTTCGGCCGAAAACGTGTACGTTTGCACTTCCCGGCCACAGGGAAGCTGCTAGCCGGCAATTCGCTGCCTATTTCTACCCGCTGCTCAGAACGCTACGCAGGGCAAAAGCGATTCTCGTCTTCCGTGCTTGCTTTTTCTCAGAAAGAGCCGTGGTGTGCGTTTTCGCCGGAAAACGCGTTTTCGGCCGAAAACGTGTACGTTTGCACTTCCCCGCCACAGGGAAGCTGATAGCAGGGAATTCGCTGCCTGGTTCTACCCGCTGCCCGGAACGCTACACAGGGCAAAAGCGATTCTCGTCCTCCGTGCTTGCTTTTTCTCAGAAAGAGCCGTGGTGTGCGTTTTCGCCGGAAAACGCGTTTACGGCCGAAAACGTGTACGTTTGCACTTCCCCGCCACAGGGAAGCTGCTAGCCGGGAATTCTCTGCCTGGTTCTACCTGCTGCCCGGAACGCTACGCAGGGCAAAAGCGATTCTCGTCCTCCGTGCTTGCTTTATCTCAGAAAGAGCCGTGGTGTGCTTTTTCGCCTCAAAACGCGTTTTCGGCCGAAAACGTGTACGTTTGCACTTCCCCGCCACAGGGAAGCTGATAGCAGGGAATTCGCTGCCTGGTTCACCCGCTGCCCGGAACGCTACGCAGGGCAAAAGCGATTCTCGTCCTCCGTGCTTGCTTTTTCTCAGAAAGAGCCGTGGTGTGCGTTTTCGCCGGAAAATGCGTTTTCGGCCGAAAACGTGTACGTTTGCACTTCCCCGCCACAGGGAAGCTGCTAGCCGGGAATTCTCTGCCTGGTTCTACCCGCTGCCCGGAACACTACGCAGGGCAAAAGCGATTCTCGTCCTCCGTGCTTGCTTTTTCTCAGAAATAGCCGTGGTGTGCGTTTTCGCCGGAAAACGCGTTTTCGGCCGAAAACGTGTACGTTTGCACTTCCCGGCCACAGGGAAGCTGCTAGCCGGCAATTCGCTGCCTATTTCTACCCGCTGCTCAGAACGCTACGCAGGGCAAAAGCGATTCTCGTCTTCCGTGCTTGCTTTTTCTCAGAAAGAGCCGTGGTGTGCGTTTTCGCCGGAAAACGCGTTTTCGGCCGAAAACGTGTACGTTTGCACTTCCCCGCCACAGGGAAGCTGCTAGACGGGAATTCTCTGCCTGGTTCTACCCGCTGCCCGGAACGCTACACAGGGCAAAAGCGATTCTCGTCCTCCGTGCTTGCTTTTTCTCAGAAAGAGCCGTGGTGTGCGTTTTCGCCGGAAAACGCGTTTTCGGCCGAAAACGTGTACGTTTGCACTTCCCCGCCACAGGGAAGCTGCTAGCCGGCAATTCGCTGCCTATTTCTACCCGCTGCTCAGAACGCTACGCAGGGCAAAAGCGATTCTCGTCTTCCGTGCTTGCTTTTTCTCAGAAAGAGCCGTGGTGTGCGTTTTCGCCGGAAAACGCGTTTTCGGCCGAAAACGTGTACGTTTGCACTTCCCCGCCACAGGGAAGCTGCTAGACGGGAATTCTCTGCCTGGTTCTACCCGCTGCCCGGAACGCTACACAGGGCAAAAGCGATTCTCGTCCTCCGTGCTTGCTTTTTCTCAGAAAGAGCCGTGGTGTGCGTTTTCGCCGGAAAACGCGTTTTCGGCCGAAAACGTGTACGTTTGCACTTCCCCGCCACAGGGAAGCTGCTAGCCGGGAATTCTCTGCCTGGTTCTACCTGCTGCCCGGAACGCTACGCAGGGCAAAAGCGATTCTCGTCCTCCGTGCTTGCTTTATCTCAGAAAGAGCCGTGGTGTGCGTTTTCGCCTCAAAACGCGTTTTCGGCCGAAAACGTGTACGTTTGCACTTCCCCGCCACAGGGAAGCTGATAGCAGGGAATTCGCTGCCTGGTTCACCCGCTGCCCGGAACGCTACGCAGGGCAAAAGCGATTCTCGTCCTCCGTGCTTGCTTTTTCTCAGAAAGAGCCGTGGTGTGCGTTTTCGCCGGAAAATGCGTTTTCGGCCGAAAACGTGTACGTTTGCACTTCCCCGCCACAGGGAAGCTGCTAGCCGGGAATTCTCTGCCTGGTTCTACCCGCTGCCCGGAACACTACGCAGGGCAAAAGCGATTCTCGTCCTCCGTGCTTGCTTTTTCTCAGAAAGAGCCGTGGTGTGCGTTTTCGCCGGAAAACGCGTTTTCGGCCGAAAACGTGTACGTTTGCACTTCCCGGCCACAGGGAAGCTGCTAGCCGGCAATTCGCTGCCTATTTCTACCCGCTGCTCAGAACGCTACGCAGGGCAAAAGCGATTCTCGTCTTCCGTGCTTGCTTTTTCTCAGAAAGAGCCGTGGTGTGCGTTTTCGCCGGAAAACGCGTTTTCGGCCGAAAACGTGTACGTTTGCACTTCCCCGCCACAGGGAAGCTGATAGCAGGGAATTCGCTGCCTGGTTCTACCCGCTGCCCGGAACGCTACACAGGGCAAAAGCGATTCTCGTCCTCCGTGCTTGCTTTTTCTCAGAAAGAGCCGTGGTGTGCGTTTTCGCCGGAAAACGCGTTTACGGCCGAAAACGTGTACGTTTGCACTTCCCCGCCACAGGGAAGCTGCTAGCCGGGAATTCTCTGCCTGGTTCTACCTGCTGCCCGGAACGCTACGCAGGGCAAAAGCGATTCTCGTCCTCCGTGCTTGCTTTATCTCAGAAAGAGCCGTGGTGTGCTTTTTCGCCTCAAAACGCGTTTTCGGCCGAAAACGTGTACGTTTGCACTTCCCCGCCACAGGGAAGCTGATAGCAGGGAATTCGCTGCCTGGTTCACCCGCTGCCCGGAACGCTACGCAGGGCAAAAGCGATTCTCGTCCTCCGTGCTTGCTTTTTCTCAGAAAGAGCCGTGGTGTGCGTTTTCGCCGGAAAATGCGTTTTCGGCCGAAAACGTGTACGTTTGCACTTCCCCGCCACAGGGAAGCTGCTAGCCGGGAATTCTCTGCCTGGTTCTACCCGCTGCCCGGAACACTACGCAGGGCAAAAGCGATTCTCGTCCTCCGTGCTTGCTTTTTCTCAGAAAGAGCCGTGGTGTGCGTTTTCGCCGGAAAACGCGTTTTCGGCCGAAAACGTGTACGTTTGCACTTCCCGGCCACAGGGAAGCTGCTAGCCGGCAATTCGCTGCCTATTTCTACCCGCTGCTCAGAACGCTACGCAGGGCAAAAGCGATTCTCGTCTTCCGTGCTTGCTTTTTCTCAGAAAGAGCCGTGGTGTGCGTTTTCGCCGGAAAACGCGTTTTCGGCCGAAAACGTGTACGTTTGCACTTCCCCGCCACAGGGAAGCTGCTAGACGGGAATTCTCTGCCTGGTTCTACCCGCTGCCCGGAACGCTACACAGGGCAAAAGCGATTCTCGTCCTCCGTGCTTGCTTTTTCTCAGAAAGAGCCGTGGTGTGCGTTTTCGCCGGAAAACGCGTTTTCGGCCGAAAACGTGTACGTTTGCACTTCCCCGCCACAGGGAAGCTGCTAGCCGGGAATTCTCTGCCTGGTTCTACCTGCTGCCCGGAACGCTACGCAGGGCAAAAGCGATTCTCGTCCTCCGTGCTTGCTTTATCTCAGAAAGAGCCGTGGTGTGCGTTTTCGCCTCAAAACGCGTTTTCGGCCGAAAACGTGTACGTTTGCACTTCCCCGCCACAGGGAAGCTGATAGCAGGGAATTCGCTGCCTGGTTCACCCGCTGCCCGGAACGCTACGCAGGGCAAAAGCGATTCTCGTCCTCCGTGCTTGCTTTTTCTCAGAAAGAGCCGTGGTGTGCGTTTTCGCCGGAAAACGCGTTTTCGGCCGAAAACGTGTACGTTTGCACTTCCCCGCCACAGGGAAGCTGCTAGCCGGGAATTCTCTGCCTGGTTCTACCCGCTGCCCGGAACGCTACGCAGGGCAAAAGCGATTCTCGTCCTCCGTGCTTGCTTTATCTCAGAAAGAGCCGTGGTGTGCGTTTTCGCCGCAAAACGCGTTTTCGGCCGAAAACGTGTACGTTTGCACTTCCCCGCCACAGGGAAGCTGCTAGCCGGGAATTCTCTGCCTGGTTCTACCCGCTGCCCGGAACACTACGCAGGGCAAAAGCGACTCTCGTCCTCCTTGCTTGCTTTTTCTCAGAAAGAGCCGTGGTGTGCGTTTTCGCCAGAAAACGCGTTTTCGGCCGAAAACGTGTACGTTTGCACTTCCCGGCCACAGGGAAGCTGCTAGCCGGGAATTCTCTGCCTGGTTCTACCCGCTGCCCGGAACGCTACGCAGGGCAAAAGCGATTCTCGTCCTCCGTGCTTGCTTTTTCTCAGAAAGAGCCGTGGTGTGCGTTTTCGCCGGAAAACGCGTTTTCGGCCGAAAGCGTGTACGTTTGCACTTCCCGGCCACAGGGAAGCTGCTAGCCGGGAATTCTCTGCCTGGTTCTACCCGCTGCCCGGAACGCTACGCAGGGCAAAAGCGATTCTCGTCCTCCGTGCTTGCTTTTTCTCAGAAAGAGCCGTGGTGTGCGTTTTCGCGGGAAAACGCGTTTTCGTCCGAAAACGTGTACGTTTGCACTTCCCGGCCACAGGGAAGCTGCTAGCCGGGAATTCTCTGCCTGGTTCTACCCGCTGCCCGGAACGCTACGCAGGGCAAAAGCGATTCTCGTCCTCCGTGCTTGCTTTTTCTCAGAAAGAGCCGTGGTGTGCGTTTTCGCGGGAAAACGCGTTTTCGGCCGAAAACGTGTACGTTTGCACTTCCCGGCCACAGGGAAGCTGCTAGACGGGAATTCTCTGCCTGGTTCTACCCGCTGCCCGGAACGCTACGCAGGGCAAAAGCGATTCTCGTCCTCCGTGCTTGCTTTTTCTCAGAAAGAGCCGTGGTGTGCATTTTCGCCAGAAAACGCGTTTTCGGCCGAAAAAGTGTACGTTTGCACTTCCCCGCCACAGGGAAGCTGCTAGCCGGGAATTCTCTGCCTGGTTCTACCCGCTGCCCGGAACGCTACGCAGGGCAAAAGCGATTCTCGTCCTCCGTGCTTGCTTTTTCTCAGAAAGAGCCGTGGTGTGCGTTTTCGCCGGTAAACGCGTTTTCGGCCGAAAACGTGTACGTTTGCACTTCCCGGCCACAGGGAAGCTGCTAGACGGGAATTCTCTGCCTGGTTCTACCCGCTGCCCGGAACGCTACGCAGGGCAAAAGCGATTCTCGTCCTCCGTGCTTGCTTTTTCTCAGAAAGAGCCGTGGTGTGCGTTTTCGCCGGAAAACGTGTTTTCGGCGAAAACGTATACGTTTGCACTTCCCGGCCACAGGGAAGCTGCTAGCCGGGAATTCTCTGCCTGGTTCTACCCGCTGCCCGGAACGCTACGCAGGGCAAAAGCGATTCTCGTCCTCCGTGCTTGCTTTTTCTCAGAAAGAGCCGTGGTGTGCGTTTTCGCGGGAAAACGCGTTTTCGGCCGAAAACGTGTACGTTTGCACTTCCCGGCCACAGGGAAGCTGCTAGCCGGGAATTCTCTGCCTGGTTCTACCCGCTGCCCGGAACGCTACGCAGGGCAAAAGCGATTCTACTCCTCCGTGCTTGCTTTTTCTCAGAAAGAGCCGTGGTGTGCGTTTTCGCCGGAAAACGCGTTTTCGGCCGAAAACGTGTACGTTTGCACTTCCCGGCCACAGGGAAGCTGCTAGCCGGGAATTCTCTGCCTGTTTCTACCCGCTGCCCGGAACGCTACGCAGGGCAAAAGCGATTCTCGTCCTCCGTGCTTGCTTTTTCTCAGAAAGAGCCGTGGTGTGCGTTTTCGCCGGAAAACGCGTTTTCGGCCGAAAACGTGTACGTTTGCACTTCCCGGCCACAGGGAAGCTGCTAGCCGGGAATTCTCTGCCTGGTTCTACCCGCTGCCCGGAACACTACGCAGGGCAAAAGCGACTCTCGTCCTCCGTGCTTGCTTTTTCTCAGAAAGAGCCGTGGTGTGCGTTTTCGCCAGAAAACGCGTTTTCGGCTGAAAACGTGTACGTTTGCACTTCCCGGCCACAGGGAAGCTGCTAGCCGGGAATTCTCTGCCTGGTTCTACCCGCTGCCCGGAACGCTACGCAGGGCAAAAGCGATTCTCGTCCTCCGTGCTTGCTTTTTCTCAGAAAGAGCCGTGGTGTGCGTTTTCGCCGGAAAACGCGTTTTCGGCCGAAAGCGTGTACGTTTGCACTTCCCGGCCACAGGGAAGCTGCTAGCCGGGAATTCTCTGCCTGGTTCTACCCGCTGCCCGGAACGCTACGCAGGGCAAAAGCGATTCTCGTCCTCCGTGCTTGCTTTTTCTCAGAAAGAGCCGTGGTGTGCGTTTTCGCGGGAAAACGCGTTTTCGGCCGAAAACGTGTACGTTTGCACTTCCCGGCCACAGGGAAGCTGCTAGCCGGGAATTCTCTGCCTGGTTCTACCCGCTGCCCGGAACGCTACGCAGGGCAAAAGCGGTTCTCGTCCTCCGTGCTTGCTTTTTCTCAGAAAGAGCCGTGGTGTGCGTTTTCGCCGCAAAACGTGTTTTCGGCGAAAACGTATACGTTTGCACTTCCCGGCCACAGGGAAGCTGCTAGCCGGGAATTCTCTGCCTGGTTCTACCCGCTGCCCGGAACGCTTCGCAGGGCAAAAGCGATTCTCGTCCTCCGTGCTTGCTTTTTCTCAGAAAGAGCCGTGGTGTGCGTTTTCGCGGGAAAACGCGTTTTCGGCCGAAAACGTGTACGTTTGCACTTCCCGGCCACAGGGAAGCTGCTAGCCGGGAATTCTCTGCCTGGTTCTACCCGCTGCCCGGAACGCTACGCAGGGCAAAAGCGATTCTCGTCCTCCGTGCTTGCTTTTTCTCAGAAAGAGCCGTGGTGTGCGTTTTCGCGAGAAAACGCGTTTTCGGCCGAAAACGTGTACGTTTGCACTTCCCCGCCACAGGGAAGCTGCTAGCCGGGAATTCTCTGCCTGGTTCTACCCGCTGCCCGGAACGCTACGCAGGGCAAAAGCGATTCTCGTCCTCCGTGCTTGCTTTTTCTCAGAAAGAGCCGTGGTGTGCGTTTTCGCCAGAAAACGCGTTTTCGGCCGAAAACGTGTACGTTTGCACTTCCCGGCCTCAGGGAAGCTGCTAGCCGGCAATTCGCTGCCTATTTCTACCCGCTGCTCAGAACGCTACGCAGGGCAAAAGCGATTCTCGTCCTCCGTGCTTGCTTTTTCTCAGAAAGAGCCATGGTGTGCTTTTTCGCCGGAAAATGCGTTTTCGGCCGAAAACGTGTACGTTTGCACTTCCCCGCCACAGGGAAGCTGCTAGCCGGGAATTCTCTGCCTGGTTCTACCCGCTGCCCGGAACACTACGCAGGGCAAAAGCGATTCTCGTCCTCCGTGCTTGCTTTTTCTCAGAAAGAGCCGTGGTGTGCGTTTTCGCGGGAAAACGCGTTTTCGGCCGAAAACGTGTACGTTTGCACTTCCCGGCCACAGGGAAGCTGCTAGCCGGGAATTCTCTGCCTGGTTCTACCCGCTGCCCGGAACGCTACGCAGGGCAAAAGCGATTCTCGTCCTCCGTGCTTGCTTTTTCTCAGAAAGAGCCGTGGTGTGCGTTTTCGCCGGAAAACGCGTTTTCGGACGAAAACGTGTACGTTTGCACTTCCCGGCCACAGGGAAGCTGCTAGACGGGAATTCTCTGCCTGGTTCTACCCGCTGCCCGGAACGCTACGCAGGGCAAAAGCGATTCTCGTCCTCCGTGCTTGCTTTTTCTCAGAAAGAGCCGTGGTGTGCGTTTTCGCCGGAAAACGCTTTTTCGGACGAAAACGTGTACGTTTGCACTTCCCGGCCACAGGGAAGCTGCTAGCCGGGAATTCTCTGCCTGGTTCTACCCGCTGCCCGGAACGCTACGCAGGGCAAAAGCGATTCTCGTCCTCCGTGCTTGCTTTTTCTCAGAAAGAGCCGTGGTGTGCGTTTTCGCCGGTAAACGCGTTTTCGGCCGAAAACGTGTACGTTTGCACTTCCCGGCCACAGGGAAGCTGCTAGACGGGAATTCTCTGCCTGGTTCTACCCGCTGCCCGGAACGCTACGCAGGGCAAAAGCGATTCTCGTCCTCCGTGCTTGCTTTTTCTCAGAAAGAGCCGTGGTGTGCGTTTTCGCCGGAAAACGTGTTTTCGGCGAAAACGTGTACGTTTGCACTTCCCCGCCACAGGGAAGCTGCTAGCCGGGAATTCTCTGCCTGGTTCTACCCGCTGCCCGGAACGCTACGCAGGGCAAAAGCGATTCTCGTCCTCCGTGCTTGCTTTTTCTCAGAAAGAGCCATGGTGTGCTTTTTCGCCGGAAGACGCGTTTTCGGCCGAAAACGTGTACGTTTGCACTTCCCGGCCACAGGGAAGCTGCTAGCCGGCAATTCGCTGCCTATTTCTACCCGCTGCTCAGAACGCTACGCAGGGCAAAAGCGATTCTCGTCTTCCGTGCTTGCTTTTTCTCAGAAAGAGCCGTGGTGTGCGTTTTCGTCGGAAAACGCGTTTTCGGCCGAAAACGTGTACGTTTGCACTTCCCGGCCACAGGGAAGCTGCTAGACGGGAATTCTCTGCCTGGTTCTACCCGCTGCCCGGAACGCTACGCAGGGCAAAAGCGATTCTCGTCCTCCGTGCTTGCTTTTTCTCAGAAAGAGCCGTGGTGTGCGTTTTCGCCGCAAAACGCGTTTTCGGCCGAAAACGTGTACGTTTGCACTTCCCCGCCACAGGGAAGCTGCTAGCCGGGAATTCTCTGCCTGGTTCTACCCGCTGCCCGGAACACTACGCAGGGCAAAAGCGACTCTCGTCCTCCGTGCTTGCTTTTTCTCAGAAAGAGCCGTGGTGTGCGTTTTCGCCAGAAAACGCGTTTTCGGCCGAAAACGTGTACGTTTGCACTTCCCGGCCACAGGGAAGCTGCTAGCCGGGAATTCTCTGCCTGGTTCTACCCGCTGCCCGGAACGCTACGCAGGGCAAAAGCGATTCTCGTCCTCCGTGCTTGCTTTTTCTCAGAAAGAGCCGTGGTGTGCGTTTTCGCCGGAAAACGCGTTTTCGGCCGAAAGCGTGTACGTTTGCACTTCCCGGCCACAGGGAAGCTGCTAGCCGGGAATTCTCTGCCTGGTTCTACCCGCTGCCCGGAACGCTACGCAGGGCAAAAGCGATTCTCGTGCTCCGTGCTTGCTTTTTCTCAGAAAGAGCCGTGGTGTGCGTTTTCGCGGGAAAACGCGTTTTCGGCCGAAAACGTGTACGTTTGCACTTCCCGGCCACAGGGAAGCTGCTAGCCGGGAATTCTCTGGCTGGTTCTACCCGCTGCCCGGAACGCTACGCAGGGCAAAAGCGATTCTCGTCCTCCGTGCTTGCTTTTTCTCAGAAAGAGCCATGGTGTGCGTTTTCGCCAGAAAACGCGTTTTCGGCCGAAAACGTGTACGTTTGCACTTCCCGGCCTCAGGGAAGCTGCTAGCCGGCAATTCGCTGCCTATTTCTACCCGCTGCTCAGAACGCTACGCAGGGCAAAAGCGATTCTCGTCCTCCGTGCTTGCTTTTTCTCAGAAAGAGCCATGGTGTGCTTTTTCGCCGGAAAATGCGTTTTCGGCCGAAAACGTGTACGTTTGCACTTCCCCGCCACAGGGAAGCTGCTAGCCGGGAATTCTCTGCCTGGTTCTACCCGCTGCCCGGAACACTACGCAGGGCAAAAGCGATTCTCGTCCTCCGTGCTTGCTTTTTCTCAGAAAGAGCCGTGGTGTGCGTTTTCGCCGGTAAACGCGTTTTCGGCCGAAAACGTGTACGTTTGCACTTCCCGGCCACAGGGAAGCTGCTAGCCGGGAATTCTCTGCCTGGTTCTACCCGCTGCCCGGAACGCTACGCAGGGCAAAAGCGATTCTCGTCCTCCGTGCTTGCTTTTTCTCAGAAAGAGCCGTGGTGTGCGTTTTCGCCGGAAAACGCGTTTTCGGACGAAAACGTGTACGTTTGCACTTCCCGGCCACAGGGAAGCTGCTAGACGGGAATTCTCTGCCTGGTTCTACCCGCTGCCCGGAACGCTACGCAGGGCAAAAGCGATTCTCGTCCTCCGTGCTTGCTTTTTCTCAGAAAGAGCCGTGGTGTGCGTTTTCGCCGGAAAACGCGTTTTCGGCCGAAAACGTGTACGTTTGCACTTCCCCGCCACAGGGAAGCTGCTAGCCGAGAATTCTCTGCCTGGTTCTACCCGCTGCCCGGAACGCTACGCAGGGCAAAAGCGATTCTCGTCCTCCGTGCTTGCTTTTTCTCAGAAAGAGCCGTGGTGTGCGTTTTCGCCGGTAAACGCGACTTCGGCCGAAAACGTGTACGTTTGCACTTCCCGGCCACAGGGAAGCTGCTAGCCGGGAATTCTCTGCCTGGTTCTACCCGCTGCCCGGAACACTACGCAGGGCAAAAGCGACTCTCGTCCTCCGTGCTTGCTTTTTCTCAGAAAGAGCCGTGGTGTGCGTTTTCGCCAGAAAACGCGTTTTCGGCCGAAAACGTGTACGTTTGCACTTCCCGGCCACAGGGAAGCTGCTAGCCGGGAATTCTCTGCCTGGTTCTACCCGCTGCCCGGAACGCTACGCAGGGCAAAAGCGATTCTCGTCCTCCGTGCTTGCTTTTTCTCAGAAAGAGCCGTGGTGTGCGTTTTCGCCGGAAAACGCGTTTTCGGCCGAAAGCGTGTACGTTTGCACTTCCCGGCCACAGGGAAGCTGCTAGCCGGGAATTCTCTGCCTGGTTCTACCCGCTGCCCGGAACGCTACGCAGGGCAAAAGCGATTCTCGTCCTCCGTGCTTGCTTTTTCTCAGAAAGAGCCGTGGTGTGCGTTTTCGCGGGAAAACGCGTTTTCGGCCGAAAACGTGTACGTTTGCACTTCCCGGCCACAGGGAAGCTGCTAGCCGGGAATTCTCTGCCTGGTTCTACCCGCTGCCCGGAACGCTACGCAGGGCAAAAGCGGTTCTCGTCCTCCGTGCTTGCTTTTTCTCAGAAAGAGCCGTGGTGTGCGTTTTCGCCAGAAAACGCGTTTTCGGCCGAAAACGTGTACGTTTGCACTTCCCGGCCTCAGGGATGCTGCTAGCCGGCAATTCGCTGCCTATTTCTACCCGCTGCTCAGAACGCTACGCAGGGCAAAAGCGATTCTCGTCCTCCGTGCTTGCTTTTTCTCAGAAAGAGCCATGGTGTGCTTTTTCGCCGGAAAATGCGTTTTCGGCCGAAAACGTGTACGTTTGCACTTCCCCGCCACAGGGAAGCTGCTAGCCGGGAATTCTCTGCCTGGTTCTACCCGCTGCCCGGAACACTACGCAGGGCAAAAGCGATTCTCGTCCTCCGTGCTTGCTTTTTCTCAGAAAGAGCCGTGGTGTGCGTTTTCGCGGGAAAACGCGTTTTCGGCCGAAAACGTGTACGTTTGCACTTCCCGGCCACAGGGAAGCTGCTAGCCGGGAATTCTCTGCCTGGTTCTACCCGCTGCCCGGAACGCTACGCAGGGCAAAAGCGATTCTCGTCCTCCGTGCTTGCTTTTTCTCAGAAAGAGCCGTGGTGTGCGTTTTCGCCGGAAAACGCGTTTTCGGACGAAAACGTGTACGTTTGCACTTCCCGGCCACAGGGAAGCTGCTAGCCGGGAATTCTCTGCCTGGTTCTACCCGCTGCCCGGAACGCTACGCAGGGCAAAAGCGATTCTCGTCCTCCGTGCTTGCTTTTTCTCAGAAAGAGCCGTGGTGTGCGTTTTCGCCGGAAAACGCGTTTTCGGACGAAAACGTGTACGTTTGCACTTCCCGGCCACAGGGAAGCTGCTAGCCGGGAATTCTCTGCCTGGTTCTACCCGCTGCCCGGAACGTTACGCAGGGCAAAAGCGATTCTCGTCCTCCGTGCTTGCTTTTTCTCAGAAAGAGCCGTGGTGTGCGTTTTCGCCGGTAAACGCGTTTTCGGCCGAAAACGTGTACGTTTGCACTTCCCGGCCACAGGGAAGCTGCTAGACGGGAATTCTCTGCCTGGTTCTACCCGCTGCCCGGAACGCTACGCAGGGCAAAAGCGATTCTCGTCCTCCGTGCTTGCTTTTTCTCAGAAAGAGCCGTGGTGTGCGTTTTCGCCGGAAAACGTGTTTTCGGCGAAAACGTGTACGTTTGCACTTCCCCGCCACAGGGAAGCTGCTAGCCGGGAATTCTCTGCCTGGTTCTACCCGCTGCCCGGAACGCTACGCAGGGCAAAACCGATTCTCGTCCTCCGTGCTTGCTTTTTCTCAGAAAGAGCCATGGTGTGCTTTTTCGCCGGAAGACGCGTTTTCGGCCGAAAACGTGTACGTTTGCACTTCCCGGCCACAGGGAAGCTGCTAGCCGGCAATTCGCTGCCTATTTCTACCCGCTGCTCAGAACGCTACGCAGGGCAAAAGCGATTCTCGTCCTCCGTGCTTGCTTTTTCTCAGAAAGAGCCGTGGTTGCGTTTTCGTCGGAAAACGCGTTTTCGGCCGAAAACGTGTACGTTTGCACTTCCCGGCCACAGGGAAGCTGCTAGACGGGAATTCTCTGCCTGGTTCTACCCGCTGCCCGGAACGCTACACAGGGCAAAAGCGATTCTCGTCCTCCGTGCTTGCTTTTTCTCAGAAAGAGCCGTGGTGTGCGTTTTCGCCGGAAAACGCGTTTTCGGCCGAAAACGTGTACGTTTGCACTTCCCCGCCACAGGGAAGCTGCTAGCCGGGAATTCTCTGCCTGGTTCTACCCGCTGCCCGGAACGCTACGCAGGGCAAAAGCGATTCTCGTCCTCCGTGCTTGCTTTATCTCAGAAAGAGCCGTGGTGTGCGTTTTCGCCGGAAAACGCGTTTTCGGCCGAAAACGTGTACGTTTGCACTTCCCCGCCACAGGGAAGCTGCTAGACGGGAATTCTCTGCCTGGTTCTACCCGCTGCCCGGAACACTACGCAGGGCAAAAGCGACTCTCGTCCTCCGTGCTTGCTTTTTCTCAGAAAGAGCCGTGGTGTGCGTTTTCGCCAGAAAACGCGTTTTCGGCCGAAAACGTGTACGTTTGCACTTCCCGGCCACAGGGAAGCTGCTAGCCGGGAATTCTCTGCCTGGTTCTACCCGCTGCCCGGAACGCTACGCAGGGCAAAAGCGATTCTCGTCCTCCGTGCTTGCTTTTTCTCAGAAAGAGCCGTGGTGTGCGTTTTCGCCGGAAAACGCGTTTTCGGCCGAAAGCGTGTACGTTTGCACTTCCCGGCCACAGGGAAGCTGCTAGCCGGGAATTCTCTGCCTGGTTCTACCCGCTGCCCGGAACGCTACGCAGGGCAAAAGCGATTCTCGTCCTCCGTGCTTGCTTTTTCTCAGAAAGAGCCGTGGTGTGCGTTTTCGCGGGAAAACGCGTTTTCGGCCGAAAACGTGTACGTTTGCACTTCCCGGCCACAGGGAAGCTGCTAGCCGGGAATTCTCTGCCTGGTTCTACCCGCTGCCCGGAACGCTACGCAGGGCAAAAGCGATTCTCGTCCTCCGTGCTTGCTTTTTCTCAGAAAGAGCCATGGTGTGCGTTTTCGCCAGAAAACGCGTTTTCGGCCGAAAACGTGTACGTTTGCACTTCCCGGCCACAGGGAAGCTGCTAGCCGGCAATTCGCTGCCTATTTCTACCCGCTGCTCAGAACGCTACGCAGGGCAAAAGCGATTCTCGTCCTCCGTGCTTGCTTTTTCTCAGAAAGAGCCATGGTGTGCTTTTTCGCCGGAAAGGCGTTTTCGGCCGAAAACGTGTACGTTTGCACTTCCCCGCCACAGGGAAGCTGCTAGCCGGGAATTCTCTGCCTGGTTCTACCCGCTGCCCGGAACACTACGCAGGGCAAAAGCGATTCTCGTATTCCGTGCTTGCTTTGTCTCAGAAAGAGCCGTGGTGTGCGTTTTCGCGGGAAAACGCGTTTTCGGCCGAAAACGTGTACGTTTGCACTTCCCGGCCACAGGGAAGCTGCTAGCCGGGAATTCTCTGCCTGGTTCTACCCGCTGCCCGGAACGCTACGCAGGGCAAAAGCGATTCTCGTCCTCCGTGCTTGCTTTTTCTCAGAAAGAGCCGTGGTGTGCGTTTTCGCCGGAAAACGCGTTTTCGGCCGAAAACGTGTACGTTTGCACTTCCCCGCCACAGGGAAGCTGCTAGCCGAGAATTCTCTGCCTGGTTCTACCCGCTGCCCGGAACGCTACGCAGGGCAAAAGCGATTCTCGTCCTCCGTGCTTGCTTTTTCTCAGAAAGAGCCGTGGTGTGCGTTTTCGCCGGAAAACGCGTTTTCGGCCGAAAACGTGTACGTTTGCACTTCCCCGCCAAAGGGAAGCTGCTAGCCGAGAATTCTCTGCCTGGTTCTACCCGCTGCCCGGAACGCTACGCAGGGCAAAAGCGATTCTCGTCCTCCGTGCTTGCTTTTTCTCAGAAAGAGCCGTGGTGTGCGTTTTCGCCGGTAAACGCGTTTTCGGCCGAAAACGTGTACGTTTGCACTTCCCGGCCACAGGGAAGCTGCTAGACGGGAATTCTCTGCCTGGTTCTACCCGCTGCCCGGAACGCTACGCAGGGCAAAAGCGATTCTCGTCCTCCGTGCTTGCTTTTTCTCAGAAAGAGCCGTGGTGTGCGTTTTCGCCGGAAAACGTGTTTTCGGCGAAAACGTATACGTTTGCACTTACCGGCCACAGGGAAGCTGCTAGCCGGGAATTCTCTGCCTGGTTCTACCCGCTGCCCGGAACGCTACGCAGGGCAAAAGCGATTCTCGTCCTCCGTGCTTGCTTTTTCTCAGAAAGAGCCGTGGTGTGCGTTTTCGCCGGAAAACGCGTTTTCGGCCGAAAACGTGTACGTTTGCACTTCCCGGCCACAGGGAAGCTGCTAGCCGGGAATTCTCTGCCTGGTTCTACCCGCTGCCCGGAACGCTACGCAGGGCAAAAGCGATTCTCGTCCTCCGTGCTTGCTTTTTCTCAGAAAGAGCCGTGGTGTGCGTTTTCGCCGGAAAACGCGTTTTCGGCCGAAAACGTGTACGTTTGCACTTCCCCGCCACAGGGAAGCTGCTAGCCGGGAATTCTCTGCCTGGTTCTACCCGCTGCCCGGAACGCTACGCAGGGCAAAAGCGATTCTCGTCCTCCGTGCTTGCTTTTTCTCAGAAAGAGCCGTGGTGTGCGTTTTCGCCGGAAAACGCGTTTTCGGCCGAAAACGTGTACGTTTGCACTTCCCCGCCACAGGGAAGCTGCTAGACGGGAATTCTCTGCCTGGTTCTACCCGCTGCCCGGAGCGCTACGCAGGGCAAAAGCGATTCTCGTCCTCCGTGCTTGCTTTTTCTCAGAAAGAGCCGTGGTGTGCGTTTTCGCCAGAAAACGCATTTTCGGCCGAAAACGTGTACGTTTGCACTTCCCCGCCACAGGGAAGCTGCTAGCCGGGAATTCTCTGCCTGGTTCTACCCGCTGCCCGGAACGCTACGCAGGGCAAAACCGATTCTCGTCCTCCGTGCTTGCTTTTTCTCAGAAAGAGCCATGGTGTGCTTTTTCGCAGGAAGACGCGTTTTCGGCCGAAAACGTGTACGTTTGCACTTCCCGGCCACAGGGAAGCTGCTAGCCGGCAATTCGCTGCCTATTTCTACCCGCTGCTCAGAACGCTACGCAGGGCAAAAGCGATTCTCGTCTTCCGTGCTTGCTTTTTCTCAGAAAGAGCCGTGGTGTGCGTTTTCGTCGGAAAACGCGTTTTCGGCCGAAAACGTGTACGTTTGCACTTCCCGGCCACAGGGAAGCTGCTAGACGGGAATTCTCTGCCTGGTTCTACCCGCTGCCCGGAACGCTACGCAGGGCAAAAGCGATTCTCGTCCTCCGTGCTTGCTTTTTCTCAGAAAGAGCCGTGGTGTGCGTTTTCGCCGCAAAACGCGTTTTCGGCCGAAAACGTGTACGTTTGCACTTCCCCGCCACAGGGAAGCTGCTAGCCGGGAATTCTCTGCCTGGTTCTACCCGCTGCCCGGAACGCTACGCAGGGCAAAAGCGATTCTCGTCCTCCGTGCTTGCTTTTTCTCAGAAAGAGCCGTGGTGTGCGTTTTCGCCAGAAAACGCGTTTTCGGCCGAAAACGTGTACGTTTGCACTTCCCGGCCTCAGGGAAGCTGCTAGCCGGCAATTCGCTGCCTATTTCTACCCGCTGCTCAGAACGCTACGCAGGGCAAAAGCGATTCTCGTCCTCCGTGCTTGCTTTTTCTCAGAAAGAGCCATGGTGTGCTTTTTCGCCGGAAAATGCGTTTTCGGCCGAAAACGTGTACGTTTGCACTTCCCGGCCACAGGGAAGCTGCTAGCCGGGAATTCTCTGCCTGGTTCTACCCGCTGCCCGGAACGCTACGCAGGGCAGAAGCGATTCTCGTCCTCCGTGCTTGCTTTTTCTCAGAAAGAGCCGTGGTGTGCGTTTTCGCGGGAAAACGCGTTTTCGGCCGAAAACGTGTACGTTTGCACTTCCCAACCACAGGGAAGCTGCTAGACGGGAATTCTCTGCCTGGTTCTACCCGCTGCCCGGAACGCTACGCAGGGCAAAAGCGATTCTCGTCCTCCGTGCTTGCTTTTTCTCAGAAAGAGCCGTGGTGTGCGTTTTCGCCGGAAAACGCGTTTTCGGCCGAAAACGTGTACGTTTGCACTTCCCGGCCACAGGGAAGCTGCTAGCCGGGAATTCTCTGCCTGGTTCTACCCGCTGCCCGGAACGCTACGCAGGGCAAAAGCGATTCTCGTCCTCCGTGCTTGCTTTTTCTCAGAAAGAGCCGTGGTGTGCGTTTTCGCCAGAAAACGCGTTTTCGGCCGAAAACGTGTACGTTTGCACTTCCCCGCCACAGGGAAGCTGCTAGCCGGGAATTCTCTGCCTGGTTCTACCCGCTGCCCGGAACGCTACGCAGGGCAAAAGCGATTCTCGTCCTCCGTGCTTGCTTTTTCTCAGAAAGAGCCGTGGTGTGCGTTTTCGCCGGAAAACGCGTTTTCGGCCGAAAACGTGTACGTTTGCACTTCCCCGCCACAGGGAAGCTGCTAGCCGGGAATTCTCTGCCTGGTTCTACCCGCTGCCCGGAACGCTACGCAGGGCAAAAGCGATTCTCGTCCTCCGTGCTTGCTTTTTCTCAGAAAGAGCCGTGGTGTGCGTTTTCGCGGGAAAACGCGTTTTCGGCCGAAAACGTGTACGTTTGCACTTCCCGGCCACAGGGAAGCTGCTAGCCGGGAATTCTCTGCCTGGTTCTACCCGCTGCCCGGAACGCTACGCAGGGCAAAAGCGATTCTCGTCCTCCGTGCTTGCTTTTTCTCAGAAAGAGCCGTGGTGTGCGTTTTCGCCGGAAAACGCGTTTTCGGCCGAAAACGTGTACGTTTGCACTTCCCGGCCACAGGGAAGCTGCTAGCCGGGAATTCTCTGCCTGGTTCTACCCGCTGCCCGGAACGCTACGCAGGGCAAAAGCGATTCTCGTCCTCCGTGCTTGCTTTTTCTCAGAAAGAGCCGTGGTGTGCGTTTTCGCCGGAAAACGCGTTTTCGGCCGAAAACGTGTACGTTTGCACTTCCCCGCCACAGGGAAGCTGCTAGACGGGAATTCTCTGCCTGGTTCTACCCGCTGCCCGGAGCGCTACGCAGGGCAAAAGCGATTCTCGTCCTCCGTGCTTGCTTTTTCTCAGAAAGAGCCGTGGTGTGCGTTTTCGCCAGAAAACGCGTTTTCGGCCGAAAACGTGTACGTTTGCACTTCCCCGCCACAGGGAAGCTGCTAGCCGGGAATTCTCTGCCTGGTTCTACCCGCTGCCCGGAACGCTACGCAGGGCAAAACCGATTCTCGTCCTCCGTGCTTGCTTTTTCTCAGAAAGAGCCATGGTGTGCTTTTTCGCCGGAAGACGCGTTTTCGGCCGAAAACGTGTACGTTTGCACTTCCCGGCCACAGGGAAGCTGCTAGCCGGCAATTCGCTGCCTATTTCTACCCGCTGCTCAGAACGCTACGCAGGGCAAAAGCGATTCTCGTCTTCCGTGCTTGCTTTTTCTCAGAAAGAGCCGTGGTGTGCGTTTTCGTCGGAAAACGCGTTTTCGGCCGAAAACGTGTACGTTTGCACTTCCCGGCCACAGGGAAGCTGCTAGACGGGAATTCTCTGCCTGGTTCTACCCGCTGCCCGGAACGCTACACAGGGCAAAAGCGATTCTCGTCCTCCGTGCTTGCTTTTTCTCAGAAAGAGCCGTGGTGTGCGTTTTCGCCGCAAAACGCGTTTTCGGCCAAAACCGTGTACGTTTGCACTTCCCCGCCACAGGGAAGCTGATAGCAGGGAATTCTCTGCCTGGTTCTACCCGCTGCCCGGAACGCTACGCAGGGCAAAAGCGATTCTCGTCCTCCGTGCTTGCTTTTTCTCAGAAAGAGCCGTGGTGTGCGTTTTCGCCGGAAAACGCGTTTTCGGCCGAAAACGTGTACGTTTGCACTTCCCCGCCACAGGGAAGCTGCTAGCCGGGAATTCTCTGCCTGGTTCTACCCGCTGCCCGGAACGCTACGCAGGGCAAAAGCGATTCTCGTCCTCCGTGCTTGCTTTTTCTCAGAAAGAGCCGTGGTGTGCGTTTTCGCGGGAAAACGCGTTTTCGGCCGAAAACGTGTACGTTTGCACTTCCCGGCCACAGGGAAGCTGCTAGCCGGGAATTCTCTGCCTGGTTCTACCCGCTGCCCGGAACGCTACGCAGGGCAAAAGCGATTCTCGTCCTCCGTGTTTGCTTTTTCTCAGAAAGAGCCGTGGTGTGCGTTTTCGCCAGAAAACGCGTTTTCGGCCGAAAACGTGTACGTTTGCACTTCCCGGCCTCAGGGAAGCTGCTAGCCGGCAATTCGCTGCCTATTTCTACCCGCTGCTCAGAACGCTACGCAGGGCAAAAGCGATTCTCGTCCTCCGTGCTTGCTTTTTCTCAGAAAGAGCCATGGTGTGCTTTTTCGCCGGAAAATGCGTTTTCGGCCGAAAACGTGTACGTTTGCACTTCCCCGCCACAGGGAAGCTGCTAGCCGGGAATTCTCTGCCTGGTTCTACCCGCTGCCCGGAACGCTACGCAGGGCAAAAGCGATTCTCGTCCTCCGTGCTTGCTTTTTCTCAGAAAGAGCCGTGGTGTGCGTTTTCGCGGGAAAACGCGTTTTCGGCCGAAAACGTGTACGTTTGCACTTCCCGGCCACAGGGAAGCTGCTAGCCGGGAATTCTCTGCCTGGTTCTACCCGCTGCCCGGAACGCTACGCAGGGCAAAAGCGATTCTCGTCCTCCGTGCTTGCTTTTTCTCAGAAAGAGACGTGGTGTGCGTTTTCGCCGGAAAACGTGTTTTCGGCGAAAACGTATACGTTTGCACTTACCGGCCACAGGGAAGCTGCTAGCCGGGAATTCTCTGCCTGGTTCTACCCGCTGCCCGGAACGCTACGCAGGGCAAAAGCGATTCTCGTCCTCCGTGCTTGCTTTTTCTCAGAAAGAGCCGTGGTGTGCGTTTTCGCCGGAAAACGCGTTTTCGGCCGAAAACGTGTACGTTTGCACTTCCCGGCCACAGGGAAGCTGCTAGCCGGGAATTCTCTGCCTGGTTCTACCCGCTGCCCGGAACGCTACGCAGGGCAAAAGCGATTCTCGTCCTCCGTGCTTGCTTTTTCTCAGAAAGAGCCGTGGTGTGCGTTTTCGCCGGAAAACGCGTTTTCGGCCGAAAACGTGTACGTTTGCACTTCCCGGCCACGGGGAAGCTGCTAGCCGGGAATTCTCTGCCTGGTTCTACCCGCTGCCCGGAACGCTACGCAGGGCAAAAGCGATTCTCGTCCTCCGTGCTTGCTTTTTCTCAGAAAGAGCCGTGGTGTGCGTTTTCGCCGGAAAACGCGTTTTCGGCCGAAAACGTGTACGTTTGCACTTCCCCGCCACAGGGAAGCTGCTAGCCGGGAATTCTCTGCCTGGTTCTACCCGCTGCCCGGAACGCTACGCAGGGCAAAAGCGATTCTCGTCCTCCGTGCTTGCTTTTTCTCAGAATGAGCCGTGGTGTGCGTTTTCGCCGGTAAACGCGTTTTCGGCCGAAAACGTGTACGTTTGCACTTCCCCGCCACAGGGAAGCTGCTAGACGGGAATTCTCTGCCTGGTTCTACCCGCTGCCAGGAACGCTACGCAGGGCAAAAACGATTCTCGTCCTCCGTGCTTGCTTTTTCTCAGAAAGAGCCATGGTGTGCTTTTTCGCCGGAAGACGCGTTTTCGGCCGAAAACGTGTAAGTTTGCACTTCCCGGCCACAGGGAAGCTGCTAGCCGGGAATTCGCTGCCTATTTCTACCCGCTGCTCAGAACGCTACGCAGGGCAAAAGCGATTCTCGTATTCCGTGCTTGCTTTGTCTCAGAAAGAGCCGTGGTGTGCGTTTTCGTCGGAAAACGCGTTTTCGGCCGAAAACGTGTACGTTTGCACTTCCCCGCCACAGGGAAGCTGCTAGCCGGGAATTCTCTGCCTGGTTCTACCCGCTGCCCGGAACGCTACGCAGGGCAAAAGCGATTCTCGTCCTCCGTGCTTGCTTTTTCTCAGAAAGAGCCGTGGTGTGCGTTTTCGCGGGAAAACGCGTTTTCGGCCGAAAACGTGTACGTTTGCACTTCCCCGCCACAGGGAAGCTGCTAGCCGGGAATTCTCTGCCTGGTTCTACCCGCTGCCCGGAACGCTACGCAGGGCAAAAGCGATTCTCGTCCTCCGTGCTTGCTTTTTCTCAGAAAGAGCCGTGGTGTGCGTTTTCGCCAGAAAACGCGTTTTCGGCCGAAAACGTGTACGTTTGCACTTCCCGGCCACAGGGAAGCTGCTAGACGGGAATTCTCTGCCTGGTTCTACCCGCTGCCCGGAACGCTACGCAGGGCAAAAGCGATTCTCGTCCTCCGTGCTTGCTTTTTCTCAGAAAGAGCCGTGGTGTGCGTTTTCGCGGGAAAACGCGTTTTCGGCGAAAACGTGTACGTTTGCACTTCCCGGCCACAGGGAAGCTGCTAGACGGGAATTCTCTGCCTGGTTCTACCCGCTGCCCGGAACGCTACGCAGGGCGAAAGGGATTCTCGTCCTCCGTGCTTGCTTTTTCTCAGAAAGAGCCGTGGTGTGCGTTTTCGCCGGAAAACGCGTTTTCGGCCGAAAACGTTTACGTTTGCACTTCCCCGCCACAGGGAAGCTGATAGCAGGGAATTCGCTGCCTGGTTCTACCCGCTGCCCGGAACGCTACGCAGGGCAAAAGCGATTCTCGTCCTCCGTGCTTGCTTTTTCTCAGAAAGAGCCATGGTGTGCTTTTTCGCCGGAAAACGCGTTTTCGGCCGAAAACGTGTACGTTTGCACTTCCCGGCCACAGGGAAGCTGCTAGCCGGGAATTCTCTGCCTGGTTCTACCCGCTGCCCGGAACGCTACGCAGGGCAGAAGCGATTCTCGTCCTCCGTGCTTGCTTTTTCTCAGAAAGAGCCGTGGTGTGCGTTTTCGCGGGAAAACGCGTTTTCGGCCGAAAACGTGTACGTTTGCACTTCCCGGCCACAGGGAAGCTGCTAGCCGGGAATTCTCTGCCTGGTTCTACCCGCTGCCCGGAACGCTACGCAGGGCAAAAGCGATTCTCGTCCTCCGTGCTTGCTTTTTCTCAGAAAGAGCCGTGGTGTGCGTTTTCGCCGCAAAACGCGTTTTCGGCCGAAAACGTGTACGTTTGCACTTCCCGGCCACAGGGAAGCTGCTAGCCGGGAATTCTCTGCCTGGTTCTACCCGCTGCCCGGAACGCTACGCAGGGCAAAAGCGATTCTCGTCCTCCGTGCTTGCTTTTTCTCAGAAAGAGCCGTGGTGTGCGTTTTCGCGGGAAAACGCGTTTTCGGCCGAAAACGTGTACGTTTGCACTTCCCGGCCACAGGGAAGCTGCTAGCCGGGAATTCTCTGCCTGGTTCTACCCGCTGCCCGGAACGCTACGCAGGGCAAAAGCGATTCTCGTCCTCCGTGCTTGCTTTTTCTCAGAAAGAGTCGTGGTGTGCGTTTTCGCCGGAAAACGCGTTTTCGGCCGAAAACGTGTACGTTTGCACTTCCCCGCCACAGGGAAGCTGCTAGCCGGGAATTCTCTGCCTGGTTCTACCCGCTGCCCGGAACGCTACGCAGGGCAAAAGCGATTCTCGTCCTCCGTGCTTGCTTTTTCTCAGAAAGAGCCGTGGTGTGCGTTTTCGCCGGAAAACGCGTTTTCGGCCGAAAACGTGTACGTTTGCACTTCCCGGCCACAGGGAAGCTGCTAGCCGGGAATTCTCTGCCTGGTTCTACCCGCTGCCCGGAACGCTACGCAGGGCAAAAGCGATTCTCGTCCTCCGTGCTTGCTTTTTCTCAGAAAGAGCCGTGGTGTGCGTTTTCGCCGGAAAACGCGTTTTCGGCCGAAAACGTGTACGTTTGCACTTCCCCGCCACAGGGAAGCTGCTAGCCGGGAATTCTCTGCCTGGTTCTACCCGCTGCCCGGAACGCTACGCAGGGCAAAAGCGATTCTCGTCCTCAGTGCTTGCTTTTTCTCAGAAAGAGCCGTGGTGTGCGTTTTCGCAGGAAAAAGCGTTTTCGGCCGAAAACGTGTACGTTTGCACTTCCCCGCCACAGGGAAGCTGCTAGCCGGGAATTCTCTGCCTGGTTCTACCCGCTGCCCGGAACGCTACGCAGGGCAAAAGCGATTCTCGTCCTCCGTGCTTGCTTTTTCTCAGAAAGAGCCATGGTGTGCGTTTTCGCCGGAAAACGCGTTTTCGGCCGGAAACGTGTACGTTTGCACTTCCCGGGCACAGGGAAGCTGCTAGCCGGCAATTCGCTGCCTATTTCTACCCGCTGCTCAGAACGCTACGCAGGGGAAAAGCGATTCTCGTCCTCCGTGCTTGCTTTTTCTCAGAAAGAGCCGTGGTGTGCGTTTTCGCCGCAAAACGCGTTTTCGGCCGAAAACGTGTACGTTTGCACTTCCCCGCCACAGGGAAGCTGCTATCAGGGAATTCTCTGCCTGGTTCTACCCGCTGCCCGGAACGCTACGCAGGGCAAAAGCGATTCTCGTCCTCCATGCTTGCTTTTTCTCAGAAAGAGCCGTGGTGTGCGTTTTCGCGGGAAAACGCGTTTTCGGCCGCAAACGTGTACGTTTGCACTTCCCGGCCACAGGGAAGCTGCTAGCCGGGAATTCTCTGCCTGTTTCTACCCGCTGCCCGGAACGCTACGCAGGGCAAAAGCGATTCTCGTCCTCCGTGCTTGCTTTTTCTCAGAAAGAGCCGTGGTGTGCGTTTTCGCCGGAAAACGCGTTTTCGGCCGAAAACGTGTACGTTTGCACTTCCCGGCCACAGGGAAGCTGCTAGCCGGGAATTCTCTGCCTGGTTCTACCCGCTGCCCGGAACGCTACGCAGGGCAAAAGCGATTCTCGTCCTCCATGCTTGCTTTTTCTCAGAATGAGCCGTGGTGTGCGTTTTCGCCGGAAAACGCGTTTTCGGCCGAAAACGTGTACGTTTGCACTTCCCGGCCACAGGGAAGCTGCTAGCCGGCAATTCGCTGCCTATTTCTTCCCGCTGCTCAGAACGATACGCAGGGCAAAAGCGATTCTCGTCCTCCGTGCTTGCTTTTTCTCAGAAAGAGCCGTGGTGTGCGTTTTCGCGGGAAAACGCGTTTTCGGCCGAAAACGTGTACGTTTGCACTTCCCGGCCACAGGGAAGCTGCTAGCCGGGAATTCTCTGCCTGGTTCTACCCGCTGCCCGGAACGCTACGCAGGGCAAAAGCGATTCTCGTCCTCCGTGCTTGCTTTTTCTCAGAAAGAGCCGTGGTGTGCGTTTTCGCCGGAAAACGCGTTTTCGGCCGAAAACGTGTACGTTTGCACTTCCCGGCCACAGGGAAGCTGCTAGCCGGGAATTCTCTGCCTGGTTCTACCCGCTGCCCGGAACGCTACGCAGGGCAAAAGCGATTCTCGTCCTCCGTGCTTGCTTTTTCTCAGAAAGAGCCGTGGTGTGCGTTTTCGCGGGAAAACGAGTTTTCGGCCGAAAACGTGTACGTTTGCACTTCCCGGCCACAGGGAAGCTGCTAGCCGGGAATTCTCTGCCTGGTTCTACCCGCTGCCCGGAACGCTACGCAGGGCAAAAGCGATTCTCGTCCTCCGTGCTTGCTTTTTCTCAGAAAGAGCCGTGGTGTGCGTTTTCGCCGGAAAACGCGTTTTCGGCCGAAAACGTGTACGTTTGCACTTCCCCGCCACAGGGAAGCTGCTAGACGGGAATTCTCTGCCTGGTTCTACCCGCTGCCCGGAACGCTACGCAGGGCCAAAGCGATTCTCGTCCTCCGTGCTTGCTTTTTCTCAGAAAGAGCCATGGTGTGCTTTTTCTCGGGAAAACGCGTTTTCGGCCGGAAACGTGTACGTTTGCACTTCCCGGCCACAGGGAAGCTGCTAGCCGGGAATTCGCTGCCTATTTCTACCCGCTGCTCAGAACGTTACGCAGGGCAAAAGCGATTCTCGTCCTCCGTGCTTTCTTTTTCTCAGAAAGAGCCGTGGTGGGCGTTTTCGCGGGAAAACGTGTTTTCGGCCGAAAACGTGTACGTTTGCACTTCCCGGCCACAGGGAAGCTGCTAGACGGGAATTCTCTGCCTGGTTCTACCCGCTGCCCGGAACGCTACGCAGGGCAAAAGCGATTCTCGTCCTCCGTGCTTGCTTTTTCTCAGAAAGAGCCGTGGTGTGCTTTTTCGCGGGAAAACGCGTTTTCGGCCGAAAACGTGTGCGTTTGCACTTCCCGGCCACAGGGAAGCTGCTAGACGGGAATTCTCTGCCTGGTTCTACCCGCTGCCCGGAACGCTACGCAGGGCAAAAGCGATTCTCGTCCTCCGTGCTTGCTTTTTCTCAGAAAGAGCCGTGGTGTGCGTTTTCGCCAGAAAACGCGTTTTCGGCCGAAAACGTGTACGTTTGCACTTCCCGGCCACAGGGAAGCTGCTAGCCGGGAATTCTCTGCCTGGTTCTACCCGCTGCCCGGAACGCTACGCAGGGCAAAAGCGATTCTCGTCCTCCGTGCTTGCTTTTTCTCAGAAAGAGCCATGGTGTGCTTTTTCTCCGGAAAACGCGTTTTCGGCCGGAAACGTGTACGTTTGCACTTCCCGGCCACAGGGAAGCTGCTAGCCGGCAATTCGCTGCCTATTTCTACCCGCTGCTCAGAACGTTACGCAGGGCAAAAGCGATTCTCGTCCTCCGTGCTTGCTTTTTCTCAGAAAGAGCCGTGGTGTGCGTTTTCGCCGGAAAACGCGTTTTCGGCCGAAAACGTGTACGTTTGCACTTCCCCGCCACAGGGAAGCTGCTAGCCGGGAATTCTCTGCCTGGTTCTACCCGCTGCCCGGAACGCTACGCAGGGCAAAAGCGATTCTCGTCCTCCGTGCTTGCTTTTTCTCAGAAAGAGCCGTGGTGTGCGTTTTCGCCGGAAAACGCGTTTTCGGCCGAAAACGTGTACGTTTGCACTTCCCCGCCACAGGGAAGCTGCTACCAGGGAATTCTCTGCCTGGTTCTACCCTCTGCCCGGAACGCTACGCAGGGCAAAAGCGATTCTCGTCCTCCGTGCTTGCTTTTTCTCAGAAAGAGCCATGGTGTGCTTTTTCGCCGGAAAACGCGTTTTCGGCCGAAAACGTGTACGTTTGCACTTCCCCGCCACAGGGAAGCTGCTAGCCGGGAATTCGCTGCCTATTTCTACCCGCTGCTCAGAACGCTACGCAGGGCAAAAGCGATTCTCGTATTCCGTGCTTGCTTTGTCTCAGAAAGAGCCGTGGTGTGCGTTTTCGCCGCAAAACGCGTTTTCGGCCGAAAACGTGTACGTTTGCACTTCCCGGCCACAGGGAAGCTGCTAGCCGGGAATTCTCTGCCTGGTTCTACCCCCTGCCCGGAACGCTACGCAGGGCAAAAGCGATTCTCGTCCTCCGTGCTTGCTTTTTCTCAGAAAGAGCCGTGGTGTGCGTTTTCGCCGCAAAACGCGTTTTCGGCCGAAAACGTGTACGTTTGCACTTCCCGGCCACAAGGAAGCTGCTAGACGGGAATTCTCTGCCTGGTTCTACCCGCTGCCCGGAACGCTACTCAGGGAAAAAGCGATTCTCGTCCTCCGTGCTTGCTTTTTCTCAGAAAGAGCCGTGGTGTGCGTTTTCGCCGTAAACGCGTTTTCGGCCGAAAACGTGTACGTTTGCACTTCCCGGCCACAGGGAAGCTGCTGACGGGAATTCTCTGCCTGGTTCTACCCGCTGCCCGGAACACTACGCAGGGCAAAAGCGATTCTCGTCCTCCGTGCTTGCTTTTTCTCAGAAAGAGCCGTGGTGTGCGTTTTCGCCAGAAAACGCGTTTTCGGCGAAAACGTGTACGTTTGCACTTCCCCGCCACAGGGAAGCTGCTAGCCGGGAATTCTCTGCCTGGTTCTACCCGCTGCCCGGAACGCTACGCAGGGCAAAAGCGATTCTCGTCCTCCGTGCTTGCTTTTTCTCAGAAAGAGCCGTGGTGTGCGTTTTCGCTGGAAAACGCGTTTTCGGCCGAAAACGTGTACGTTTGCACTTCCCCGCCACAGGGAAGCTGCTAGCCGGGAATTCTCTGCCTGGTTCTACCCGCTGCCCGGAACGCTACGCAGGGCAAAAGCGATTCTCGTCCTCCGTGCTTGCTTTTTCTCAGAAAGAGCCGTGGTGTGCGTTTTCGTCGGAAAACGCGTTTTCGGCCGAAAACGTGTACGTTTGCACTTCCCCGCCACAGGGAAGCTGCTAGCCGGGAATTCTCTGCCTGGTTCTACCCGCTGCCCGGAACGCTACGCAGGGCAAAAGCGATTCTCGTCCTCCGTGCTTGCTTTTTCTCAGAAAGAGCCGTGGTGTGCGTTTTCGCCGGAAAACGCGTTTTCGGCCGAAAACGTGTACGTTTGCACTTCCCGGCCACAGGGAAGCTGCTAGCCGGGAATTCTCTGCCTGGTTCTACCCGCTGCCCGGAACACTACGCAGGGCAAAAGCGATTCTCGTCCTCCGTGCTTGCTTTTTCTCAGAAAGAGCCGTGGTGTGCGTTTTCGCGGGAAAACGCGTTTTCGGCCGAAAACGTGTACGTTTGCACTTCCCGGCCACACGGAAGCTGCTAGCCGGGAATTCTCTGCCTGGTTCTACCCGCTGCCCGGAACGCTACGCAGGGCAAAAGCGATTCTCGTCCTCCGTGCTTGCTTTTTCTCAGAAAGAGCCGTGGTGTGCGTTTTCGCCGGAAAACGCGTTTTCGGACGAAAACGTGTACGTTTGCACTTCCCGGCCACAGGGAAGCTGCTAGCCGGGAATTCTCTGCCTGGTTCTACCCGCTGCCCGGAACGCTACGCAGGGCAAAAGCGATTCTCGTCCTCCGTGCTTGCTTTTTCTCAGAAAGAGCCGTGGTGTGCGTTTTCGCGGGAAAACGCGTTTTCGGCGAAAACGTGTACGTTTGCACTTCCCCGCCACAGGGAAGCTGCTAGCCGGGAATTCTCTGCCTGGTTCTACCCGCTGCCCGGAACGCTACGCAGGGCAAAAGCGGTTCTCGTCCTCCGTGCTTGCTTATTCTCAGAAAGAGCCGTGGTGTGCGTTTTCGCCGGAAAACGCGTTTTCGGCCGAAAACGTGTACGTTTGCACTTCCCAGCCACAGGGAAGCTGCTAGCCGGGAATTCTCTGCCTGGTTCTACCCGCTGCCCGGAACACTACGCAGGGCAAAAGCGATTCTCGTCCTCCGTGCTTGCTTTTTCTCAGAAAGAGCCGTGGTGTGCGTTTTCGCCGGAAAACGCGTTTTCGGCCGAAAACGTGTACGTTTGCACTTCCCGGCCACAGGGAAGCTGCTAGACGGGAATTCTCTGCCTGGTTCTACCCGCTGCCCGGAACGCTACGCAGGGCAAAAGCGATTCTCGTCCTCCGTGCTTGCTTTTTCTCAGAAAGAGCCGTGGTGTGCGTTTTCGCCGGAAAACGCGTTTTCGGCCGAAAACGTGTACGTTTGCTCTTCCCAGCCACAGGGAAGCTGCTAGCCGGGAATTCTCTGCCTGGTTCTACCCGCTGCCCGGAACACTACGCAGGGCAAAAGCGATTCTCGTCCTCCGTGCTTGCTTTTTCTCAGAAAGAGCCGTGGTGTGCGTTTTCGCCGGAAAACGCGTTTTCGGCCGAAAACGTGTACGTTTGCACTTCCCGGCCACAGGGAAGCTGCTAGACGGGAATTCTCTGCCTGGTTCTACCCGCTGCCCGGAACGCTACGCAGGGCAAAAGCGATTCTCGTCCTCCGTGCTTGCTTTTTCTCAGAAAGAGCCGTGGTGTGCGTTTTCGCCGGAAAACGCGTTTTCGGCCGAAAACGTGTACGTTTGCACTTCCCCGCCACAGGGAAGCTGCTAGCCGGGAATTCTCTGCCTGGTTCTACCCGCTGCCCGGAACGCTACGCAGGGCAAAAGCGATTCTCGTCCTCCGTGCTTGCTTTTTCTCAGAAAGAGCCGTGGTGTGCGTTTTCGCCGGAAAACGCGTTTTCGGCCGAAAACGTGTACGTTTGCACTTCCCGGCCACAGGGAAGCTGCTAGCCGGGAATTCACTGCCTGGTTCTACCCGCTGCCCGGAACGCTACGCAGGGCAAAAGCGATTCTCGTCCTCCGTGCTTGCTTTTTCTCAGAAAGAGCCGTGGTGTGCGTTTTCGCCGGAAAACGCGTTTTCGGCCGAAAACGTGTACGTTTGCACTTCCCGGCCACAGGGAAGCTGCTAGCCGGGAATTCTCTGCCTGGTTCTACCCGCTGCCCGGAACGCTACGCAGGGCAAAAGCGATTCTCGTCCTCCGTGCTTGCCTTTTCTCAGAAAGAGCCGTGGTGTGCGTTTTCGCCGGAAAACGTGTTTTCGGCCGAAAACGTGTACGTTTGCACTTCCCGGCCACAGGGAAGCTGCTAGACGGGAATTCTCTGCCTGGTTCTACCCGCTGCCCGGAACGCTACGCAGGGCAAAAGCGATTCTCGTCCTCCGTGCTTGCTTTTTCTCAGAAAGAGCCGTGGTGTGCGTTTTCGCCGGAAAACGCGTTTTCGGCCGAAAACGTGTACGTTTGCACTTCCCAGCCACAGGGAAGCTGCTAGCCGGGAATTCTCTGCCTGGTTCTACCCGCTGCCCGGAACGCTACGCAGGGCAAAAGCAATTCTCGTCCTCCGTGCTTGCTTTTTCTCAGAAAGAGCCGTGGTGTGCGTTTTCGCCGGAAAACGCGTTTTCGGCCGAAAACGTGTACGTTTGCACTTCCCCGCCACAGGGAAGCTGCTAGCCGGGAATTCGCTGCCTATTTCTACCCGCTGCTCGGAACGCTACGCAGGGCAAAAGCGATTCTCGTCCTCCGTGCTTGCTTTTTCTCAGAAAGAGCCGTGGTGTGCGTTTTCGCCGGAAAACGCGTTTTCGGCCGAAAACGTGTACGTTTGCACTTCCCCGCCACAGGGAAGCTGCTAGCCGGGAATTCTCTGCCTGGTTCTACCCGCTGCCCGCAACGCTACGCAGGGCAAAAGCGATTCTCGTCCTCCGTGCTTGCTTTTTCTCAGAAAGAGCCGTGGTGTGCGTTTTCGCCGGAAAACGCGCTTTCGGCCGAAAACGTGTACGTTTGCACTTCCCCGCCACAGGGAAGCTGCTAGCCGGGAATTCTCTGCCTGGTTCTACCCGCTGCCCGGAACGCTACGCAGGGCAAAAGCGATTCTCGTCCTCCGTGCTTGCTTTTTCTCAGAAAGAGCCGTGGTGTGCGTTTTCGCCGGAAAACGCGTTTTCGGCCGAAAACGTGTACGTTTGCACTTCCCGGCCACAGGGAAGCTGCTAGACGGGAATTCTCTGCCTGGTTCTACCCGCTGCCCGGAACGCTACGCAGGGCAAAAGCGATTCTCGTCCTCCGTGCTTGCTTTTTCTCAGAAAGAGCCGTGGTGTGCGTTTTCGCCGGAAAACGCGTTTTCGGCCGAAAACGTGTACGTTTGCACTTCCCGGCCACAGGGAAGCTGCTAGCCGGGAATTCTCTGCCTGGTTCTACCCGCTGCCCGGAACGCTACGCAGGGCAAAAGCGATTCTCGTCCTCCGTGCTTGCCTTTTCTCAGAAAGAGCCGTGGTGTGCGTTTTCGCCGGAAAACGTGTTTTCGGCCGAAAACGTGTACGTTTGCACTTCCCGGCCACAGGGAAGCTGCTAGACGGGAATTCTCTGCCTGGTTCTACCCGCTGCCCGGAACGCTACGCAGGGCAAAAGCGATTCTCGTCCTCCGTGCTTGCTTTTTCTCAGAAAGAGCCGTGGTGTGCGTTTTCGCCGGAAAACGCGTTTTCGGCCGAAAACGTGTACGTTTGCACTTCCCAGCCACAGGGAAGCTGCTAGCCGGGAATTCTCTGCCTGGTTCTACCCGCTGCCCGGAACGCTACGCAGGGCAAAAGCAATTCTCGTCCTCCGTGCTTGCTTTTTCTCAGAAAGAGCCGTGGTGTGCGTTTTCGCCGGAAAACGCGTTTTCGGCCGAAAACGTGTACGTTTGCACTTCCCCGCCACAGGGAAGCTGCTAGCCGGGAATTCGCTGCCTATTTCTACCCGCTGCTCGGAACGCTACGCAGGGCAAAAGCGATTCTCGTCCTCCGTGCTTGCTTTTTCTCAGAAAGAGCCGTGGTGTGCGTTTTCGCCGGAAAACGCGTTTTCGGCCGAAAACGTGTACGTTTGCACTTCCCCGCCACAGGGAAGCTGCTAGCCGGGAATTCTCTGCCTGGTTCTACCCGCTGCCCGCAACGCTACGCAGGGCAAAAGCGATTCTCGTCCTCCGTGCTTGCTTTTTCTCAGAAAGAGCCGTGGTGTGCGTTTTCGCCGGAAAACGCGCTTTCGGCCGAAAACGTGTACGTTTGCACTTCCCCGCCACAGGGAAGCTGCTAGCCGGGAATTCTCTGCCTGGTTCTACCCGCTGCCCGGAACGCTACGCAGGGCAAAAGCGATTCTCGTCCTCCGTGCTTGCTTTTTCTCAGAAAGAGCCGTGGTGTGCGTTTTCGCCGGAAAACGCGTTTTCGGCCGAAAACGTGTACGTTTGCACTTCCCGGCCACAGGGAAGCTGCTAGACGGGAATTCTCTGCCTGGTTCTACCCGCTGCCCGGAACGCTACGCAGGGCAAAAGCGATTCTCGTCCTCCGTGCTTGCTTTTTCTCAGAAAGAGCCGTGGTGTGCGTTTTCGCCGGAAAACGCGTTTTCGGCCGAAAACGTGTACGTTTGCACTTCCCCGCCACAGGGAAGCTGCTAGCCGGGAATTCTCTGCCTGGTTCTACCCGCTGCCCGGAACGCTAGGCAGGGCAAAAGCGATTCTCGTCCTCCGTGCTTGCTTTTTCTCAGAAAGAGCCGTGGTGTGCGTTTTCGCCGGAAAACGCGCTTTCGGCCGAAAACGTGTGCGTTTGCACTTCCCGGCCACAGGGAAGCTGCTAGCCGGGAATTCACTGCCTGGTTCTACCCGCTGCCCGGAACGCTACGCAGGGCAAAAGCGATTCTCGTCCTCCGTGCTTGCTTTTTCTCAGAAAGAGCCGTGGTGTGCGTTTTCGCCGGAAAACGCGTTTTCGGCCGAAAACGTGTACGTTTGCACTTCCCGGCCACAGGGAAGCTGCTAGCCGGGAATTCTCTGCCTGGTTCTACCCGCTGCCCGGAACGCTACGCAGGGCAAAAGCGATTCTCGTCCTCCGTGCTTGCCTTTTCTCAGAAAGAGCCGTGGTGTGCGTTTTCGCCGGAAAACGCGTTTTCGGCCGAAAACGTGTACGTTTGCACTTCCCGGCCACAGGGAAGCTGCTAGACGGGAATTCTCTGCCTGGTTCTACCCGCTGCCCGGAACGCTACGCAGGGCAAAAGCGATTCTCGTCCTCCGTGCTTGCTTTTTCTCAGAAAGAGCCGTGGTGTGCGTTTTCGCCGGAAAACGCGTTTTCGGCCGAAAACGTGTACGTTTGCACTTCCCCGCCACAGGGAAGCTGCTAGCCGGGAATTCTCTGCCTGGTTCTACCCGCTGCCCGGAACGCTACGCAGGGCAAAAGCAATTCTCGTCCTCCGTGCTTGCTTTTTCTCAGAAAGAGCCGTGGTGTGCGTTTTCGCCGGAAAACGCGTTTTCGGCCGAAAACGTGTACGTTTGCACTTCCCCGCCACAGGGAAGCTGCTAGCCGGGAATTCGCTGCCTATTTCTACCCGCTGCTCGGAACGCTACGCAGGGCAAAAGCGATTCTCGTCCTCCGTGCTTGCTTTTTCTCAGAAAGAGCCGTGGTGTGCGTTTTCGCCGGAAAACGCGTTTTCGGCCGAAAACGTGTACGTTTGCACTTCCCCGCCACAGGGAAGCTGCTAGCCGGGAATTCTCTGCCTGGTTCTACCCGCTGCCCGCAACGCTACGCAGGGCAAAAGCGATTCTCGTCCTCCGTGCTTGCTTTTTCTCAGAAAGAGCCGTGGTGTGCGTTTTCGCCGGAAAACGCGCTTTCGGCCGAAAACGTGTACGTTTGCACTTCCCGGCCACAGGGAAGCTGCTAGCCGGGAATTCTCTGCCTGGTTCTACCCGCTGCCCGGAACGCTACGCAGGGCAAAAGCGATTCTCGTCCTCCGTGCTTGCTTTTTCTCAGAAAGAGCCGTGGTGTGCGTTTTCGCCGTAAAACGTGTTTTCGGCCGAAAACGTGTACGTTTGCACTTCCCCGCCACAGGGAAGCTGCTAGCCGGGAATTCTCTGCCTGGTTCTACCCGCTGCCCGGAACGCTACGCAGGGCAAAAGCGATTCTCGTCCTCCGTGCTTGCTTTTTCTCAGAAAGAGCCGTGGTGTGCGTTTTCGCGGGAAAACGCGTTTTCGCCCGAAAACGTGTACGTTTGCACTTCCCGGCCACAGGGAAGCTGCTAGCCGGGAATTCACTGCCTGGTTCTACCCGCTGCCCGGAACGCTACGCAGGGCAAAAGCGATTCTCGTCCTCCGTGCTTGCTTTTTCTCAGAAAGAGCCGTGGTGTGCGTTTTCGCCGCAAAACGCGTTTTCGGCCGAAAACGTGTACGTTTGCACTTCCCGGCCACAGGGAAGCTGCTAGCCGGGAATTCTCTGCCTGGTTCTACCCGCTGCCCGGAACGCTACTCAGGGAAAAAGCGATTCTCGTCCTCCGTGCTTGCTTTTTCTCAGAAAGAGCCGTGGTGTGCGTTTTCGCCGTAAACGCGTTTTCGGCCGAAAACGTGTACGTTTGCACTTCCCCGCCACAGGGAAGCTGCTAGCCGGGAATTCTCTGCCTGGTTCTACCCGCTGCCCGGAACGCTACGCAGGGCAAAAGCGATTCTCGTCCTCCGTGCTTGCTTTTTCTCAGAAAGAGCCGTGGTGTGCGTTTTCGCCGGAAAACGCGTTTTCGGCCGAAAACGTGTACGTTTGCACTTCCCCGCCACAGGGAAGCTGCTAGCCGGGAATTCTCTGCCTATTTCTACCCGCTGCTCGGAACGCTACGCAGGGCAAAAGCGATTCTCGTCCTCCGTGCTTGCTTTTTCTCAGAAAGAGCCGTGGTGTGCGTTTTCGCCGGAAAACGCGTTTTCGGCCGAAAACGTGTACGTTTTCACTTCCCGGCCACAGGGAAGCTGCTAGCCGGGAATTCTCTGCCTGGTTCTACCCGCTGCCCGGAACGCTACGCAGGGCAAAAGCGATTCTCGTCCTCCGTGCTTGCTTTTTCTCAGAAAGAGCCGTGGTGTGCGTTTTCGCCGGAAAACGCGTTTTCGGCCGAAAACGTGTACGTTTGCTCTTCCCGGCCACAGGGAATCTGCTAGACGGGAATTCTCTGCCTGGTTCTACCCGCTGCCCGGAACGCTACGCAGGGCAAAAGCGGTTCTCGTCCTCCGTGCTTGCTTTTTCTCAGAAAGAGCCGTGGTGTGCGTTTTCGCCGGAAAACGCGTTTTCGGCCGAAAACGTGTACGTTTGCACTTCCCAGCCACAGGGAAGCTGCTAGCCGGGAATTCTCTGCCTGGTTCTACCCGCTGCCCGGAACACTACGCAGGGCAAAAGCGATTCTCGTCCTCCGTGCTTGCTTTTTCTCAGAAAGAGCCGTGGTGTGCGTTTTCGCCGGAAAACGCGTTTTCGCCCGAAAACGTGTACGTTTGCACTTCCCCGCCACAGGGAAGCTGCTAGCCGGGAATTCTCTGCCTGGTTCTACCCGCTGCCCGGAACGCTACGCAGGGCAAAAGCGATTCTCGTCCTCCGTGCTTGCTTTTTCTCAGAAAGAGCCGTGGTGTGCGTTTTCGCCGGAAAACGCGTTTTCGGCCGAAAACGTGTACGTTTGCACTTCCCGGCCACAGGGAAGCTGCTAGCCGGGAATTCACTGCCTGGTTCTACCCGCTGCCCGGAACGCTACGCAGGGCAAAAGCGATTCTCGTCCTCCGTGCTTGCTTTTTCTCAGAAAGAGCCGTGGTGTGCGTTTTCGCCGGAAAACGCGTTTTCGGCCGAAAACGTGTACGTTTGCACTTCCCGGCCACAGGGAAGCTGCTAGCCGGGAATTCTCTGCCTGGTTCTACCCGCTGCCCGGAACGCTACGCAGGGCAAAAGCGATTCTCGTCCTCCGTGCTTGCCTTTTCTCAGAAAGAGCCGTGGTGTGCGTTTTCGCCGGAAAACGCGTTTTCGGCCGAAAACGTGTACGTTTGCACTTCCCGGCCACAGGGAAGCTGCTAGACGGGAATTCTCTGCCTGGTTCTACCCGCTGCCCGGAACGCTACGCAGGGCAAAAGCGATTCTCGTCCTCCGTGCTTGCTTTTTCTCAGAAAGAGCCGTGGTGTGCGTTTTCGCCGGAAAATGCGTTTTCGGCCGAAAACGTGTACGTTTGCACTTCCCGGCCACAGGGAAGCTGCTAGACGGGAATTCTCTGCCTGGTTCTACCCGCTGCCCGGAACGCTACGCAGGGCAAAAGCGATTCTCGTCCTCCGTGCTTGCTTTTTCTCAGAAAGAGCCGTGGTGTGCGTTTTCGCCGTGAAACGCGTTTTCGGCCGAAAACGTGTACGTTTGCACTTCCCCGCCACAGGGAAGCTGCTAGCCGGGAATTCTCTGCCTGGTTCTACCCGCTGCCCGGAACGCTACGCAGGGCAAAAGCGATTCTCGTCCTCCGTGCTTGCTTTTTCTCAGAAAGAGCCGTGGTGTGCGTTTTCGCCGGAAAACGCGTTTTCGGCCGAAAACGTGTACGTTTGCACTTCCCGGCCACAGGGAAGCTGCTAGCCGGGAATTCACTGCCTGGTTCTACCCGCTGCCCGGAACGCTACGCAGGGCAAAAGCGATTCTCGTCCTCCGTGCTTGCTTTTTCTCAGAAAGAGCCGTGGTGTGCGTTTTCGCCGGAAAACGCGTTTTCGGCCGAAAACGTGTACGTTTGCACTTCCCGGCCACAGGGAAGCTGCTAGCCGGGAATTCTCTGCCTGGTTCTACCCGCTGCCCGGAACGCTACGCAGGGCAAAAGCGATTCTCGTCCTCCGTGCTTGCCTTTTCTCAGAAAGAGCCGTGGTGTGCGTTTTCGCCGGAAAACGTGTTTTCGGCCGAAAACGTGTACGTTTGCACTTCCCGGCCACAGGGAAGCTGCTAGACGGGAATTCTCTGCCTGGTTCTACCCGCTGCCCGGAACGCTACGCAGGGCAAAAGCGATTCTCGTCCTCCGTGCTTGCTTTTTCTCAGAAAGAGCCGTGGTGTGCGTTTTCGCCGTAAAACGCGTTTTCGGCCGAAAACGTGTACGTTTGCACTTCCCCGCCACAGGGAAGCTGCTAGCCGGGAATTCTCTGCCTGGTTCTACCCGCTGCCCGGAACGCTACGCAGGGCAAAAGCGATTCTCGTCCTCCGTGCTTGCTTTTTCTCAGAAAGAGCCGTGGTGTGCGTTTTCGCCGGAAAACGCGTTTTCGGCCGAAAACGTGTACGTTTGCACTTCCCGGCCACAGGGAAGCTGCTAGCCGGGAATTCACTGCCTGGTTCTACCCGCTGCCCGGAACGCTACGCAGGGCAAAAGCGATTCTCGTCCTCCGTGCTTGCTTTTTCTCAGAAAGAGCCGTGGTGTGCGTTTTCGCCGGAAAACGCGTTTTCGGCCGAAAACGTGTACGTTTGCACTTCCCGGCCACAGGGAAGCTGCTAGACGGGAATTCTCTGCCTGGTTCTACCCGCTGCCCGGAACGCTACGCAGGGCAAAAGCGATTCTCGTCCTCCGTGCTTGCTTTTTCTCAGAAAGAGCCGTGGTGTGCGTTTTCGCCGCAAAACGCGTTTTCGGCCGAAAACGTGTACGTTTGCACTTCCCGGCCACAGGGAAGCTGCTAGCCGGGAATTCTCTGCCTGGTTCTACACGCTGCCCGGAACGCTACTCAGGGAAAAAGCGATTCTCGTCCTCCGTGCTTGCTTTTTCTCAGAAAGAGCTGTGGTGTGCGTTTTCGCCGTAAACGCGTTTTCGGCCGAAAACGTGTACGTTTGCACTTCCCCGCCACAGGGAAGCTGCTAGCCGGGAATTCTCTGCCTGGTTCTACCCGCTGCCCGGAACGCTACGCAGGGCAAAAGCGATTCTCGTCCTCCGTGCTTGCTTTTTCTCAGAAAGAGCCGTGGTGTGCGTTTTCGCCGGAAAACGCGTTTTCGGACGAAAACGTGTATGTTTGCACTTCCCCGCCACAGGGAAGCTGCTAGCCGGGAATTCTCTGCCTGGTTCTACCCGCTGCCCGGAACGCTACGCAGGGCAAAAGCGATTCTCGTCCTCCGTGCTTGCTTTTTCTCAGAAAGAGCCGTGGTGTGCGTTTTCGCCGGAAAACGCGTTTTCGGCCGAAAACGTGTACGTTTGCACTTCCCAGCCACAGGGAAGCTGCTAGCCGGGAATTCTCTGCCTGGTTCTACCCGCTGCCCGGAACGCTACGCAGGGCAAAAGCAATTCTCGTCCTCCGTGCTTGCTTTTTCTCAGAAAGAGCCGTGGTGTGCGTTTTCGCCGGAAAACGCGTTTTCGGCCGAAAACGTGTACGTTTGCACTTCCCCGCCACAGGGAAGCTGCTAGCCGGGAATTCGCTGCCTATTTCTACCCGCTGCTCGGAACGCTACGCAGGGCAAAAGCGATTCTCGTCCTCCGTGCTTGCTTTTTCTCAGAAAGAGCCGTGGTGTGCGTTTTCGCCGGAAAACGCGTTTTCGGCCGAAAACGTGTACGTTTGCACTTCCCCGCCACAGGGAAGCTGCTAGCCGGGAATTCTCTGCCTGGTTCTACCCGCTGCCCGGAACGCTACGCAGGGCAAAAGCGATTCTCGTCCTCCGTGCTTGCTTTTTCTCAGAAAGAGCCGTGGTGTGCGTTTTCGCCGGAAAACGCGCTTTCGGCCGAAAACGTGTACGTTTGCACTTCCCCGCCACAGGGAAGCTGCTAGCCGGGAATTCTCTGCCTGGTTCTACCCGCTGCCCGGAACGCTACGCAGGGCAAAAGCGATTCTCGTCCTCCGTGCTTGCTTTTTCTCAGAAAGAGCCGTGGTGTGCGTTTTCGCCGTAAAACGCGTTTTCGGCCGAAAACGTGTACGTTTGCACTTCCCCGCCACAGGGAAGCTGCTACCAGGGAATTCGCTGCCTGATTCTACCCGCTGCCCGGAACGCTACGCAGGGCAAAAGCGATTCTCGTCCTCCGTGCTTGCTTTTTCTCAGAAAGAGCCGTGGTGTGCGTTTTCGCCGGAAAACGCGTTTTCGGCCGAAAACGTGTACGTTTGCACTTCCCGGCCACAGGGAAGCTGCTAGCCGGGAATTCTCTGCCTGGTTCTACCCGCTGCCCGGAACGCTACGCAGGGCAAAAGCGATTCTCGTCCTCCGTGCTTGCTTTTTCTCAGAAAGAGCCGTGGTGTGCGTTTTCGCCGTAAAACGCGTTTTCGGCCGAAAACGTGTACGTTTGCAATTCCCGGCCACAGGGAAGCTGCTAGCCGGGAATTCTCTGCCTGGTTCTACCCGCTGCCCGGAACGCTACGCAGGGCAAAAGCGATTCTCGTCCTCCGTGCTTGCTTTTTCTCAGAAAGAGCCGTGGTGTGCGTTTTCGCCGGAAAACGCGTTTTCGGACGAAAACGTGTATGTTTGCACTTCCCCGCCACAGGGAAGCTGCTAGCCGGGAATTCTCTGCCTGGTTCTACCCGCTGCCCGGAACGCTACGCAGGGCAAAAGCGATTCTCGTCCTCCGTGCTTGCTTTTTCTCAGAAAGAGCCGTGGTGTGCGTTTTCGCCGGAAAACGCGTTTTCGGCCGAAAACGTGTACGTTTGCACTTCCCAGCCACAGGGAAGCTGCTAGCCGGGAATTCTCTGCCTGGTTCTACCCGCTGCCCGGAACGCTACGCAGGGCAAAAGCAATTCTCGTCCTCCGTGCTTGCTTTTTCTCAGAAAGAGCCGTGGTGTGCGTTTTCGCCGGAAAACGCGTTTTCTGCCGAAAACGTGTACGTTTGCACTTCCCCGCCACAGGGAAGCTGCTAGCCGGGAATTCGCTGCCTATTTCTACCCGCTGCTCGGAACGCTACGCAGGGCAAAAGCGATTCTCGTCCTCCGTGCTTGCTTTTTCTCAGAAAGAGCCGTGGTGTGCGTTTTCGCCGGAAAACGCGTTTTCGGCCGAAAACGTGTACGTTTGCACTTCCCCGCCACAGGGAAGCTGCTAGCCGGGAATTCTCTGCCTGGTTCTACCCGCTGCCCGCAACGCTACGCAGGGCAAAAGCGATTCTCGTCCTCCGTGCTTGCTTTTTCTCAGAAAGAGCCGTGGTGTGCGTTTTCGCCGGAAAACGCGCTTTCGGCCGAAAACGTGTACGTTTGCACTTCCCCGCCACAGGGAAGCTGCTAGCCGGGAATTCTCTGCCTGGTTCTACCCGCTGCCCGGAACGCTACGCAGGGCAAAAGCGATTCTCGTCCTCCGTGCTTGCTTTTTCTCAGAAAGAGCCGTGGTGTGCGTTTTCGCCGTAAAACGCGTTTTCGGCCGAAAACGTGTACGTTTGCACTTCCCCGCCACAGGGAAGCTGCTACCAGGGAATTCGCTGCCTGATTCTACCTGCTGCCCGGAACGCTACGCAGGGCAAAAGCGATTCTCGTCCTCCGTGCTTGCTTTTTCTCAGAAAGAGCCGTGGTGTGCGTTTTCGCCGGAAAACGCGTTTTCGGCCGAAAACCTGTACGTTTGCACTTCCCGGCCACAGGGAAGCTGCTAGACGGGAATTCTCTGCCTGGTTCTACCCGCTGCCCGGAACGCTACGCAGGGCAAAAGCGATTCTCGTCCTCCGTGCTTGCTTTTTCTCAGAAAGAGCCGTGGTGTGCGTTTTCGCCGGAAAACGCGTTTTCGGCCGAAAACGTGTACGTTTGCACTTCCCGGCCACAGGGAAGCTGCTAGCCGGGAATTCTCTGCCTGGTTCTACCCGCTGCCCGGAACGCTACGCAGGGCAAAAGCGATTCTCGTCCTCCGTGCTTGCCTTTTCTCAGAAAGAGCCGTGGTGTGCGTTTTCGCCGGAAAACGCGTTTTCGGCCGAAAACGTGTACGTTTGCACTTCCCGGCCACAGGGAAGCTGCTAGACGGGAATTCTCTGCCTGGTTCTACCCGCTGCCCGGAACGCTACGCAGGGCAAAAGCGATTCTCGTCCTCCGTGCTTGCTTTTTCTCAGAAAGAGCCGTGGTGTGCGTTTTCGCCGGAAAACGCGTTTTCGGCCGAAAACGTGTACGTTTGCACTTCCCGGCCACAGGGAAGCTGCTAGCCGGGAATTCTCTGCCTGGTTCTACCCGCTGCCCGGAACGCTACGCAGGGCAAAAGCGATTCTCGTCCTCCGTGCTTGCTTTTTCTCAGAAAGAGCCGTGGTGTGCGTTTTCGCCGTGAAACGCGTTTTCGGCCGAAAACGTGTACGTTTGCACTTCCCCGCCACAGGGAAGCTGCTAGACGGGAATTCTCTGCCTGGTTCTACCCGCTGCCCGGAACGCTACGCAGGTCAAAAGCGATTCTCGTCCTCCGTGCTTGCTTTTTCTCAGAAAGAGCCGTGGTGTGCGTTTTCGCCGGAAAACGCGTTTTCGGCCGAAAACGTGTACGTTTGCACTTCCCCGCCACAGGGAAGCTGCTAGCCGGGAATTCACTGCCTGGTTCTACCCGCTGCCCGGAACGCTACGCAGGGCAAAAGCGATTCTCGTCCTCCGTGCTTGCTTTTTCTCAGAAAGAGCCGTGGTGTGCGTTTTCGCCGGAAAACGCGTTTTCGGCCGAAAACGTGTACGTTTGCACTTCCCGGCCACAGGGAAGCTGCTAGCCGGGAATTCTCTGCCTGGTTCTACCCGCTGCCCGGAACGCTACGCAGGGCAAAAGCGATTCTCGTCCTCCGTGCTTGCCTTTTCTCAGAAAGAGCCGTGGTGTGCGTTTTCGCCGGAAAACGTGTTTTCGGCCGAAAACGTGTACGTTTGCACTTCCCGGCCACAGGGAAGCTGCTAGCCGGGAATTCTCTGCCTGGTTCTACCCGCTGCCCGGAACGCTACGCAGGGCAAAAGCGATTCTCGTCCTCCGTGCTTGCTTTTTCTCAGAAAGAGCCGTGGTGTGCGTTTTCGCCGGAAAACGCGTTTTCGGCCGAAAACGTGTACGTTTGCACTTCCCCGCCACAGGGAAGCTGCTAGCCGGGAATTCTCTGCCTGGTTCTACCCGCTGCCCGGAACGCTACGCAGGGCAAAAGCGATTCTCGTCCTCCGTGCTTGCTTTTTCTCAGAAAGAGCCGTGGTGTGCGTTTTCGCCGGAAAACGCGTTTTCGGCCGAAAACGTGTACGTTTGCACTTCCCGGCCACAGGGAAGCTGCTAGCCGGGAATTCACTGCCTGGTTCTACCCGCTGCCCGGAACGCTACGCAGGGCAAAAGCGATTCTCGTCCTCCGTGCTTGCTTTTTCTCAGAAAGAGCCGTGGTGTGCGTTTTCGCCGCAAAACGCGTTTTCGGCCGAAAACGTGTACGTTTGCACTTCCCGGCCACAGGGAAGCTGCTAGCCGGGAATTCTCTGCCTGGTTCTACACGCTGCCCGGAACGCTACTCAGGGAAAAAGCGATTCTCGTCCTCCGTGCTTGCTTTTTCTCAGAAAGAGCCGTGGTGTGCGTTTTCGCCGTAAACGCGTTTTCGGCCGAAAACGTGTACGTTTGCACTTCCCGGCCACAGGGAAGCTGCTAGCCGGGAATTCACTGCCTGGTTCTACCCGCTGCCCGGAACGCTACGCAGGGCAAAAGCGATTCTCGTCCTCCGTGCTTGCTTTTTCTCAGAAAGAGCCGTGGTGTGCGTTTTCGCCGGAAAACGCGTTTTCGGACGAAAACGTGTATGTTTGCACTTCCCCGCCACAGGGAAGCTGCTAGCCGGGAATTCTCTGCCTGGTTCTACCCGCTGCCCGGAACGCTACGCAGGGCAAAAGCGATTCTCGTCCTCCGTGCTTGCTTTTTCTCAGAAAGAGCCGTGGTGTGCGTTTTCGCCGGAAAACGCGTTTTCGGCCGAAAACGTGTACGTTTGCACTTCCCAGCCACATGGAAGCTGCTAGCCGGGAATTCTCTGCCTGGTTCTACCCGCTGCCCGGAACGCTACGCAGGGCAAAAGCAATTCTCGTCCTCCGTGCTTGCTTTTTCTCAGAAAGAGCCGTGGTGTGCGTTTTCGCCGGAAAACGCGTTTTCGGCCGAAAACGTGTACGTTTGCACTTCCCCGCCACAGGGAAGCTGCTAGCCGGGAATTCGCTGCCTATTTCTACCCGCTGCTCGGAACGCTACGCAGGGCAAAAGCGATTCTCGTCCTCCGTGCTTGCTTTTTCTCAGAAAGAGCCGTGGTGTGCGTTTTCGCCGGAAAACGCGTTTTCGGCCGAAAACGTGTACGTTTGCACTTCCCCGCCACAGGGAAGCTGCTAGCCGGGAATTCTCTGCCTGGTTCTACCCGCTGCCCGCAACGCTACGCAGGGCAAAAGCGATTCTCGTCCTCCGTGCTTGCTTTTTCTCAGAAAGAGCCGTGGTGTGCGTTTTCGCCGGAAAACGCGCTTTCGGCCGAAAACGTGTACGTTTGCACTTCCCGGCCACAGGGAAGCTGCTAGACGGGAATTCTCTGCCTGGTTCTACCCGCTGCCCGGAACGCTACGCAGGGCAAAAGCGATTCTCGTCCTCCGTGCTTGCTTTTTCTCAGAAAGAGCCGTGGTGTGCGTTTTCGCCGTAAAACGCGTTTTCGGCCGAAAACGTGTACGTTTGCACTTCCCCGCCACAGGGAAGCTGCTACCAGGGAATTCGCTGCCTGATTCTACCCGCTGCCCGGAACGCTACGCAGGGCAAAAGCGATTCTCGTCCTCCGTGCTTGCTTTTTCTCAGAAAGAGCCGTGGTGTGCGTTTTCGCCGGAAAACGCGTTTTCGGCCGAAAACGTGTACGTTTGCACTTCCCGGCCACAGGGAAGCTGCTAGCCGGGAATTCTCTGCCTGGTTCTACCCGCTGCCCGGAACGCTACGCAGGGCAAAAGCGATTCTCGTCCTCCGTGCTTGCTTTTTCTCAGAAAGAGCCGTGGTGTGCGTTTTCGCGGGAAAACGTGTTTTCGGCCGAAAACGTGTACGTTTGCACTTCCCGGCCACAGGGAAGCTGCTAGCCGGGAATTCTCTGCCTGGTTCTACCGCTGCCCGGAACGCTACGCAGGGCAAAAGCGATTCTCGTTCTTCGTGCTTGCTTTTTCTCAGAAAGAGCCTTGGTGTGCGTTTTCGCCGGAAAACGCGTTTTCGGCCGAAAACGTGTACGTTTGCACTTCCCAGCCACAGGGAAGCTGCTAGCCGGGAATTCTCTGCCTGGTTCTACCCGCTGCCCGGAACACTACGCAGGGCAAAAGCGATTCTCGTCCTCCGTGCTTGCTTTTTCTCAGAAAGAGCCGTGGTGTGCGTTTTCGCGGGAAAACGCGTTTTCGCCCGAAAACGTGTACGTTTGCACTTCCCCGCCACAGGGAAGCTGCTAGCCGGGAATTCTCTGCCTGGTTCTACCCGCTGCCCGGAACGCTACGCAGGGCAAAAGCGATTCTCGTCCTCCGTGCTTGCTTTTTCTCAGAAAGAGCCGTGGTGTGCGTTTTAGCCGGAAAACGCGTTTTCGGCCGAAAACGTGTACGTTTGCACTTCCCGGCCACAGGGAAGCTGCTAGCCGGGAATTCTCTGCCTGGTTCTACCCGCTGCCCGGAACGCTACGCAGGGCAAAAGCGATTCTCGTCCTCCGTGCTTGCTTTTTCTCAGAAAGAGCCGTTGTGTGCGTTTTCGCCGGAAAACGCGTTTTCGGCCGAAAACGTGTACGTTTGCACTTCCCGGCCACAGGGAAGCTGCTAGACGGGAATTCTCTGCCTGGTTCTACCCGCTGCCCGGAACGCTACGCAGGGCAAAAGCGATTCTCGTCCTCCGTGCTTGCTTTTTCTCAGAAAGAGCCGTGGTGTGCGTTTTCGCCGGAAAACGCGTTTTCGGCCGAAAACGTGTACGTTTGCACTTCCCCGCCACAGGGAAGCTGCTAGCCGGGAATTCTCTGCCTGGTTCTACCCGCTGCCCGGAACGCTACGCAGGGCAAAAGCGATTCTCGTCCTCCGTGCTTGCTTTTTCTCAGAAAGAGCCGTGGTGTGCGTTTTTCCGGAAAACGTGTTTTCGGCCGAAAACGTGTACGTTTGCACTTCCCGGCCACAGGGAAGCTGCTATCCGGGAATTCTCTGCCTGGTTCTACCCGCTGCCCGGAACGCTACGCAGGGCAAAAGCGATTCTCGTCCTCCGTGCTTGCTTTTTCTCAGAAAGAGCCGTGGTGTGCTTTTTCGCCGGAAAACGCGTTTTCGGCCGAAAACGTGTACGTTTGCACTTCCCCGCCACAGGGAAGCTGCTAGCCGGGAATTCACTGCCTGGTTCTACCCGCTGCCCGGAACGCTACGCAGGGCAAAAGCGATTCTCGTCCTCCGTGCTTGCTTTTTCTCAGAAAGAGCCGTGGTGTGCGTTTTCGCCGGAAAACGCGTTTTCGGCCGAAAACGTGTACGTTTGCACTTCCCGGCCACAGGGAAGCTGCTAGACGGGAATTCTCTGCCTGGTTCTACCCGCTGCCCGGAACGCTACGCAGGGCAAAAGCGATTCTCGTCCTCCGTGCTTGCTTTTTCTCAGAAAGAGCCGTGGTGTGCGTTTTCGCCGCAAAACGCGTTTTCGGCCGAAAACGTGTACGTTTGCACTTCCCGGCCACAGGGAAGCTGCTAGCCGGGAATTCACTGCCTGGTTCTACCCGCTGCCCGGAACGCTACGCAGGGCAAAAGCGATTCTCGTCCTCCGTGCTTGCTTTTTCTCAGAAAGAGCCGTGGTGTGCGTTTTCGCCGGAAAACGCGTTTTCGGCCGAAAACGTGTACGTTTGCACTTCCCGGCCACAGGGAAGCTGCTAGACGGGAATTCTCTGCCTGGTTCTACCCGCTGCCCGGAACGCTACGCAGGGCAAAAGCGATTCTCGTCCTCCGTGCTTGCTTTTTCTCAGAAAGAGCCGTGGTGTGCGTTTTCGCCGCAAAACGCGTTTTCGGCCGAAAACGTGTACGTTTGCACTTCCCGGCCACAGGGAAGCTGCTAGCCGGGAATTCTCTGCCTGGTTCTACCCGCTGCCCGGAACGCTACGCAGGGCAAAAGCGATTCTCGTCCTCCGTGCTTGCTTTTTCTCAGAAAGAGCCGTGGTGTGCGTTTTCGCCGTAAACGCGTTTTCGGCCGAAAACGTGTACGTTTGCACTTCCCCGCCACAGGGAAGCTGCTAGCCGGGAATTCTCTGCCTGGTTCTACCCGCTGCCCGGAACGCTACGCAGGGCAAAAGCGATTCTCGTCCTCCGTGCTTGCTTTTTCTCAGAAAGAGCCGTGGTGTGCGTTTTAGCCGGAAAACGCGTTTTCGGCCGAAAACGTGTACGTTTGCACTTCCCGGCCACAGGGAAGCTGCTAGCCGGGAATTCTCTGCCTGGTTCTACCCGCTGCCCGGAACGCTACGCAGGGCAAAAGCGATTCTCGTCCTCCGTGCTTGCTTTTTCTCAGAAAGAGCCGTGGTGTGCGTTTTCGCCGTAAAACGCGTTTTCGGCCGAAAACGTGTACGTTTGCACTTCCCCGCCACAGGGAAGCTGCTAGCCGGGAATTCTCTGCCTGGTTCTACCCGCTGCCCGGAACGCTACGCAGGGCAAAAGCGATTCTCGTCCTCCGTGCTTGCTTTTTCTCAGAAAGAGCCGTGGTGTGCGTTTTCGCCGGAAAACGCGTTTTCGGCCGAAAACGTGTACGTTTGCACTTCCCGGCCACAGGGAAGCTGCTAGCCGGGAATTCACTGCCTGGTTCTACCCGCTGCCCGGAACGCTACGCAGGGCAAAAGCGATTCTCGTCCTCCGTGCTTGCTTTTTCTCAGAAAGAGCCGTGGTGTACGTTTTCGCCGGAAAACGCGTTTTCGGCCGAAAACGTGTACGTTTGCACTTCCCGGCCACAGGGAAGCTGCTAGCCGGGAATTCTCTGCCTGGTTCTACCCGCTGCCCGGAACGCTTCGCAGGGCAAAAGCGATTCTCGTCCTCCGTGCTTGCTTTTTCTCAGAAAGAGCCGTGGTGTGCGTTTTCGCCGGAAAACGCGTTTTCGGCCGAAAACGTGTACGTTTGCACTTCCCGGCCACAGGGAAGCTGCTAGCCGGGAATTCTCTGCCTGGTTCTACACGCTGCCCGGAACGCTACTCAGGGAAAAAGCGATTCTCGTCCTCCGTGCTTGCTTTTTCTCAGAAAGAGCTGTGGTGTGCGTTTTCGCCGTAAACGCGTTTTCGGCCGAAAACGTGTACGTTTGCACTTCCCCGCCACAGGGAAGCTGCTAGCCGGGAATTCTCTGCCTGGTTCTACCCGCTGCCCGGAACGCTACGCAGGGCAAAAGCGATTCTCGTCCTCCGTGCTTGCTTTTTCTCAGAAAGAGCCGTGGTGTGCGTTTTTCCGGAAAACGTGTTTTCGGCCGAAAACGTGTACGTTTGCACTTCCCGGCCACAGGGAAGCTGCTATCCGGGAATTCTCTGCCTGGTTCTACCCGCTGCCCGGAACGCTACGCAGGGCAAAAGCGATTCTCGTCCTCCGTGCTTGCTTTTTCTCAGAAAGAGCCGTGGTGTGCTTTTTCGCCGGAAAACGCGTTTTCGGCCGAAAACGTGTACGTTTGCACTTCCCCGCCACAGGGAAGCTGCTAGCCGGGAATTCACTGCCTGGTTCTACCCGCTGCCCGGAACGCTACGCAGGGCAAAAGCGATTCTCGTCCTCCGTGCTTGCTTTTTCTCAGAAAGAGCCGTGGTGTGCGTTTTCGCCGGAAAACGCGTTTTCGGCCGAAAACGTGTACGTTTGCACTTCCCGGCCACAGGGAAGCTGCTAGACGGGAATTCTCTGCCTGGTTCTACCCGCTGCCCGGAACGCTACGCAGGGCAAAAGCGATTCTCGTCCTCCGTGCTTGCTTTTTCTCAGAAAGAGCCGTGGTGTGCGTTTTCGCCGCAAAACGCGTTTTCGGCCGAAAACGTGTACGTTTGCACTTCCCGGCCACAGGGAAGCTGCTAGCCGGGAATTCACTGCCTGGTTCTACCCGCTGCCCGGAACGCTACGCAGGGCAAAAGCGATTCTCGTCCTCCGTGCTTGCTTTTTCTCAGAAAGAGCCGTGGTGTGCGTTTTCGCCGGAAAACGCGTTTTCGGCCGAAAACGTGTACGTTTGCACTTCCCGGCCACAGGGAAGCTGCTAGACGGGAATTCTCTGCCTGGTTCTACCCGCTGCCCGGAACGCTACGCAGGGCAAAAGCGATTCTCGTCCTCCGTGCTTGCTTTTTCTCAGAAAGAGCCGTGGTGTGCGTTTTCGCCGCAAAACGCGTTTTCGGCCGAAAACGTGTACGTTTGCACTTCCCGGCCACAGGGAAGCTGCTAGCCGGGAATTCTCTGCCTGGTTCTACCCGCTGCCCGGAACGCTACGCAGGGCAAAAGCGATTCTCGTCCTCCGTGCTTGCTTTTTCTCAGAAAGAGCCGTGGTGTGCGTTTTCGCCGTAAACGCGTTTTCGGCCGAAAACGTGTACGTTTGCACTTCCCCGCCACAGGGAAGCTGCTAGCCGGGAATTCTCTGCCTGGTTCTACCCGCTGCCCGGAACGCTACGCAGGGCAAAAGCGATTCTCGTCCTCCGTGCTTGCTTTTTCTCAGAAAGAGCCGTGGTGTGCGTTTTAGCCGGAAAACGCGTTTTCGGCCGAAAACGTGTACGTTTGCACTTCCCGGCCACAGGGAAGCTGCTAGCCGGGAATTCTCTGCCTGGTTCTACCCGCTGCCCGGAACGCTACGCAGGGCAAAAGCGATTCTCGTCCTCCGTGCTTGCTTTTTCTCAGAAAGAGCCGTGGTGTGCGTTTTCGCCGTAAAACGCGTTTTCGGCCGAAAACGTGTACGTTTGCACTTCCCCGCCACAGGGAAGCTGCTAGCCGGGAATTCTCTGCCTGGTTCTACCCGCTGCCCGGAACGCTACGCAGGGCAAAAGCGATTCTCGTCCTCCGTGCTTGCTTTTTCTCAGAAAGAGCCGTGGTGTGCGTTTTCGCCGGAAAACGCGTTTTCGGCCGAAAACGTGTACGTTTGCACTTCCCGGCCACAGGGAAGCTGCTAGCCGGGAATTCACTGCCTGGTTCTACCCGCTGCCCGGAACGCTACGCAGGGCAAAAGCGATTCTCGTCCTCCGTGCTTGCTTTTTCTCAGAAAGAGCCGTGGTGTACGTTTTCGCCGGAAAACGCGTTTTCGGCCGAAAACGTGTACGTTTGCACTTCCCGGCCACAGGGAAGCTGCTAGCCGGGAATTCTCTGCCTGGTTCTACCCGCTGCCCGGAACGCTTCGCAGGGCAAAAGCGATTCTCGTCCTCCGTGCTTGCTTTTTCTCAGAAAGAGCCGTGGTGTGCGTTTTCGCCGCAAAACGCGTTTTCGGCCGAAAACGTGTACGTTTGCACTTCCCGGCCACAGGGAAGCTGCTAGCCGGGAATTCTCTGCCTGGTTCTACACGCTGCCCGGAACGCTACTCAGGGAAAAAGCGATTCTCGTCCTCCGTGCTTGCTTTTTCTCAGAAAGAGCTGTGGTGTGCGTTTTCGCCGTAAACGCGTTTTCGGCCGAAAACGTGTACGTTTGCACTTCCCCGCCACAGGGAAGCTGCTAGCCGGGAATTCTCTGCCTGGTTCTACCCGCTGCCCGGAACGCTACGCAGGGCAAAAGCGATTCTCGTCCTCCGTGCTTGCTTTTTCTCAGAAAGAGCCGTGGTGTGCGTTTTCGCCGGAAAACGCGTTTTCGGACGAAAACGTGTATGTTTGCACTTCCCCGCCACAGGGAAGCTGCTAGCCGGGAATTCTCTGCCTGGTTCTACCCGCTGCCCGGAACGCTACGCAGGGCAAAAGCGATTCTCGTCCTCCGTGCTTGCTTTTTCTCAGAAAGAGCCGTGGTGTGCGTTTTCGCCGGAAAACGCGTTTTCGGCCGAAAACGTGTACGTTTGCACTTCCCAGCCACAGGGAAGCTGCTAGCCGGGAATTCTCTGCCTGGTTCTACCCGCTGCCCGGAACGCTACGCAGGGCAAAAGCAATTCTCGTCCTCCGTGCTTGCTTTTTCTCAGAAAGAGCCGTGGTGTGCGTTTTCGCCGGAAAACGCGTTTTCGGCCGAAAACGTGTACGTTTGCACTTCCCCGCCACAGGGAAGCTGCTAGCCGGGAATTCGCTGCCTATTTCTACCCGCTGCTCGGAACGCTACGCAGGGCAAAAGCGATTCTCGTCCTCCGTGCTTGCTTTTTCTCAGAAAGAGCCGTGGTGTGCGTTTTCGCCGGAAAACGCGTTTTCGGCCGAAAACGTGTACGTTTGCACTTCCCCGCCACAGGGAAGCTGCTAGCCGGGAATTCTCTGCCTGGTTCTACCCGCTGCCCGCAACGCTACGCAGGGCAAAAGCGATTCTCGTCCTCCGTGCTTGCTTTTTCTCAGAAAGAGCCGTGGTGTGCGTTTTCGCCGGAAAACGCGCTTTCGGCCGAAAACGTGTACGTTTGCACTTCCCCGCCACAGGGAAGCTGCTAGCCGGGAATTCTCTGCCTGGTTCTACCCGCTGCCCGGAACGCTACGCAGGGCAAAAGCGATTCTCGTCCTCCGTGCTTGCTTTTTCTCAGAAAGAGCCGTGGTGTGCGTTTTCGCCGTAAAACGCGTTTTCGGCCGAAAACGTGTACGTTTGCACTTCCCCGCCACAGGGAAGCTGCTACCAGGGAATTCGCTGCCTGATTCTACCCGCTGCCCGGAACGCTACGCAGGGCAAAAGCGATTCTCGTCCTCCGTGCTTGCTTTTTCTCAGAAAGAGCCGTGGTGTGCGTTTTAGCCGGAAAACGCGTTTTCGGCCGAAAACGTGTACGTTTGCACTTCCCGGCCACAGGGAAGCTGCTAGCCGGGAATTCTCTGCCTGGTTCTACCCGCTGCCCGGAACGCTACGCAGGGCAAAAGCGATTCTCGTCCTCCGTGCTTGCTTTTTCTCAGAAAGAGCCGTTGTGTGCGTTTTCGCCGGAAAACGCGTTTTCGGCCGAAAACCTGTACGTTTGCACTTCCCGGCCACAGGGAAGCTGCTAGACGGGAATTCTCTGCCTGGTTCTACCCGCTGCCCGGAACGCTACGCAGGGCAAAAGCGATTCTCGTCCTCCGTGCTTGCTTTTTCTCAGAAAGAGCCGTGGTGTGCGTTTTCGCCGGAAAACGCGTTTTCGGCCGAAAACGTGTACGTTTGCACTTCCCCGCCACAGGGAAGCTGCTAGCCGGGAATTCTCTGCCTGGTTCTACCCGCTGCCCGGAACGCTACGCAGGGCAAAAGCGATTCTCGTCCTCCGTGCTTGCTTTTTCTCAGAAAGAGCCGTGGTGTGCGTTTTCGCCGGAAAACGCGTTTTCGGCCGAAAACGTGTACGTTTGCACTTCCCGGCCACAGGGAAGCTGCTAGACGGGAATTCTCTGCCTGGTTCTACACGCTGCCCGGAACGCTACGCAGGGCAAAAGCGATTCTCGTCCTCCGTGCTTGCTTTTTCTCAGAAAGAGCCGTGGTGTGCGTTTTCGCCGGAAAACGTGTTTTCGGCCGAAAACGTGTACGTTTGCACTTCCCGGCCACAGGGAAGCTGCTAGCCGGGAATTCTCTGCCTGGTTCTACCCGCTGCCCGGAACGCTACGCAGGGCAAAAGCGATTCTCGTCCTCCGTGCTTGCTTTTTCTCAGAAAGAGCCGTGGTGTGCTTTTTCGCCGGAAAACGCGTTTTCGGCCGAAAACGTGTACGTTTGCACTTCCCCGCCACAGGGAAGCTGCTAGCCGGGAATTCTCTGCCTGGTTCTACCCGCTGCCCGGAACGCTACGCAGGGCAAAAGCGATTCTCGTCCTCCGTGCTTGCTTTTTCTCAGAAAGAGCCGTGGTGTGCGTTTTCGCCGGAAAACGCGTTTTCGGCCGAAAACGTGTACGTTTGCACTTCCCCGCCACAGGGAAGCTGCTAGCCGGGAATTCTCTGCCTGGTTCTACCCGCTGCCCGCAACGCTACGCAGGGCAAAAGCGATTCTCGTCCTCCGTGCTTGCTTTTTCTCAGAAAGAGCCGTGGTGTGCGTTTTCGCCGGAAAACGCGCTTTCGGCCGAAAACGTGTACGTTTGCACTTCCCCGCCACAGGGAAGCTGCTAGCCGGGAATTCTCTGCCTGGTTCTACCCGCTGCCCGGAACGCTACGCAGGGCAAAAGCGATTCTCGTCCTCCGTGCTTGCTTTTTCTCAGAAAGAGCCGTGGTGTGCGTTTTCGCCGTAAAACGCGTTTTCGGCCGAAAACGTGTACGTTTGCACTTCCCCGCCACAGGGAAGCTGCTACCAGGGAATTCGCTGCCTGATTCTACCCGCTGCCCGGAACGCTACGCAGGGCAAAAGCGATTCTCGTCCTCCGTGCTTGCTTTTTCTCAGAAAGAGCCGTGGTGTGCGTTTTCGCCGGAAAACGCGTTTTCGGCCGAAAACGTGTACGTTTGCACTTCCCGGCCACAGGGAAGCTGCTAGCCGGGAATTCTCTGCCTGGTTCTACCCGCTGCCCGGAACGCTACGCAGGGCAAAAGCGATTCTCGTCCTCCGTGCTTGCTTTTTCTCAGAAAGAGCCGTGGTGTGCGTTTTCGCGGGAAAACGTGTTTTCGGCCGAAAACGTGTACGTTTGCACTTCCCGGCCACAGGGAAGCTGCTAGCCGGGAATTCTCTGCCTGGTTCTACCCGCTGCCCGGAACGCTACGCAGGGCAAAAGCGATTCTCGTTCTTCGTGCTTGCTTTTTCTCAGAAAGAGCCTTGGTGTGCGTTTTCGCCGGAAAACGCGTTTTCGGCCGAAAACGTGTACGTTTGCACTTCCCAGCCACAGGGAAGCTGCTAGCCGGGAATTCTCTGCCTGGTTCTACCCGCTGCCCGGAACACTACGCAGGGCAAAAGCGATTCTCGTCCTCCGTGCTTGCTTTTTCTCAGAAAGAGCCGTGGTGTGCGTTTTCGCGGGAAAACGCGTTTTCGCCCGAAAACGTGTACGTTTGCACTTCCCCGCCACAGGGAAGCTGCTAGCCGGGAATTCTCTGCCTGGTTCTACCCGCTGCCCGGAACGCTACGCAGGGCAAAAGCGATTATCGTCCTCCGTGCTTGCTTTTTCTCAGAAAGAGCCGTGGTGTGCGTTTTAGCCGGAAAACGCGTTTTCGGCCGAAAACGTGTACGTTTGCACTTCCCGGCCACAGGGAAGCTGCTAGCCGGGAATTCTCTGCCTGGTTCTACCCGCTGCCCGGAACGCTACGCAGGGCAAAAGCGATTCTCGTCCTCCGTGCTTGCTTTTTCTCAGAAAGAGCCGTTGTGTGCGTTTTCGCCGGAAAACGCGTTTTCGGCCGAAAACCTGTACGTTTGCACTTCCCGGCCACAGGGAAGCTGCTAGACGGGAATTCTCTGCCTGGTTCTACCCGCTGCCCGGAACGCTACGCAGGGCAAAAGCGATTCTCGTCCTCCGTGCTTGCTTTTTCTCAGAAAGAGCCGTGGTGTGCGTTTTCGCCGGAAAACGCGTTTTCGGCCGAAAACGTGTACGTTTGCACTTCCCCGCCACAGGGAAGCTGCTAGCCGGGAATTCTCTGCCTGGTTCTACCCGCTGCCCGGAACGCTACGCAGGGCAAAAGCGATTCTCGTCCTCCGTGCTTGCTTTTTCTCAGAAAGAGCCGTGGTGTGCGTTTTCGCCGGAAAACGCGTTTTCGGCCGAAAACGTGTACGTTTGCACTTCCCGGCCACAGGGAAGCTGCTAGACGGGAATTCTCTGCCTGGTTCTACACGCTGCCCGGAACGCTACGCAGGGCAAAAGCGATTCTCGTCCTCCGTGCTTGCTTTTTCTCAGAAAGAGCCGTGGTGTGCGTTTTCGCCGGAAAACGTGTTTTCGGCCGAAAACGTGTACGTTTGCACTTCCCGGCCACAGGGAAGCTGCTAGCCGGGAATTCTCTGCCTGGTTCTACCCGCTGCCCGGAACGCTACGCAGGGCAAAAGCGATTCTCGTCCTCCGTGCTTGCTTTTTCTCAGAAAGAGCCGTGGTGTGCTTTTTCGCCGGAAAACGCGTTTTCGGCCGAAAACGTGTACGTTTGCACTTCCCCGCCACAGGGAAGCTGCTAGCCGGGAATTCTCTGCCTGGTTCTACCCGCTGCCCGGAACGCTACGCAGGGCAAAAGCGATTCTCGTCCTCCGTGCTTGCTTTTTCTCAGAAAGAGCCGTGGTGTGCGTTTTCGCCGGAAAACGCGTTTTCGGCCGAAAACGTGTACGTTTGCACTTCCCGGCCACAGGGAAGCTGCTAGCCGGGAATTCACTGCCTGGTTCTACCCGCTGCCCGGAACGCTACGCAGGGCAAAAGCGATTCTCGTCCTCCGTGCTTCTTTTTCTCAGAAAGAGCCGTGGTGTGCGTTTTCGCCGGAAAACGCGTTTTCGGCCGAAAACGTGTACGTTTGCACTTCCCGGCCACAGGGAAGCTGCTAGCCGGGAATTCTCTGCCTGGTTCTACCCGCTGCCCGGAACGCTACTCAGGGAAAAAGCGATTCTCGTCCTCCGTGCTTGCTTTTTCTCAGAAAGAGCCGTGGTGTGCGTTTTCGCCGTAAACGCGTTTTCGGCCGAAAACGTGTACGTTTGCACTTCCCCGCCACAGGGAAGCTGCTAGCCGGGAATTCTCTGCCTGGTTCTACCCGCTGCCCGGAACGCTACGCAGGGCAAAAGCGATTCTCGTCCTCCGTGCTTGCTTTTTCTCAGAAAGAGCCGTGGTGTGCGTTTTAGCCGGAAAACGCGTTTTCGGCCGAAAACGTGTACGTTTGCACTTCCCGGCCACAGGGAAGCTGCTAGCCGGGAATTCTCTGCCTATTTCTACCCGCTGCCCGGAACGCTACGCAGGGCAAAAGCGATTCTCGTCCTCCGTGCTTGCTTTTTCTCAGAAAGAGCCGTTGTGTGCGTTTTCGCCGGAAAACGCGTTTTCGGCCGAAAACCTGTACGTTTGCACTTCCCGGCCACAGGGAAGCTGCTAGACGGGAATTCTCTGCCTGGTTCTACCCGCTGCCCGGAACGCTACGCAGGGCAAAAGCGATTCTCGTCCTCCGTGCTTGCTTTTTCTCAGAAAGAGCCGTGGTGTGCGTTTTCGCCGGAAAACGCGTTTTCGGCCGAAAACGTGTACGTTTGCACTTCCCCGCCACAGGGAAGCTGCTAGCCGGGAATTCTCTGCCTGGTTCTACCCGCTGCCCGGAACGCTACGCAGGGCAAAAGCGATTCTCGTCCTCCGTGCTTGCTTTTTCTCAGAAAGAGCCGTGGTGTGCGTTTTCGCCGGAAAACGCGTTTTCGGCCGAAAACGTGTACGTTTGCACTTCCCGGCCACAGGGAAGCTGCTAGACGGGAATTCTCTGCCTGGTTCTACACGCTGCCCGGAACGCTACGCAGGGCAAAAGCGATTCTCGTCCTCCGTGCTTGCTTTTTCTCAGAAAGAGCCGTGGTGTGCGTTTTCGCCGGAAAACGTGTTTTCGGCCGAAAACGTGTACGTTTGCACTTCCCGGCCACAGGGAAGCTGCTAGCCGGGAATTCTCTGCCTGGTTCTACCCGCTGCCCGGAACGCTACGCAGGGCAAAAGCGATTCTCGTCCTCCGTGCTTGCTTTTTCTCAGAAAGAGCCGTGGTGTGCTTTTTCGCCGGAAAACGCGTTTTCGGCCGAAAACGTGTACGTTTGCACTTCCCCGCCACAGGGAAGCTGCTAGCCGGGAATTCTCTGCCTGGTTCTACCCGCTGCCCGGAACGCTACGCAGGGCAAAAGCGATTCTCGTCCTCCGTGCTTGCTTTTTCTCAGAAAGAGCCGTGGTGTGCGTTTTCGCCGGAAAACGCGTTTTCGGCCGAAAACGTGTACGTTTGCACTTCCCGGCCACAGGGAAGCTGCTAGCCGGGAATTCACTGCCTGGTTCTACCCGCTGCCCGGAACGCTACGCAGGGCAAAAGCGATTCTCGTCCTCCGTGCTTGCTTTTTCTCAGAAAGAGCCGTGGTGTGCGTTTTCGCCGGAAAACGCGTTTTCGGCCGAAAACGTGTACGTTTGCACTTCCCGGCCACAGGGAAGCTGCTAGCCGGGAATTCTCTGCCTGGTTCTACCCGCTGCCCGGAACGCTACTCAGGGAAAAAGCGATTCTCGTCCTCCGTGCTTGCTTTTTCTCAGAAAGAGCCGTGGTGTGCGTTTTCGCCGTAAACGCGTTTTCGGCCGAAAACGTGTACGTTTGCACTTCCCCGCCACAGGGAAGCTGCTAGCCGGGAATTCTCTGCCTGGTTCTACCCGCTGCCCGGAACGCTACGCAGGGCAAAAGCGATTCTCGTCCTCCGTGCTTGCTTTTTCTCAGAAAGAGCCGTGGTGTGCGTTTTAGCCGGAAAACGCGTTTTCGGCCGAAAACGTGTACGTTTGCACTTCCCGGCCACAGGGAAGCTGCTAGCCGGGAATTCTCTGCCTATTTCTACCCGCTGCCCGGAACGCTACGCAGGGCAAAAGCGATTCTCGTCCTCCGTGCTTGCTTTTTCTCAGAAAGAGCCGTTGTGTGCGTTTTCGCCGGAAAACGCGTTTTCGGCCGAAAACCTGTACGTTTGCACTTCCCGGCCACAGGGAAGCTGCTAGACGGGAATTCTCTGCCTGGTTCTACCCGCTGCCCGGAACGCTACGCAGGGCAAAAGCGATTCTCGTCCTCCGTGCTTGCTTTTTCTCAGAAAGAGCCGTGGTGTGCGTTTTCGCCGGAAAACGCGTTTTCGGCCGAAAACGTGTACGTTTGCACTTCCCCGCCACAGGGAAGCTGCTAGCCGGGAATTCTCTGCCTGGTTCTACCCGCTGCCCGGAACGCTACGCAGGGCAAAAGCGATTCTCGTCCTCCGTGCTTGCTTTTTCTCAGAAAGAGCCGTGGTGTGCGTTTTCGCCGGAAAACGCGTTTTCGGCCGAAAACGTGTACGTTTGCACTTCCCGGCCACAGGGAAGCTGCTAGACGGGAATTCTCTGCCTGGTTCTACACGCTGCCCGGAACGCTACGCAGGGCAAAAGCGATTCTCGTCCTCCGTGCTTGCTTTTTCTCAGAAAGAGCCGTGGTGTGCGTTTTCGCCGGAAAACGTGTTTTCGGCCGAAAACGTGTACGTTTGCACTTCCCGGCCACAGGGAAGCTGCTAGCCGGGAATTCTCTGCCTGGTTCTACCCGCTGCCCGGAACGCTACGCAGGGCAAAAGCGATTCTCGTCCTCCGTGCTTGCTTTTTCTCAGAAAGAGCCGTGGTGTGCTTTTTCGCCGGAAAACGCGTTTTCGGCCGAAAACGTGTACGTTTGCACTTCCCCGCCACAGGGAAGCTGCTAGCCGGGAATTCTCTGCCTGGTTCTACCCGCTGCCCGGAACGCTACGCAGGGCAAAAGCGATTCTCGTCCTCCGTGCTTGCTTTTTCTCAGAAAGAGCCGTGGTGTGCGTTTTCGCCGGAAAACGCGTTTTCGGCCGAAAACGTGTACGTCTGCACTTCCCGGCCACAGGGAAGCTGCTAGCCGGGAATTCACTGCCTGGTTCTACCCGCTGCCCGGAACGCTACGCAGGGCAAAAGCGATTCTCGTCCTCCGTGCTTGCTTTTTCTCAGAAAGAGCCGTGGTGTGCGTTTTCGCCGGAAAACGCGTTTTCGGCCGAAAACGTGTACGTTTGCACTTCCCGGCCACAGGGAAGCTGCTAGCCGGGAATTCTCTGCCTGGTTCTACCCGCTGCCCGGAACGCTACGCAGGGCAAAAGCGATTCTCGTCCTCCGTGCTTGCTTTTTCTCAGAAAGAGCCGTGGTGTGCGTTTTCGCCGCAAAACGCGTTTTCGGCCGAAAACGTGTACGTTTGCACTTCCCGGCCACAGGGAAGCTGCTAGCCGGGAATTCTCTGCCTGGTTCTACCCGCTGCCCGGAACGCTACTCAGGGAAAAAGCGATTCTCGTCCTCCGTGCTTGCTTTTTCTCAGAAAGAGCCGTGGTGTGCGTTTTCGCCGTAAACGCGTTTTCGGCCGAAAACGTGTACGTTTGCACTTCCCCGCCACAGGGAAGCTGCTAGCCGGGAATTCTCTGCCTGGTTCTACCCGCTGCCCGGAACGCTACGCAGGGCAAAAGCGATTCTCGTCCTCCGTGCTTGCTTTTTCTCAGAAAGAGCCGTGGTGTGCGTTTTCGCCGGAAAACGCGTTTTCGGCCGAAAACGTGTACGTTTGCACTTCCCCGCCACAGGGAAGCTGCTAGCAGGGAATTCGCTGCCTGATTCTACCCGCTGCCCGGAACGCTACGCAGGGCAAAAGCGATTCTCGTCCTCCGTGCTTGCTTTTTCTCAGAAAGAGCCGTGGTGTGCGTTTTCGCCGGAAAACGCGTTTTCGGCCGAAAACTTGTACTTTTGAACTTCCCAGCCACAGGGAAGCTGCTAGCCGGGAATTCTCTGCCTGGTTCTACCCGCTGCCCGGAACGCTACGCAGGGCAAAAGCAATTCTCGTCCTCCGTGCTTGCTTTTTCTCAGAAAGAGCCGTGGTGTGCGTTTTCGCCGGAAAACGCGTTTTCGGCCGAAAACGTGTACGTTTGCACTTCCCCGCCACAGGGAAGCTGCTAGCCGGGAATTCGCTGCCTATTTCTACCCGCTGCTCGGAACGCTACGCAGGGCAAAAGCGATTCTCGTCCTCCGTGCTTGCTTTTTCTCAGAAAGAGCCGTGGTGTGCGTTTTCGCCGGAAAACGCGTTTTCGGCCGAAAACGTGTACGTTTGCTCTTCCCGGCCACAGGGAAGCTGCTAGCCGGGAATTCTCTGCCTGGTTCTACCCGCTGCCCGGAACGCTACGCAGGGCAAAAGCGGTTCTCGTCCTCCGTGCTTGCTTTATCTCAGAAAGAGCCGTGGTGTGCGTTTTCGCCGGAAAACGCGTTTTCGGCCGAAAACGTGTACGTTTGCACTACCCAGCCACAGGGAAACTGCTAGCCGGGAATTCTCTGCCTGGTTCTACCCGCTGCCCGGAACGCTACGCAGGGCAAAAGCGATTCTCGTCCTCCGTGCTTGCTTTTTCTCAGAAAGAGCCGTGGTGTGTGTTTTCGCCGGAAAACGCGTTTTCGGCCGAAAACGTGTACGTTTGCACTTCCCGGCCACAGGGAAGCTGCTAGCCGGGAATTCTCTGCCTGGTTCTACCCGCTGCCCGGAACGCTACGCAGGGCAAAAGCGGTTCTCGTCCTCCGTGCTTGCTTTTTCTCAGAAAGAGCCGTGGTGTGCGTTTTCGCCGGAAAACGCGTTTTCGGCCGAAAACGTGTACGTTTGCACTTCCCCGCCACAGGGAAGCTGCTAGCCGGGAATTCTCTGCCTGGTTCTACCCGCTGCCCGGAACGCTACGCAGGGCAAAAGCGGTTCTCGTCCTCCGTGCTTGCTTTTTCTCAGAAAGAGCCGTGGTGTGCGTTTTCGCCGGAAAACGCGTTTTCGGCCGAAAACGTGTACGTTTGCACTTCCCCGCCACAGGGAAGCTGCTAGCCGGGAATTCTCTGCCTGGTTCTACCCGCTGCCCGGAACGCTACGCAGGGCAAAAGCGGTTCTCGTCCTCCGTGCTTGCTTTTTCTCAGAAAGAGCCGTGGTGTGCGTTTTCGCCGGAAAACGCGTTTTCGGCCGAAAACGTGTACGTTTGCACTTCCCCGCCACAGGGAAGCTGCTAGCCGGGAATTCTCTGCCTGGTTCTACCCGCTGCCCGGAACGCTACGCAGGGCAAAAGCGGTTCTCGTCCTCCGTGCTTGCTTTTTCTCAGAAAGAGCCGTGGTGTGCGTTTTCGCCGGAAAACGCGTTTTCGGCCGAAAACGTGTACGTTTGCACTTCCCCGCCACAGGGAAGCTGCTAGCCGGGAATTCTCTGCCTGGTTCTACCCGCTGCCCGGAACGCTACGCAGGGCAAAAGCGGTTCTCGTCCTCCGTGCTTGCTTTTTCTCAGAAAGAGCCGTGGTGTGCGTTTTCGCCGGAAAACGCGTTTTCGGCCGAAAACGTGTACGTTTGCACTTCCCCGCCACAGGGAAGCTGCTAGCCGGGAATTCTCTGCCTGGTTCTACCCGCTGCCCGGAACGCTACGCAGGGCAAAAGCGGTTCTCGTCCTCCGTGCTTGCTTTTTCTCAGAAAGAGCCGTGGTGTGCGTTTTCGCCGGAAAACGCGTTTTCGGCCGAAAACGTGTACGTTTGCACTTCCCCGCCACAGGGAAGCTGCTAGCCGGGAATTCTCTGCCTGGTTCTACCCGCTGCCCGGAACGCTACGCAGGGCAAAAGCGGTTCTCAGTCCTCCGTGCTTGCTTTTTCTCAGAAAGAGCCGTGGTGTGCGTTTTCGCCGGAAAACGCGTTTTCGGCCGAAAACGTGTACGTTTGCACTTCCCCGCCACAGGGAAGCTGCTAGCCGGGAATTCTCTGCCTGGTTCTACCCGCTGCCCGGAACGCTACGCAGGGCAAAAGCGGTTCTCGTCCTCCGTGCTTGCTTTTTCTCAGAAAGAGCCGTGGTGTGCGTTTTCGCCGGAAAACGCGTTTTCGGCCGAAAACGTGTACGTTTGCACTTCCCCGCCACAGGGAAGCTGCTAGCCGGGAATTCTCTGCCTGGTTCTACCCGCTGCCCGGAACGCTACGCAGGGCAAAAGCGGTTCTCGTCCTCCGTGCTTGCTTTTTCTCAGAAAGAGCCGTGGTGTGCGTTTTCGCCGGAAAACGCGTTTTCGGCCGAAAACGTGTACGTTTGCACTTCCCCGCCACAGGGAAGCTGCTAGCCGGGAATTCTCTGCCTGGTTCTACCCGCTGCCCGGAACGCTACGCAGGGCAAAAGCGGTTCTCGTCCTCCGTGCTTGCTTTTTCTCAGAAAGAGCCGTGGTGTGCGTTTTCGCCGGAAAACGCGTTTTCGGCCGAAAACGTGTACGTTTGCACTTCCCCGCCACAGGGAAGCTGCTAGCCGGGAATTCTCTGCCTGGTTCTACCCGCTGCCCGGAACGCTACGCAGGGCAAAAGCGGTTCTCGTCCTCCGTGCTTGCTTTTTCTCAGAAAGAGCCGTGGTGTGCGTTTTCGCCGGAAAACGCGTTTTCGGCCGAAAACGTGTACGTTTGCACTTCCCCGCCACAGGGAAGCTGCTAGCCGGGAATTCTCTGCCTGGTTCTACCCGCTGCCCGGAACGCTACGCAGGGCAAAAGCGGTTCTCGTCCTCCGTGCTTGCTTTTTCTCAGAAAGAGCCGTGGTGTGCGTTTTCGCCGGAAAACGCGTTTTCGGCCGAAAACGTGTACGTTTGCACTTCCCCGCCACAGGGAAGCTGCTAGCCGGGAATTCTCTGCCTGGTTCTACCCGCTGCCCGGAACGCTACGCAGGGCAAAAGCGGTTCTCGTCCTCCGTGCTTGCTTTTTCTCAGAAAGAGCCGTGGTGTGCGTTTTCGCCGGAAAACGCGTTTTCGGCCGAAAACGTGTACGTTTGCACTTCCCCGCCACAGGGAAGCTGCTAGCCGGGAATTCTCTGCCTGGTTCTACCCGCTGCCCGGAACGCTACGCA